>NC_050068.2:214574027-214906579 GCF_009764565.3 Dermochelys coriacea
ATCTAAGTGACATGCAGAAAGGCCAGAGAGAGAAGTACAGCAAGAAAAGCAGTCAGCTGGAGAGAATAAGAAACTGTAAAATAAACCCATCAATCTACCACTTTACCTTACACCTTGCTCTGGCTTCTCAGCACATTACTTAAGCCATCTTACACTCCCTGACCCTCACTTGCCTGTACAAGTGTAACAGCAATAGAAACCCTAAACTCTATTTTCTTTTTAAGGATGGAAGTCTCTTTGCTCAGAACATTGGTTTCAACATGGAAAGAAATGTTACCGCTTTTCTATTGAATACAAACATTGGCTGGAGAGTCGAAAGGCCTGCTCTTCTCATGGCTCCAGACTCCTTCTGATAGAAAGCAAAGAAGAGCTGGTAGAGTATCTTCCTCTTTTGGAGAGCTGCATATTCAAATCTGCTAATAGAAGATTTGTCAGTGAAAATCAGGATTGGGAAGAATGAGATTTGGCTTCATTTGGTATTTTGATTTATTATATATTTTTTCTTGAAGGCGAATTATTTTGAGTTTTCTCCATTCCTGCAAGTATTGGAATCATCACTAAATTCTAAAAAAACAAATACATCTCCTGCAAGGCAGTAACCCAATGTCACTGGTACTTTTCATATTCATATTCAAGGTACAGCTATTACTGTAGTATAAGATGGAGCTGTACATTGCACTGGGCATTTTTCTCTGTCTCAAATAATGTGCTCCAATTAAGAGAGTGAGTAGAGATTAATCGACACCTAAGAAATGAAGTAGTTGAAAGAACTGACAGAGTTTAAGGAAAAGCAATAGCACCAGGCTTAGTGTCCTAGGAAGTAGTGCTCTGTACTTCTCTGGTAGAGATCAAGGTTGGAATCCCCTGTCCAGCCTTTCACTGCCTGGGACCAGCAAGTACAGGGAATTGCTCAGCAGGTGTACTCATCCTTTGGGATGAGGCAGGGCATCAATGGAGCAGGATTGGCGGTTTCCAAAGGAAACTTCTTCAATCTCCTGATTGTTTTGATGGAGACAAAGGTGTTAAAATATGGTTGGGAAGGGAAGAGAGAATATTAACACAGTTTCTACAAGACTGAAACTTATGTTTTTGGAGAAAATGAAGAACATGATCAGTTTGGCCAATAAAGTTGCTCCAACCTGAGGTTACCTGAGCAAATCAGGATTTGTTAATCAGATTACCATACCTGGTATCTATTTGCCCATGAAAGAAGCAGGGAAAGGAATGCAATTGTATGAATTGGTTTTGTTCTTGTTCAGGATTTCATAAACCCACTGGCAGCTTTTCACTGGATAGGATTATCACGTGACAAGACTTACAGACCCTGAATGTGGGGAAATGGCACAGCTCTCTCCACTGATTGGTGAGTCACAGACACTTCTACAAACTTCTCATTTCTATGAGGATTATTTTGCAGCATTTCTATGGTGCCCAACATGAAGCCAAAAGACAAAGGAGATCCCAAATACTGAGCTTAGACATATTTGAAATAATGTGAGCCAGAACCAATAAGGTGCAGTGCATGGGCATCTCCAGTGGTTCTAGTTCCCAATCCAAATGGGGAGATAAACGTTTTTGCGTGGACTACTGTAAGCTAAATGCTGTAACTCGCCCAGACAACTATCCAATGCCATGCACAGATGAACTCTTAGAGAAACTGGGAAGGGCCCAGTTCATCTCTACCTTGGACTTAACCAAGGGGTACTGGCAGGTACTGCTAGATGAATCCGCCAAGGAAAGGTCAGCCTTCACCACACATGTCGGGCTGTATGAATTTAATGTACTCCCTTTCGGGCTGCGGAAAGACTAAAAGACTTGTAGATGGTCTCCTAGCGGGATTAGGAGAATATGCAGTCGCCTACCTTGATGATGTGGCCACATTTTCGGATTCCTGGGCAGAACACCCGGAACATCTACAAAAAGTCTTTGAGTGCATAAGGGAGGCAGGACTAACTGTTAAGGCTAAGAAGTGTCAAATAGGCCTAAACAGAGTGACTTACCTTGGACACCAGGTAGGTCAAGGAACTATCAACCCCCTACAGGCCAAAGTGGATGCTATCCAAAAGTGGCCTGTCCCAAAGTCAAAGAAACAGATTCAATCCTTCTTATGCTTGGGCGGTTATTATAGACGATTTGTACCGCAATACAGCTAAATTGCCACCCCACTGATAGACCTAACCAAAAAGAAACAGCCAAATGCCATTCAGTGGACCGAAGAGTGTCAGAAGGCCTTTAACCAACTTAAAGCAACACTCATGTCTGACACTGTACTAAGGGCCACAGACTTTGACAAACTGTTCCTAGTAACCACAGACGGGTCTGAGCGTGGTGTGGGAACAGTTTTAATGCAGGAAGGACCGGATCAAGAATTCCACCCTGCAGTGTTTCTCAGCAAAAAACTGTCTGAGAGGGAAAGCAACTGGTCAGTCACTGAAAAAGAATGTTACGCCATTGTCTACGCTCTGGAAAAGCTATGCCCATATGTTTGGGAAGGGCATTTCCACCTGCAAACCGACCATGCTGTGCTACGGTGGCTTCATACCGCCACGGGAAATAACAAAAAACTTATTTGGTGGAGTTTAGCTCTCCAAGATTTTGATTTCGACATCCAGCACATCTCAGGAGATTCTAACAAACTGGCTGATGCCCTCTCCCGTGAAAGTTTCCCAGAATCAACTAGTTAAAATCGTCCTTGAGATGTGGAACATATTGTTAGTCTTTATATGGTTGGTAGTATATTTAGAGGTGCATGTGTCTTATTAACTCTGTTTTTTCCTAGTGCTCCAGGAAGAAATCCCAGCCAGTGTTTCACCCTAGCTGTGATTTGGGGGGCGTGTCATAAATATAAAGGGAAGGGTAAACACCTTTAAAATCCCTCCTGGCCAGAGGAAAAACCCTTGCATCTATAAAGGGTTAAGAAGCTAGGATAACCTCGCTGGCACCTGACCAAAAGGACCAATGAGGAGACAAGATACTTTCAAAGCTGGACAGGGGGAGAAACAAAGGGTCTGGGTCTGTCTGTGTGATGCTTTTGCCAGGGACAGAACAGTTTTAGAACTTAGTAAGTAATCTAGCTAGATATGCGTTAGATTATGATTTCTTTAAATGGCTGAGAAAATAAGTTGAGCTGAATAGAATGGATATTCCTGTCTTTGTGTCTTTTTGTAACTTAAGGTTTTGCCTAGAGGGATTCTCTAAGTTTTGAATCTAATTACCCTGTAAGGTATTTACCATCCTGATTTTACAGAGGTGATTCTTTTTACTAATCTTATATTAAAATTCTTCTTGTAAGAAATTGAATGTTTTTTTCATTGTTCTTAAGATCTAAGGGTTTGGGTCTGTGGTCACCTATGCAAATTGGTGAAGATTTTGGGGGGAAAGACGTTTCCAAACAACTCTTTCCCAGTAAACCCAGTGAAACGTTTGGTGGTGGCAGTGGAAGACCAAGAGCAAAGGATAAAATAATTTGTACCTTGGGGAAGTTTTAACCTAAGCTGATAAAAGTAAGCTTAGGAGGTTTTCATGCAGGTCCTCACATCTGTACCCTAGAGTTCAGAGTGGGGAAGGAACCTTGAAAGGCTCCTACACACACACACACACACACACACACACACACACAAAATGCTCCACCTCACCCCTCCACAATTTGTTTCATTCATTAGGTTGGAGCACATCGCTCCCTCCGGCATGCCTGCCGCTCTTTACTTCATATCTTTTAGTATTTTTCCTCATCTTATTATTCCTACGGGACAACCATATGAAAATGAGATCTCTGTTATGCAAGAGAGGGGGATGAGGTGCATTGGTAAAGTTGTGGGGTGGGAGAGCCCTGGGCTGGAATAGCAGGGTGTGCTGCAGCTCCGGAGTCAGGGATATTGGGAGAGCTGTGATAGGAAGCTGTCTATGACTGGCCTAATTTTTTCCAACACTTTTTCCTCATGATTTTCATGAACATTAGATTCATTCCCAGATTGTTTTAGAAACTGTGCCCATCTCTCCCACCTGCTGCCCTACTAACCGCACAATGAGTATCACTGCCGGGGATTTGTATATGTCACTGGCAGGCTGTAAGTTGTGCCTTTCCTTCCTAGGTTTACAGTCACCCATCATGGTACTCTACACCACTGTGTACTTTTCCTCAGTAGAGGAGCCAAGTCCAAATCTTGTGACGAGCCAAACCCCTGTATTTGTGAGAAGAAAGCTGTTCACCCAGAGCCCACTGCACTGGCAGAGGAAGGATGAAAAACCATGAAAATCATTTCCTGGTGTATCTTGATTCCTAAACACAAAGATAACCCTTGGACTAATCCCTGGCCCTGGCCTCATATATCACATTTATTGTTATTGCCATTTATAGTAATTTTCAAATATTTTGTTGCAATCACAGAAAATGTTGATTAGTGGCAAGAAGGAGTTAGGTACCCAGGATGAGCAACAGCAACTTCATTTGATAAACCACTCACCTTTGGACTGGTGAACAACCAAACAGAGCACCCTCAGTGCGCTCTCACTAGCCCAAACTGTGGTATATTTAGCCAGGAACCTGTGATGCCATTTTTTCCTGGGTATTGAACCTTAAAATTTCTAAGAACTCTGCCTTTCTTCAGCAAGAGCAGCCATTTTGTTCTCAGAGTTACCTCAGCCTGTTATGGAAGACGAACATACACTGTTGTGGTTGGGGCATCCCAGGTTCATTAAGTGGGTCCCAAGTCCCAAGCCACATGTCTAAAAGAACCCTACTTGCCTCACACAAGGCCCAACTCCAGTTTCCTTCCTCAGAAACAAATGCTGCATTCAGATAAAAAACAACACTTGTATTTGGGCAGAGACAAAATCTGGATTATAATAGAGACCATTCAGGAGTCCTCAAGGTTGGGGGAAGAGGCACACATACCTCCGTCCACAGCAATGGTCCAGCATACTGAATTCCCTATGCCCAGATGTAGAGAGGGATGCTCTGTAATCCAATTAAGAGTGAAGCTGGGCAGGAAATCTTTTCTTGTTGTGTGAGAATTTTCAATATTTCCCACCCCAATCAGGATGAAAAGTAAAAATATCTAATATTTTGCAAACCAAAAACCTTAAAAAAAATCAGGTCAATGGAAATCTTTCATTTAGACATTTTAAAATGTTTATTTTTGATTTTTACTACAATTAATTTAAATTTCAAAACAAAAAGTCATTTTGATCCTCAAAGAGAAAGTATTACTGAAAGGGACCTTGATGCGTCATCTAGTCCAATCCCCTGCACTGAGTCAGGACTAAGTATTATCTAGACTGTTCCCTGGCAGATGTTTGTCTGACCTGTTCTTAAAAATTTCCAAAGACAAAGATTCCACAGCCTCCCTAGGTAACTTGTTCCAGGGCTTAACTACCTTTACAGTTAAGAAGATTCTCCTAATGTCTAACCTAAATCTTCCTTGTTGCAATTTAAGCCCATTGTTTCCTGCACTATCCTCAGTGGTTAAGGAGAACAATTTATCACCTTTCTCTTTATAAAATCTTTTATGTACTTGAAGACTCTTCTGCAGACTTTATCTCTCTTCTGCAGACTAAACAAAACCGATTTTTTTCAATCTTTTTTCATAGGTCATATTTTTTAGATCTTTAATCATTTTTGTTGCCCTCTTCTGCACTTTCTCTAAATTGTTCACATCTTTCCAGAAGTGTGGTACCCAGAACTGGACATAGAATTCCAGGTGAGGTTTATCAGTGCTGAGTAGAATGAAGAATTACTTCCCAAGTCTTGCTTTCAGCACTCCAGCTCATACATCCCAGATTGACACTGGCTTTTTTTGCAACAGTTTTACATTGACTCATATTTAGTCTGTGATCCACTTTAACCCTTAGATCCTTTTCTGCAATACTTCTTCCTAGGCAGTCATTTTCCATTTTTGCATTTGTGCAACTGGTTATTTCTTCCTAAGTGGAGTGCTTTCCCTTTGTCCTTATTGATTTTCATCCTATTTATTTCAGACCATTTCTCCAGTCAACATCATTTTGAATTCTAATCCTGTCCTCCAAAGCACTTGCAACCCGTCCCAACTTGGTATTGTCCACAAACTTTATAATTGTACTCTCTATGCCATTATCCAAATAATTTATGAAGATATTGACTAGAACTGGACCTGGGACAGCTGCCTGTGGGACCCCACTTGATATGCCCTTCTAATTTAACTGTGAGCCATTGATAACTACTCTCTGAGTATGGTTTTGCATCCAGTTGTGCACCAACCTTATAGGAGGTTTGTGTTATCTATATTTTCCTAGTTTGCTTATGAGAAGATCATGTGAGACAGTATCAAACACCTTATGAAAGTCAAAATATCTGACATCTACTGCTTTTCCCCATCCACAAAGTTTGCTACCCTGTCAAAGCAGGATATCAGGTTGGTTTGACATGATTTGTTCATGAGAAATCCATGTTGAATGTTACTTATCACCTTATTATCTTCTAGGTGATTACAAATTGATTGTTTGATTATTTGCTTCATTATCTTTCTGGGTACAGAAGTTAAGCTGACTGGTCTATAATTCTCTAAATGGCCTTATTCTCTTTTTAGAGATCGGTACTAAATTTGCCCTTTTGCAATTTTCTGGGATCTCTCCCATCCTCCACTAGTGTTCAAAGATAATCACCAATGGCTCTGAGGTCTCTCAGGATTAGGATGAAAAAGGGCCGGGATCCCAGAAGAGACTGGCAGTGGCAGCCATGATAGTGTCGCTTGCTCCAGTAGCCTCTGTCTGCTCTTCCTCATTTTCCCCTCATATTTGACACACCAGTTTTGGTTCACTGATTTCCAGGCTCACATTTTCTTATTTACCAGCCATGATCTTAACACAGTCTTTGAATTATATCGGGAGGCATGTTTGTTTAGACTCATTCAGTCATACTCTCTCCTTTTCATACCTTTTCCCATCCACATTTGTTATTATAAGTTATAGTGTCATCTTATGAACTTTCATACACTTTCTACAGTTGAGCTCACAGTCAGAGTAAATTGGTAGGGCCAGTTCTCCCAAGAGTTCTCTACGTGCGAGTGTGAATCACGATTCATTCGTTAGGTCACTAGAGATTAGAGTAACAACAAAATTTAGGTGTGATGATACTGAGCACACTGTGACTAATTCTTAGGTGCCTGGAGAATCACTGAGTTAGGTGCCCAGGCTCCCTATACAATGAATGCAGAGATATAGGATTCACAAAAGCAAGTGTACTAAGCAGCTCCTCACAAATGCTATCCAATGAGAGATAGCAAGCTAAGACGTCCCCGTTACAGGCTGGGGACAGACTCCCTAAGCAGCAGTGCTGCAGAAAAGGACCTAGGGGTTACTGTGGATGAGAAACTGGATATGAGTGAGCAGTGTGCCCTTGTTGCCAAGAAGGCCAACGGCATATTGGGCTTCATTAGTAGGATTATTGCCAGCAAATCGAGGGAAGTGATTATTCCCCTCTATTCGGCACTGGTGATGCCACATCTGGAGTATTGCGTCCAGTTCTGGTCCCCCCACTACAGAAGAGATGTGGACAAATTGGAGAGAGTCCAGCAGAGGGCAACAAAAATGATTAGAGGGTTGGGGCACATGATTTATGAGGAGATGCTGAGGGAACTGGGTTTATTTAGTCTGCAGAAGAGACGAGTGAGGGGGATTTGATAGGAACCTTCAACTACCTGAAGGTTCCAAAGAGGATGGAGCTCGGCTGTTCTCAGTGGTGGCAGATGACCAATGGCCTCAAGTTGCAGTGGGGGAGGTTTAGGTTGGATATTAGGAAACACTATTTCACTAATATGGTGGTGAAGCACTGGAATGGATTACCTAGGGAGGTGGTGGAATCTCCAATCTTAGAGGTTTTTAAGGCCCTCCTTGAGAAAGCCCTGGCTGGATGATTTAGTTGTTGTTGATCCTGCTTTGAGCAGGGGATTGGACTAGATGATCCTGAGGTCTCTTCCAACCCTAATATTCTATGATTCTATGAAGAGATATGTTCTAAACCCCGCCCCTCTCTGAGATAGGTGCCTAAATTGGGGCTGGAGGGAGGCAACTTCCTGTGCTTGGGAGTCTCAGCTGCAAACCCTCTCTCGGGGTTAGGCAACTGCACTTCCCTCATAACTATTAGTCTAGTGGTTAGGGAACTCCCTGGGGGTGTGGAAGGCCTACAGTTCAAGTCCCCACATCTGCCTGAGGGGGAGAAGTGATCTGAACAGGGTCTGGCACCTCTCAGAGTAATCTAACCTCTGAGCTATTGTGATGATGGGCTCCCTCAGTGTCTCCAATTGAAACTGTTCCTCTCCAGATACATAATTTTAAAAAGGATTGGAGAACGAAAATTGTATCCTGGGTGTCCCTCCCCCTAGGTGAGGGCTCTAACCACCAAGCTACAGGATCATTCCCAGGCTCGCTTGCTCTCTCTGGCCCAATGTCTTTCTCATTATTTAGTCACAGGGAAGCAGCTTCAAGATTGAGAAAGCCCCATGTCAGACTGTAGCTAGGGCTTGATTCATTAATTGCTTTGAAATTAGGATCAAGGCCTTAAACTAGCATTGGAAGCTGACTGAAGGGACTGATGTGGGCC
The DNA here is from genome assembly GCF_009764565.3 of Dermochelys coriacea. NCBI lineage: Eukaryota > Metazoa > Chordata > Testudines > Dermochelyidae > Dermochelys > Dermochelys coriacea. The sequence goes on from NC_050068.2 coordinate 214,582,603, forward strand.
TAAGCCATGAATAAGGCCGTCATCTGCATTCTGTACCAGACCTTAAATTGCAATGAGTTACAGTAATCCATCCTGGAGGCGTCACATGCGTGGATCACTGCAGCCAGGTCCTCCTCCAAGAAAAAGGTACTGGGTTTCCTAGTAAGCTTGAGATAAAAAAGGAATGTTTGGAAATTGAGGCTTCCAGGTTTTCCAAGCTTAGTGAGGAGGTAAGCAGGTCTCTAAGGCCTCACAAAATTCTAGTAAATGGGGGCTGTATGTCTTCGATGGAAGATGGAGATAACATCTTGGCCAGTGTTTCAAAGTGTTTCTCGTTTCCAACAAGCATCACTTTGGTCTTGCCTAGGCTGAGCTGGAGCCAGCTGTTCTTCATTCATGAGCTAATTTCCTGCTGACATTCTGACATTTTAGTACTGGTGGTGGTTGCATCTTTTGAGAATGAGATATAAAGTTGAGCGTCATTGAGATACTGTTGGAAGCTGAGTCCATGGTGTCTCACTATCTCTCCCAGTAGCCTCCTATCAATATTGAAGAGAAGCAGATATAATATGCATCCCTGCAGCACCCCACAGGTGAGAGACTTCAGACAGGAGACCTTCCTGATCCTGACATAGCTCATCAAAGAATATGATATAACCATGCTATGATGTCAGCAGCACCAACCACCTGCTACTGAGCAGATCCATGACAGGTTGGTGTTAAAAAGCAGAGCAGCCACATTAGCGTGGAGATGCTGGTATAAATTCATTCAAGCACTGGAAAGAAGTCTACCTGGAAAGGGTGGAGAGAAAGATCATATAGACATTGGGGAGATAGAATGGAGCAAGAAAGTCAATGAAGAATCAAGCTGGAGGGACAGAGAACACTGAGGGATCATGCTGGGGGACAGTGGACACCAAGGGAATTATGCCAGAGGTTGGCAGATGCCAAATGATTTCGTTCAGAAATGAAAAACAAGTGTGATGGAATACACCTCGTATTCACTCCCTACCACACTATTGTAAAAATCTTTGTACAAAGTATGCCTTGTAAGGTAGCATTTGAAAACTCAAAATTTGCTGGTCAGTATTGTCCTGGTAAAATATGTGTGGCATGAAGTTGTAAGATTTCCCTGTCTGATTTTATTAAAAGATGTTCCAAACCCCATAACACAACCCAGGCAGAAGTCAGGTCTCTCCTGAACAAAGGAAGGAATATTCCTTTCCTAAAATTGTATTTAAGGAGTAAACAGTGTCATCAAGCAGGAAGGGAAAGACAAAGGACATTCAGACAGATAAAAAACAGCAGGGAATATCCTTCCACATAGAATCTTTACCTCCTGGTTCTCAGCGGGAAACGTTTTTCAAGAGGGGCACTGAAATTATAGAAAGGAGGGACAAACATCCCAGGGATTCATTGCATTCTCTGTACCTGAGAAAACAAAAGGTATCAGTTTTTGGATCTGGGGCAGGGGTCCTGATCAGAGAGTTTGGTCAGTAATCTGCTGAAGCACATGGTGAGAAAGTTTGCTTTCCAACTAAGATAGTTTCTTAAGGAGATAGTAGTGTTTTATCTTTATTTTTCTGTTAACCATTTCTAACTTTTACGCCTCATTATTTATACTTACTTAAAATCTATCTCTTTGTATTTAATAAACTTGTTTTACGTTTTATCTAATCCAGTGTGTTTAAGTTGGAGTCTTTCACTGTTGCACTGCATGCTTTTAACTGGTCAGATAAGTTTCTAGCAGAAAGATAGTGAGCATTTGCCAGTCTTGTTCGAAACCAGTATCCAACATCAGGATTAACAAATGACTATGCACTTAACATTGGCCTCCAATTGCAGTGTGTGGTATCTCTCACTTAAATAGAAAGTATGATGCAACAGCCATGTTTGTTCACATAAACTGTGTTGGGTCTCCAGCATCCTTAACAGCCTCATTAAGTACTTCTAAAATTGGCTTTGACAGTGACAGGCTTGTAAGATTTTCTGTATGTCGATGCAGTCCAGGGGCTTGGTGTTTTGCGGCCTTTTCATGTAGGTTGTCAGTACTGGCTTTACTGATTGGTCTGGCAAACCAAGCTCCTCCACTTTTACTATATAAATCCATAGTACCCCCATATCTTGAATACTGCATGCAGTTCTGGTCACCCCATCTCAAAAAAGATATGTTGGAGTTGGAAAAGGTACAGAGAAGGGCAACTCAAATGATTAGGGATATGGAACAGATTCCATAGGAGGAAAGATTTAAAAGACTGGGACTTTTTAACTTTGAAAAGAGACGACTAAGAGACTTCACTTTTTATTCGATGATTTTATGATTACATCTTCTGTGTATCTGCCCAAATGCCAGGCATTTCCTATACTCATGCTAGCTGAACATCACTGGCATTGTTTCCTGCTTTCCCTGTTTTTGTCCTTGGTCAATTTAATTTAATTTCTGTGAACTTTTCCCTCACTGATTTAGCGATTATACTCTCAGTCATACCCTCTGTGCTTTTCTCTGTGCTTTTTATTTGTGTTCCTGTTTGTTTTGCTACTTGGCATATACATATTGCTCTTTTTAGTGTCAGCTCCATCTCCCTTAATAGCTATTCATGGACTTCTTTATTATTGCACCCGAGGACAATTTGGTCTTAAATGAGAATTTCTTTTCATATTCCATATTCACAGGACTGAACTTTTACTTTTAAGTCTTCTTTATTATTATAACTATAGTGCCCTTGTGGCAAAGATGGACCCTGCTATGCAGGCAGCTCTGACCTAGGAAAGGTACATGAAGAAACACAGTCGCTTGTTCCACCCCCCCCCACCCCATTGTAAACATACACACACACACAAACACACACATCAGAATAGTACAGTGTACTGGCTAGGATGACGCTCTTAGTATTACTGTTATTTCCAGCATGCACTGCAGCATAAATCTGCCTCTAAATCTATGCTAAATGCAATTTTGAAACATTTCTTTCACTCAGACTCTCATGCTGCTCTCCAGGAGCTGGGATTGGCCTGTCTACAGGAGGAATTTTGAAAGCATAAAATGTTCTTCTTGGCTTCTCCTCTTCCCAGAATACCTCTCCCCAATAACATCTAACATCAGATAGATTACTTGTTTTCTTCATTAGGAAAATAAGATATTCCTTAGTTTCAGGGAAAATGTGCCACAGTGGGTCTCAAGAATTGTTTCTCTGTATCTTTTCCCCTAATTATTCTATTTTCAACTTCATCATCATCACTTTCGTGATTCTGAAGTCTAAGGAGATGGCACCTGTGACACTCATAATGCCATATACAATCTTGAGATCTTGAGACATTTATTTGACCTATCTCCTTGAGATCAGGAATTCACCTCTGTAATTTCATGAAATTCAGGTATTATCAATGGGAATTTTATTGTAACAAAACAATAGCCATAGAGGCAGCATTGCAAGCTTTTGGTCAGAAAATGCTTACATTCTCACTGAATCGTCTCAAAAATTGTAGTTCTCTGTTTTCCTGTTTCAACATATTTGTATTATTCCTTTGAAATAATTATGATACAAACCTAGGCCTCCATCTTGCAGTGTAGTTTGGTTGGTTGTACACCTGCACTGTCACAGTGGTCCATTAACTGCACTACTAATGGAGATGCTACAAAAGCTATTTCTGTCTCTCTTGGTGATATGAAGGCTGAGGATGGATATTTTTCTTTTCTTGCTGCTGTTGCCACCTGATGCTGTTGTTGGTTGAGATGCTGCTGTGACTGCTTGAGAGTGGAGACTAGGAAATAAAAGGGGAAATTGCCAAAAAGAGGTGCCTCGTGTTCTTTTGTCTTAGGCTAAGTGAGAGGAAAGCCCTTCTCTGGAGAGCAGATGGGCAAAAAACTGAGCCTGGGGGAAGATCAAGAAAGGGTTATGAACATGAAAACAATAAGTGTCTAGTGTGCAGCAGAGTCTTTGTCCTTTAGACATAGTTACTAAAAATATTTCAGGATTTCAGTGACCCTGACTAGACTTTGAAGTTAATGTGTTAGTCCCTTTCACACTCACTGTAGTCCATATAGATGAAAGACCTAGCTGTCTGAGCACCATGTGTAGGGACAGCACATCTCAGAATGAGACCTTCCTGTGCAGTTCCTGGTGTAACATCAAAGAGCAAATAATTCTCTCCTCCTGCTTTGGCTTGTCTAGAAGCAGATATAGTGCCATCAGACTGCCCTCCTCTCTGCCTTGAATTCTTTTGCAGGAGGAGATCTAATTCAATGCTTCAAATTCAATGCCAGAATTCCAGACTCTTCCGTAATTGTTGCAAAGAATATTTATAAAATTAATGCCAATTAACTAACATTGACTTCCTCAGTGGCTAAAAAGTATGTTCTGTAGAATATGATATGATCATTACTTCTTATGTTTGGTCAGTTAGCTATTCAACTTTAACACCTTTCTGTACCTCCCATCATAAACTACAATGGACTACCTTGCACACACACCAAACACCACCAACACCGGAAATGGCAGCTAGAATTTTTTACCCTAATCAAATACATCACTTTTAAAGGAAGAACTTGTAACTCGCAGAGAGAAGGTGGAGTTATTATTGTAGTGTAAAATGACTCTGTAAATTGCATAATGCATTATTCACAGTGCAAATATTGTCTTTAAGACAAGAGAGCAATAAAACTTAATCAATGTTTAAAGTGTGAAGTAGTTAAGGTGATTGAATAGTTTTAATTAAATCTATCAGGGCTGTATTCAGTGATTTAGGGATTAGTGGTGGGATTGCCATGTTACAGACCCATATTTAACTCTTTATTACAAACTTTCACCCCCTGGAGACAGCAAGGACTGGGAATACTTTTGGGGGCACACACATCTTCTGTGAGGAGGGACTCACTTATCTGTCTTATCCATCATATGCTGGAGAATTATGGAGCAGAACTGGCAAACTCCCAAAGGAATCCTCTCTGGCAGTCTTGACAGAGAAGATCATTTCAGGACAGATCAGTGGGGAATGTCAAGATCAACTGATATGGTTTCTCAGCCATGGAGAATTTTCAGTCCACCAGGACTTGTTAACCTCATTACTTTACCTGATATCCATACATCCATTAAAGAGCAAAGCTGGGATGCTAGTTATGATGTGATATTGTTTTTGCACAGGATTTCAGAAACCGATTGACAACTTTTCCCTGGATGGGATTATTTCATGACAAGATCTACAGGCTCTGGGTGTGGAGAGGCAGCACAGCTTGGTCTACAGACCTCAGGGTTCCTGGCGTGGTGTCTAGGTGTCTGATGTTTGATGCGGTGTTTAACCTTGAAGCCAAGAGACATAGGATGTCCCAAGATACTGAAATCAAAAATATTTCTATTAATGTGAGTCAGAGTATAGTATAGTATAGTATAGTATAGTATAGTATATCCAAATTATCCCTCATCTCTCTCAGTTCCTTATGTGAGAAGGGACTGAAAAATAATCTGTGCTATATAGATAAAATTTTACTATTGTCTCCAGATTTCCCACAACCTCATTTATTTTTCCTCTGAGACATTTACATGCTTCTCCACAATTGTTCTTTTATTCGTAAAATGATTTGGCATGGGCATATACCACAGCTTTTAGACTCCAGAGTAATTCGGTACCTTTGGGAAGCTAAGTGATATAGATATAAGTGCTACATTTAGGAATGAACAATCAAATGGGGGAATAACTAGCTTGGCAATAGTACTGCCTCTACCCCACCTATGCATTGTATTCTTGGTCAGCGTCAAAAAAAACTTGGCAGACAATGCATTAAATTAGAGAAGCAAATTAACAGACATTTAAAAACTTACTGAAGGAATCAATGGCAAAGCAATTTGAAAGGTCCGGCAGGCCAGTGCTTTGTTCTGCCACATACAGATGTGGGTGCTTCACTCTTATATGACCAGCAAGGCCAAAAAAACTATGGAGGTGCCATATCCTGCCTGTTAAGCCCTTTGGCTGGTTGCTATCATTAGCTGGGGAAAATCCATCCAGTCTTCAAGTATCCATGGGTAGAATGGCTGTAGCTGTAATGTGAGCTTGTGACATTATTGACATAAACTGTGACCACATAGATCATTGTTGCCACCAGTGTTATATATTTGCAGCAAATATTGTACAAAGGTTGTTGTGTGAGGTGTCTATAAAAAGGTTATGCTTTGCTGGTTATGATTATATCTGTATATGTGTATCATTTTTGTAGCTAAGTTATGAATATTGGCTATGTACTTGTATCTCAATGTGTTTTGTTTCTAAGTAGCCTCAGTGAAGCGTTTGGTCAGCTTCTTGAGAAAGGACTATTATCACTAAGCGTCCAATCAAGAAACACTTAACTGACAATGGACTTTGGGAGACGCCAATCCACATATGAGCTTTCCTAGGAACGTTCAAACTAACATGTGAACTATGGCATCGACCTGTAAAGAACTGAATCATGCATGGACATGTGACTTGCCCATGTGACTCCAAACTCCACACTTGCTGCTGTGATCTTCCACAGGTCAGAGAATATAAAAGGCCCTGCAAACTCCTCCATTTTGTCTTCAATCCTGCTTCTTGCCTCTCGAGGAACTTTGCTACAAACTGAAACTCTGAACAAAGGACTGAATGATCCATCCCAGCTCTGGATGTACTCCAGAGACTTGATTTAAACCTGCAATTTATTCCATCACTGCTACAAGCCTGAATCAAGAACTTTGCCATTACTGTATGTAATTGATTCCATTTAACCAATTCTAGCTCTCATTTATATCTTTTTCCTTTTATGAATAAATCTTTAGATTTTAGATTCTAAAGGATTGTCAACAGCATGATTTGTGGGTAAGATCTGATTTGTATATTGACCTGGGTCTGGGGCTTGGTTCTTTGGGATTGGGAGAACCTTTTTTACTTTTATTGGGGCATTGGTTTTCATAACCATTCGTCCCCATAACGAATGACACTGGTGGTGATACTGGGAAACTGGAGTGTCTAAGGGAATTGCTTGTGTGACTTATGGTTAGCCAGTGGGGTAAAATCAAATTCCTCTCTGTCTGGCTGGTTTGGTTTAACTTACTAGTAAAGGAACCCCAGCCTTGGGCCGTAACCGCCCTGCTCTAAGCAATTTGTCCTGAATTGATACTCTCAGAAGTGTCCCACCAAAGGGCAGCATCATTACAGAGCTCTTCAGGAAGTAGTTGTGTCTTAAAATGAGGGGAAGAAACATGGTTTTTAATAAATCTATTGGAAAAATTCTTGAGGAAAAAAATGAATGTTTAGTCAGTTAGACATTTTAACACAGGAAATGGCATAGGATGGAATTGAAATGAAATGCAAAGACACTAGATGATCAATAGTTTCTTAAGCAACCTTGTTTAATAAATTCAATATTTACCTGACCTCAAGCAGGTTCAATTTAACACCTTGGGCCTTGCATAAGCCTACAAAGAGAGAAGATCCTGTGAGCGCTTTGTGCGGGCGCAGCGCACTTCAAACTAGCAGAGTGAGAACTTCCTGTGTGGTTTCAGATGGAGCATTGCAGAGTGAATAATTCTTCCCCTCTCAGCTAGTGTTGTCCATCTCCTTACAAGGCAGTGACAGAGTGATACCAGATTGTCTCTCTCCATCCCCAAGGGATTTTTATGAAGGACAAAACCATTTGTGGCACTTCAAGGTCTAGCTTCTGCACACTAGCCTCCTATCAAAGAGCTACAAAGGTATGAGTTCCACATTCTTCAGGGACCTTAATTGTCAGAGCATGTAGTTGTTGTAAGAGGCATAGTTTATTACTTTGATATGCTTCAAGAAATGAGTGGAATTAGTTATTCTCGAATAGACATATGTCTGCAACCTTTACAATATTTTTCTTCTGATTACAATTTAAGAGAGACTGTATGAAATATAGTACCATTTCATTATTATTATTTGTATTAAGTGACTGTGAAAGGATTTATTATCACAGGCATTAGAATTCTACATTTCTGTATTTTATGCATCTCTGGTGCAGTATTCAGAGTAGCAACCGTGTTAGTCTGTATTCTCCCTGAAAAAGCACAAGAACAAATCCGCACAGACACACCGCTGGAACCCCTACCAGGGGTATTCTATCTTCTACCCAAGATCCACAAACCTGGAAATCCTGGATGTCCCATCATCTCAGGCATTGGCACCCTGACAGCAGGATTGTCTGGCTGTGTAGACTCCCTCCTCAGGCCCTACACTACCAGCACTCCCAGCTATCTTCGAGACACCACTGAGTTCCTGAGGAAACTACAATCCATCGGTGATCTTCCTAAAAACACCATCCTAGCCTCTATGGATGTAGAAGCCCTCTACACCAACATTCCACACAAAGATGGACTACAAGCCGTCAGGAACAGTATCCCCGATAATGTCACGGCTAACCTGGTGGCTGAACTTTGTCCTCACCCATAACTATTTCACATTTGGTGACAATGTATACCTTCAAATCAGCGGCACTGTGATGGGTACCCGCATGGCCCCACAGTATGCCAACATTTTTATGGCTGACTTAGAACAACGCTTTCTCAGATCTCATCCCCTAATGCCCCTACTCTACTTGCGCTACATTGATGACATCTTCATCATCTGGACCCATGGAAAAGAAGCCCTTGAGGAATTCCACCATGATTTCAACAATTTCCATCCCACCATCAACCTCAGCCTGGACCAGTCCACGCAAGAGATCCACTTCCTGGACACTACGGTGCTAATAAGCAATGGTCACATAAACACCACCCTATACCGGAAACCTACTGACCACTATTCCTACCTACATGCCTCTAGCTTTCATCCAGATCACACCACATGATCCATTGTCTCCAGCCAAGCTCTACGATATAACCGCATTTGCTCCAACCCCTCAGACAGAGACAAATACCTATAAGATCTCTATCATGCATTCTTACAACTACAATACCCACCTGCTGAAGTGAAGAAACAGATTGACAGAGCCAGTAGAGTACCCAGAAGTCACCTACTACAGGACAGGCCTAACAAAGAAAATAACAGAACGCCACTAGCTATCACCTTCAGCCCCCAACTAAAACTTCTCCAACGCATCATCCAGGATCTACAACCTATCCTGAAGGACGACCCATCACTCTCACAGATCTTGGGAGACAGGCCAGTCCTTGCTTACAAGCAGCCCCCCAATCTGAAGCAAATACTCACCAGCAACCACACATCACACAACAGAACCACTAACTCAGGAACCTATCCTTGCAACAAAGCCCGTTGCCAACTCTGTCCACACATCTATTCAGGGGACACCATCATAGGGCCTAATCACATCAGCCACACTATCAGAGGCTCGTTCACCTGTGCATCTATGTGATATATGCCATCATGAGCCAGCAATGCCCCTCCTCCATGTACATTGGTCAAACTGGACAGTCTCTACGTAAAAGAATAAATGGACACAAATTAGACGTCAAGAATTATAACATTCAAAAACCAGTTGGAGAACACTTCAATCTCTCCAGTCACTCAATTACAGACCTGAGAGTGGCTAACCTTCAACAAAAAAACTTCAAAAACAGACTCCAACGAGAGACTGCTGAATTGGAATTAATTTGCAAACTGGATACAATTAACTTAGGTTTGAATAGAGACTGGGAGTGGATGAGTCATTACACAAAGTAAAACTATTTCCCCATGTTATTTCTCCCCCCCACCCCACCCCTCCACTGTTCCTCAGACGTTCTTATTAACTGCTGGAAATGGCCCCCTTGATTATTACCATAAAAGGTTTTTCTCCTTCCCCTCTTCCTGCTGGTAATAGCTCATCTTAAGTGATCACTCTCCTTACAGTGTGTATGATAAAACCCATTGTTTCATGTTCTCTGTATGTGTATATAAATCTCCCCACTGTATTTTCCACCGAATGCATCCGATGAAGTGAGCTGTAGGTTAGTCTCTAAGGTACCACAAGTATTCCTTTTCTTCTTGGTGCAGTATGTAGACTATCTAATTGTATATGGCAAATCTAGAAGATCAGCATGAACCGGGGAAGTCCAGAGAACTAATCTCTTAATTTTTAGAAAGGAATTTGACAATGTTTCTCAAGAAATCTTACTTAGCAAATAGTCTTGGATAAGAATATTATCACTGAATTAAAAACTGGTTGAAGTACTGTGAAACAAGTGTAATGATAAATGGAAATAGACTGAGTTTAGTGTCAGGATCTTTGTTATTTATCATCTTCATCTTCATAAATAGTCTGGAAACTGTAGTACATAGCCTGTTAATGTAATGTAAATTAATGTCATGTAATTCTCAAATGATGCTAAATGGAGTGTTGTTGCAAACACAAACAAGATCAGATAGATACCGCAAACACATCTGGAAAGTTTAGCAAAATAAGCAGAAAATTATATAAAAACTATAACATCTGATGTAATAATCCAACACATGGCTATTCAGTGGTAGGGAGAAATGGAAGCCAGTAATGATGAAAGAAGCCTAGGAGTGAGAGTGGAGAACAGATTAAACATGTGCTTGCAGTGTGTTATGTTTCCAAAAGGTAAATAACATTTTGTACATTGGTAGATACACTGTGTTAGAGGACTGTCTCTGTATGGCTATGATGACAGTGTACCTAGAATACCATACTCAATTCTGTGCACTTCCATTTTGAGTCATTATTATTAGTATTTTATTATTTATTTGTTGAACGCCTAGTGTGTAGCTGTCTGTACAGAATATAGGGGAGATGGGCCAAGATTTTCAAAAAATTCATGGAGGAATTTTAGGTCCATCAATGGCTATTAGCCAAGATACACCTATCTTGGCTCTGTTTGCCAGAAGCTGGGAATGGGCGATAGTGGATGGATCACTTGATGATTACCTGTTCTGTTCATTCCCTCTGAAGCACCAGGCATTGGCAACTGTTGGAAGACAGTGTTAGGATATAGATATTCAGGCCTGCCTGTAAAGGCCTATACTTTAAGAATGTAGGTATATGTTTATCATTTAGCTAGTAATAGAGGTATACAACAAAGAATCTGTGTAAGGGCCTTCTCTTACTGTGACATCCTGAGGCCCTGTTCTTAGGCCAATGCCTTTGGCTAAGCAGCAGAGGCAGCCATAAGCTGGGAAGCGAATGGTCACATCCTCACATCCCAAACTAGTCAATATGGGGCTGTTAGGAAGGTGATCCAATCTATCATCTCCAGAGAAAGGGAAGAGCCTAGAAGATGTAAGAGGAAATTTAGGTTGATAGTTTTCTGTCTGGTAAGAACTCACTTATCAATAGACACAGCTGGGAAATCCTTATGTCTTTATAGATGTAGTTGTGAAATCCTCATTTCTGTATTGTTTTGTCATTATAGTTCCCACTTTGCTATTGTTTATTTGCATGGTCTCTGTCTGGTTCTGTGATTTTTTCTGCCTGCTGTATAATTAATTTTGCTGGGTGTAAACTAATTAAGGTGGTGGGATATAATTGGTTAGCTAATCATGTTACAATATGTTAGGATTGGTTAGGTAAATTTCAGTAGAATGATTGGTTAAGGTATAGCTAAGAATATTACTATATAAATTAGGGGCAAACAGGAAGTAAGTTGGGATTCGAAAATTAGGAAAAAGGAACTTGTATTTAAGCTTGCTGGAAGTTCATCCCAATAAACATTGAATTGTTTGCACCTTTGGACTTTGGGTATTGTTGCTCTCTGTTCATGCAAGAAGGACCAGGGAAGTGGGAAAGTGAAGGAATAAGCTCCCTAACAGACAGGATACCGGGTTAGATAGACTTTGGTCTGACCCAGTATGGCCATTCTTATGGTCTTATGTTCTTAAAAATGGATGCCTAAAGTTAGGTTCCTAAATTAATATCTAGGCATCTAAAAGTAGATTTATGTTCAAAAATATTGAGCACCCATCAGCCCTTCTGAAGTCTATGGTTAGTACTGGGTGCTCAGCACTTTTGAAAATCTGGCTGCTTAAATACGCACTCACACGTAGACTTGGAAGCCTAATGCTTAGCACACATTTTTAAACATTTTGACCATGGTCCCTAAACCAAAGATTTAGATAAACATGGTGGGTTTTTTTGTTTTGTTTGTTTGTTTTGTTTTGTTTTGTTTTGTTTTGTTTTGTTTTTAAAGGCAGAAAGTGGTTGGAAGTTTTGAAGGAATTCAGAGGAAAGACATGAACTTTATTAAAGGGGCTGGAGGGATTAATTTATAAACAAAAGATGGAAGAACTAAGTGTGCATAATGAACATTGTGCAAATTCTGACTGAAAGGGGATGCACAACTGTTTAGAGATATTGAAAGTGTATCAGCATCAAAGAGGGAAATGGGTTGTTCAGGGTGGTGTGAGGTTGTAGAGCTAGGTGTAAAGGGAGGGAGGTAAGACAAAAAAGTTTCCCAAGGTAAGGGGTGGAAATCCCTCTGCAAGAAACATTTAAAATTAGACTTGTTAAAGCTCTAGACAGAATCCTACAATAAATATATGAAAATATAAGCCCCAGTCTGTGTTCAGTGCAGGATTGTTGTATAGACCACGGGAGTGAGGGGGGGAGAGGGTCTCTATTTCATCAGCTAGGGAAGGGAGGTAATCTCCAGGCCGAAGTCCCTTTTCATCCCCTTCTTTATTGTTTACAACAATGAGAACAAACAAAAATGAGAAAACTAACACAACTGAAAACACTGTTCATAATCTCCAGAGGCTTCCCTGCCTCAACCAGCCAATGGGAAACAGGACCTCCTTTCCCCTCTGGCCTTTCTGGACCCTGATTCCTGTTCTTCCCTGCCATGTGAGAGTCAGGGTTCCCTTAACCGTTCCAGTCTGCTGCATTATCCTTGTTACAGACTCCCAAAGGATGAAATAAATGACATTAATATGGGACTGACATCTTCACTTCTATCTCTGCAGCATGAAACCACTGACAGAATGAGCCATTCTGACCTCATTTGGACTCTGTAAATCTGGAGTAACTCCAGTGATTCCCATGGAATTATGCCAGATGCACACAGGGCTGTCTCAGAGCCTAACGTGGTCCCATGACTCTGCACTGGAACTCAATGCGCATAGTACTGAAGGATATCATTCAAGTGGAGGAGCAGATGGAGGAGGTGCACCAATCAAATGTCAGTCCTTGGAGGCACTGGGGTCTAAAGTTCTGTTCCTAAATCCATATTTAGGTACCTAAGGGTGGAATTTTTAACAAAAGTGTCTAAATGATTTAGGTGCAAAATCCATATTAAAGTTGATGTTATAAAACAGGTGGAGAATCAGACACAGAGCCTCTAGAAACCTAAGGGGAGAGCAGAGAGGGGCATCCCTTGTAATATTGCACATTTATGACATATGCTGTAAGCATTTCTCTCAGCACAGCCATCCCAGTCAGCAAGGGGAGGGGGCCACAATCCAGTTCCCACATTACCCAGAAATTGTCTGACGGGGGGCGGGGGGGGGCTCTTTTGCTACTGGCACTGCCACTAACTATTGAGTTCTCCAGCATTAGGAGCCAGATTGTGTCCAGCCTCCCTCCACTGCCAGAGCAAATGAAATCGTAGGTCTATCTTTTAGACTCCTAAATCTGTCCCCGCAGGGTTTTATTTATTTGCTTGTTTTTGTTTTCTGAATCCCTTTAGTTTGCCAGTGTATATTAATGTGTTCCCCATTCAGAACTATATGCCACATTCCCAGTGCAGTGAGAAGGAGGCTTGTTTCTTCCAAACCCTCAGTTATTCTGCTATTAGATCATGACAATTGCTGTTGTGGTTCCATAGTACAAGTGTCAATTTCCATCAGATCCCATTTTTCATCTCAGTCTATTGAATCCAACCTTTCTATCCCAGAATGCAACAGAAATGAGTGAGAAGGCAGTAACCTATGTAGACCTGAAATTTCAAACTCCTTCTAAGCAGCAGAAGAAAAAGACATCTACGAACACCAGGGACAAAGGTGTGGTATGTTTGTAAGCATCTGAGAACATATCTGCTAGTGCTGATATTTTATTGTCAATGTTAAGTCTCTTTCTTGAGCTGTACACATTGTACCTGACTTTATCCACTTATATCATTAGCTTTTTCTTCAGTGTCAGGCACAGTTATTTTAGTAATTTGTTAACATCTGTCAGGCACTGAAATGCCCCTAGAATGGTACACTGTATTCTGGGCATGGTGAGCAAAAAATATTGTAGCTTTGGAGCCCTGGAACACAGTTCTGCGATTGTGTTATTGCAAACCATTCCATTTCAATGGATGTTGTTGATTTGCCCTGTGTCTCTTTAAGTCATGCCTTGTGGTTGGAGGATTAAAGGAGGTGACGTGTGAATTCATATCTCCTTTCTGAAACCTATTCCTATGCAAAAAAGTACCATTTTCTCTCTGCTTTGCTTTAAACATCATGAAGTCATGACTGATCCTTAATAGTCCACATGTATTTACCATCCCAGAGCCTTAAGATAATTTCTGTCCAGCAGAGAATTTCCTGAGCTACTGGGGATTTCCACTGAGCATCCAAGAAGTTAAGCAGTTAGTTTTTGAGATGACATTTAAAAACACTTTTTAAAAAACAGAAAAAATGGGCTCCATTTAGAAGAGCATAACGCCAAGTACCATGTTTCCTCTGAAATCAATTGTAAAACAGCCATTGACTTCAATGGGAGCAGAAGTCAGCTTTAAATCAAGGGAATAGCACTGGAAATGTTTAATGAGTTTATAAATACGTTTAGTAGATCGCAGTTCAATTTGTTTTGAAGTACATAAAGTGAAATTTTACATTTCAAGCTTGTTATTAGCAGAATGCATGTGTCAAGGGTAGTCAAATAGATACATTATCTTAACTGGATATTTCCATAACTTTTAATGCTTAGCTTTTTAACTGTAATTTTCTGATAATAGTGTATGTACAAAGAGTTATATAAGTCACTTGAACAACTTTAGATGTAACAACACTTTGGGTAAGACGCTAAATAGGAGTCAGATATTGGAAACAAGCTGATAAGATGCATATGCTGAATTCACAGATGTTGGTTGGTTGACCCCAGTACACTGACAGACTACTGCAGACCATTGTGCTTTGGGACAAAACCTTTTAATACCAAAGTTCTGCCATGCTTTGTGTACTACAATGACAGTTTTATACTTCTATAGATTGTAATTAGAGCTGTCCGCTGTGATAAAGTCAGGCCAGATGGCTGCAAGAGGGTAATCCTATTGGGTCTGGGAAGTGGGCGGGTGTAAGCCAGACCAAAGTTAAAAGCCTCTCTCCCCACCTGGGGAGGAGCTACTGAGCCCAGACCTCAACTAAAGTTGTGGGACAACGAAGGAAAAAATGGGACAAGTGTGGGGGTCAAAGGGCCATAACTAGGGAACCGGAAGGGGACACAGAGCAGAGAACCATGGACAGCGCCCACTGCTCCTTAATGCAAGAGGGTAGTCCTTTTGAGCACTAGGATGTGGGCGAGCGCTAGCTCGCCCACCCCTAAAAGCTCCTCCCGCAGCCCAGGGAGGAGCTACTGAACCCAGAACCCAAGAAAGTTCGGAGGACAACAAAGGCAATAACGGGGATAGGTGTGAGGGTCAAAGGGCCAAAACTAGGGAACCGGAAGGGGACACTAAGCAGAGAACCCCGGACAGCGTCCACTGCTCCTTAATGCAAGAGGGTAGTCTTGTTTGGATCCAGGAAGTGGGCGGGCTTCTAAAGGACCTCTAAAGGACTTCTAAAGGATCTCTTCCCCAGCATAAGGGGAGGATCCACAGGTCCGGGATTCCAAATAATTGTGGGGACAACTAATGAGACAACAGGAACTGGAGTGAGGTCACAGGGCTATACAAAGGGAACCAGACGGGGACACCAAGCAGAGAATCCCGGACAGCGCCCATTGCTCCTTAATGCAAGAGGGTAGTGGAGGGCAGATATGTTAGCCTGAGAATGTTAAAAGCCCTTTCCCCTACAAACTGAGTAGAAGTTACCTCAGATTAATTAGAGACACCTGAATCCAATTAAGGGCTGCCTGAGACAGTTTAAAACCCTTCCTCTAGTGAGAGAAGGGGAAGAGAGAGAGAGACACTAGCTGTTACCAGGATAGTAGCAGCAGAGAAGTAGCTTCTCCAGGAGGAAAGACTCTGTTCCTCCCCATAGGGGAAGCAGACAAGCCCCAGTACCGGCCAGAGGAAGGACTGACACCCCAGGACAAACAACAAGACAACACCCCATTCCAGCAAGGAGGGAGGGAAAGGTATCACCCTTTGTTTGGGTCTATGGGATTATTTCCCATTTTTGAGTGGGGAAGGAGAACCCCTTAGGCTTACCCTCATGCCTACCCTCAAGACACAAGCAAAGGAGCACCGAAGGGGGAAGGCAAACCCTGCCTGAGTGGGACTGATTACCCCAGGCCCACCATTGCCAGAGGAGAGAAACGCTAAGGCTGGCGAGAGGAAAAAGATGCCTTGCCACATGATCTTGTCAATGCAATGAATGAAATTCACTGTTTCTATGCTATAACCCACTAGAAATAAACGAGGAGGTGGTGACCTACAAAGAACTGAAATGCCAGAATACTACTGAGCAGCAGAGGAGACGAAGGACTACGAACCCCCATGTGAGCTACATGCTGCTGACTCCACTCATATTACTATTTAACTGTCCATCATCTAACATCTTCCTTGAACTGGATGAGAACATTAAAAGCAAAACTCCATATAAAGAATCAGGATTTAAATACCCAAAATCAAGACATTCAATGGCTAAGATGCCAGAAGCATTATCCACCTGGCCTTCTTGCACATTCCTTATATTAAGATATAAAATAAATCCTTAAAAATAAATTCAAAGTAGTATCCATGTAATAAAGAGAACTGGGCCAGGTTGTTCTCAGCTGCTGTATGAATGTTTGAAGGGAAAGGAGCAGAAGGCACTAGGCGTGCCCTGCCTTCTACCCCCAAATATATAGGCCAGATATTCTCTTCCCAGCTGCAAGAATTGTTCCCTCCTAGAATGTACAGAGGCATTGGCCATCCCAAAGTGGATGGAGGGGGAAATACAACTATGGTCTTATCTAGCCCCCTGCCCCCAGAGCCAGCGCTAGACATAAGCAGACTAAGCAATTGCTTAGGTCCCCGAACAGTTCCATGGGGGTCACCATTTGCTTTTTATTATAAAAACTTTCCTGTTTTAGAATTAGGGGGCACAAAATATTTCTGCTAAGGGCCCACAATGGACTAGCACCATCACTGCCTCCCCCACTAGGTAACACAGGGGAGCATCTCCACCATCCTATAAGATGGTGCAGTGAGTGCTCTCCCTTGCACACGTCAGAGCTCGCGGAGAGACTCTAACCTAGGAAACCCAATCCTCACCCAGACCTCCTGCTGGGGAGGCTCCACGCTGACCCAACACAAGAGTTCCTAAAAGGCACAGCTGAGCCCTTAATGCTTTTTTTTAAGGTGCCCTTGAAGGTGGAACTCCGAAGAAGGAAGGGGGAGCCTATTTTATTCTTCCTAGAACTCCTTGTTCTGAGCCTCCTTATTCTTACCCCACCTTTAGGAGTCTACACAATACTAGCAGTGAATGAATATAATTCTTCCCCTCTTTCACAAATTTCTACATAGAAGCAGTCTGGGCCACTGCACAGGGCTTCTAACTGGCAGCCAGGAGAGTTGGGTTTTATTCACTCCCTTGGTAACCCTGGGCAAAGCACTTCACCTCTCTCTGTTTCAATTTCCCCATCTGTAAAATTGGGATAATAGTTTCCTACCTTCTTAAGTTCTACAGTTGAAAAGCTCCATATAAGTGCTAAGGTGGAAGGAATATATCTTAATGGTGTTCTGTTAGGACCCCAGAACACAGTTCTGTTGCCATCAAGTCCCACGTAAAACAGTCTGTCTCCTTACTAAGGCTTTGTTAAGGCTAGATCCTGCCCTCTGGGTAACTTGACCTGTATAACTTTGAACAGGGCAAGAGTTTTCATTCCATAGTTCAAGAGCCCTGACAACTTGTTCTGACATGGCTGAATATGTGTGAGAATGGGGGAGGTAAATGAATACTTGTGTGTGGCTGAGCTACATTTCACTAACACAGAGAACACGGATGGCTTATGCCTAGTTTGGGGTTTAAAAACATTTCCCCCCATAGTTCTCTACTTCCCCCTTTTCTCTCTCTCAGATTCTTCTGCTCCAGCTCCTGCATGGAGGCTCATAGCAGGGATTTTGGGGATCTTCTGCTTGGCTTTGCTCATAGCAATGCGGGTCTTGGCTGTGAATGGTAAGCATGAACAAAGTAGAAACTGAGAGACAAGCTCTGTGCTGACATACTCCTTGTGTAACTGCTGGAGAGTAAATCTCATGAGGTTTAAGTAGAATCATAGAATATGAGGGTTGGAAGGGAAT
Source organism: Dermochelys coriacea (assembly GCF_009764565.3). NCBI lineage: Eukaryota > Metazoa > Chordata > Testudines > Dermochelyidae > Dermochelys > Dermochelys coriacea. Next base: position 214,600,929 of record NC_050068.2, read on the forward strand.
CTCAGGAGGTTATCTAGTCCACCCTCCTGCTCAAAGCAAGACCAATCTCCAATTTTTGCCCCAGCTCTCTAAATAGCCCCCTCAAGGATTGAGCTCACAACCCTGGGTTTAGCAGGCCAATGCTTAAACCACTGAGCTATCCCTTCTGAGCTGCAATCCTTAGATCCTCTGAAAATCAGGCCACTAATTTTGATGCCTAATTATGGCTTTAGGGGGCTTGGCCTGTACATCAGCTGGATTTTGTCACATTCTCTCCCCCCCACCGCCCACACGCAAACCAGGGACCCCCTTTGCAGAGTTTCCAGGGACAACTGCAGCTGACAAGCCTCTGGCATAACAACTCCACCTGACAACATCACCCAAGAGCCGGAAGGGGTGTAGGGACCTCCAGAAGAAATACGAAGCACAGACTTTCTGTGGACCTCTGCAGAATCATGAATTTTGGGTCTAAATCACAGGCTTCAGCCTCATGGTCCAAAACACATCCCACAGTGTGAGCATTCCTCTGGGCTGATACTCTCATTGAATTTCCTGTCCATAGTGTAAGTGTCCTTGTCTTCCTTGCAAATATTCCAGGGCTTTTCACTTTCACTTTCTTCCTAAGTATCTGATTTTTCTGTTTTGGAGTCTAACTTGAAAAATGGGATTTTTCTGCTTTGTGGTCACTACAAACATTACCTGTGTTCAACCCAGATGATGGAAACCAGGAGGTTTTCAATTGCTATTTTATGTGAATCTTTAGAGAGTCAAGATTTTCAGCCACAGTTTTTTCTCAGGGGTTTTATGTTCAAAATGTTATTTTAAAGATGACTTTTAACAAGAAAAAGTACATATAATGTATTATGGTGTTTTAGCAATATAATAGACACTCTGCCTGATGGTATAACTATGGGTAGAACTTGGCCCTTTGTGTCCCTATAAGGCACAATATATTGATCTGTAAAACTGTGCTGCAATTTACTTTTAAGGGGTACATCATATTGTTATATTACTTTGGCTTTCAGTTTTTCAGATCTCCTTTGTACCATGTAGACAGCACGATAACCTCACCCAGCACCAGGAAATTACCCAAGGTAAGAACAGAAACCTGCCAATGGATTTGAACAGGAAAGATACAGGTTAGTTGGCTTCAGGAGGGCAATTTTTTTCTTCTATGTGCTGTAACTTTAGACTGAAATAACTTCATATTGAATTCTCAGCACTGTTGCTACACTGATGGATATCAGAGTATGATATTTTGGTTAATTGGATTCCAGTTCTTTTTATCCTTATTTACCAAAAATTTACATTCACTGAAAAACTCAGAAGCGAGTCTTAAGGGAACATAAGGGTAAGCTGGTTTAAGTCACATGTTGAAAGACTATAAGAGAGGAATGTAAGAAGAAAAAACAGTTAACAGGAGAGAATAATACAATCACAGAAATGTAAATCGGAGAAGGACCTCAAGAGGTCATTTAGCCCAGTCACCTGCACTGAGGCAGGTCCAAACATACCTAGATCATCACTGATGTCTAAACTGTTCTTAAAAACTTCCAAAGATGAGGATTCCACAACATCTCTTGGAAGACTATTGCAGTGCTTTAAAATCCTTATACTTGGAAAGTTATTTTTTCTAATATCTCCAATTCTCCCTTGTTGTAGATTAACTTGATTACTTTTTGTCACCTCTGAGTCTTCTCTTTTATATACTAAGCCTGCACAGTCTTTTCAACTTTTCTCATATGTCAGGTTATCATTTTTGATGCTCTCCTCTGGACTCCCTCCAACATGTCCACATCTTTCAAAATGTGGCACCTAGAAATGGACACAGGATTCAAGCTGAGGCCTTACCAGTGTTGAATATAGAGGGTCAGTTACCTCTGTCTTACATATGACACATGTTAATATACCCAAAAATGATATAGACTTTTTTGTAATTCCATCACACTGGGGGCTCACATTCAATTTGTGATCTACTATAAACTCCAGATCCTTTTCAGGAGCATCACTGCCTAGCCAACTATTCTCCATTTTTGTAGTTGTGCGTTTAATTTTTCTTTAAGTGTAGTACTTTGCAGTTTTCTTTAGTGATTTTCATCTTGTTGATTTCAGACCAATTCTCTAATTTGTCAAGATCATTTTGCATACTAAACCTTTCCTCCAAAATGCTAGCAACCCTTCCCAGCTTGGTGTTATCCTCAACTTTTATAAGCATGCTTTTTACTCCATTAGCTACATCACTAATTAAATATTGATAATACTGGACCCAGGAGCCTGATAACTACTATTAAAGTAAGGTCTTTCAACCAGTTTTGTACCCACCTTATATTAATTTCATTTACACCATATTACCTTATCTTGTTTATGATAATGTCATGTGGGACTGTGTCAAAAGACTTATGAAAATCAAGATGTATAGTGTCTACAGCTTCCTCTTTATCCACTAGATCAGTAGCCATGTCAAAGGAGGAAATTAAATTGGTTTGGCATGAATTTTTCTTGATCAATCTATGTAGTCTATTATGTATTACCCTATTATCCTCTAGGTGCTTACAAATTGATTGTTTAATAATTTTCCCAGTATCAAAGTTAGGCTGACTGGTCTATAATTCCCCAGGTCCTCTTTGTTCCCCCTTTTTAAGATCAGTACTATGTTTGCCCTTCTCCAGTTCTCTGGACTTCCCCAGGAGTTCTCAAAGATATTTCCTAATGGTTCCGAGATTGCTTTAGTTAGTTCCTTAAGTACTCTAGGGTGAATTTCCTCAGGCCCTGCTCATTTGAACACATGTAACTTATCTATTATTTGTCCTGTTCTTTCCCTGTTTTGGCTTGTGTTTCTTCCCCCTTGCTGTTAATATTAATTGTGTTTAAATATTTGGTACATTTACCTATTTAGTGAAGGCATTAAACACTTCACCCTTCTTGATATAATTCATTATTAACTATCCTTTGTGCTAAGTCAAGAACCTGTATTTTCCTTCACCTTTCTCTAGCACCTAATGCATTTACAAAAACACTTTTTATTATTCATTTTGTGCCTTGTTGTTTCTGATTTTCTTCCTACATGCTTGTGCCGTTCTTTTCTACTTATCCTTCACCATTTGTCCATGTTCCACTTTTTGTTGGATTCCTTCTTGGTATTCAGTTTCTTAAAGAGCTCTTGATGGGGCTATGCTGGCCTCTTACTATCTTCCTATATTTCCTATCAAACCCCACACTGAGCACTGGCAGAAGGGGGAGGGGAGCCTCTCCTGACCACACACCCCCATGCAGCTACCACAACCGACAATCATGGAGGCAGAGACATACAGCTGCAACCAATAGAGGAAACAGTGCCTGCTATAAAAAGAGAGAGGGTTCAAATAAGGAAGGGAGGGAGAAAGGCCTGGGACAGCAAAGGGCTGATACCCCTGCACCTTTCTGCCTCCAGAAATGCAGCCCAAAGAGGCTGAAGCAGACTACTAAGACTAATTAGAGCCAGGGGCAAGAATTGTCATTATTGGTGGCTAACCAAAGAGAACCAGTCAGGGGGCAACAGAGACCTCCTGAAAGAACACAGAAAGAACCTTCACATCGTGATAATTTGCTGTTGTGCCTTTAATATTGTCCCTCTAAGAAACTGCCAGCTTTCCTAAATGCCCTGTTTCCTTAGATTTTCTTCCCACGGTGTCTTACCTACCAGTTCTCTATTAAGAAGCTGTAAGATAAACTAGTCAACCTCCAACTTTAACAATTTCCATCTCTGATGCTTCTCAGAATGTAGGTTTCACCAACTTAGATTCCCTGAGACTTGCAAATCAAAAAGTGAGTGATAAATGGAGACCAACTCTGTGTGAAGGAGCCTCACTTGCAGATCACTGAATTTTTCCCATTGTGCAAGAATCTTGCTCAATAATTACTGACAAAGAAACAGCCAATTACTTACAATAGCACACACACTTGATGTATAGAATCCAAAAAAATACACAAAATTCCCCTAGGGGAAAAACAAACAAACGTGATTGTGTATAAAAGGAAAGTGACATAGGCATAGTAATAATTACTTTATTTGCTATGGAACAAGAGTCCTCATCCCAGCATCAAAATATGAGCAACCATGTCAATGCTTGTGAATCTCATGATTGTTTGTGATGCACTTGACTCAACATCAAACTACAACAGAAAATCTATTATTACAAATTGAACTTAATACTTCTAATAAAGTAACTTCTAGAAGCCCCAATCAAGTATATTAGACGTTTTACAAACACATTGAAAGAGATAGTCCCTATGTGAGAGAGATGACAAACTTAATACAGACAAAGCACAATAAGTAAGGCTGTTAAGCAATTAAAAAAGTTAAACACAATTAATTGTACGATTAAAACAATTAATTGCATGACTAATAGTGCTGTTAAACAATAATAAAATACTATTGATATACATATTTTTGGATGTTTTCCATATTTTCAACTATATATTGATTTCTATGACAACACAGAATACTAAGTGTACAGTGCTCACTTTATATTTTATTTTAATTATAAATATTTGCACTGTAAAAATAAAATAGTATTTTTCAATTCACTTAATATAAGTAGTGTTGTGCAATCTCTTTATCATGAAAGTTGAACTTACAAATGTAGAATTATGTACAAAAAATAACTGCACTCAAAAATAAAGCAATGTAAGACTTTAGAGCCTACAAGTCCAGTCAGTCCTACTTCTTGTTCAGCCAATCACTCAGACAAACAAGTTTGTTTACATTTGCAGGAGATAATGCTGCCTGCTTCTTGTTTACAATGTCACCTGAAAGTGAGAACAGGTGTTCACATGGCACTGTTATAGCCAGTGTTGCAAGATATTTACATGCCAGATGTGCTAAAGATCATATGTTCCTTCATGCTTCAACCACCATTCCAGAGGACATGCATCCATGCTGATGATGGGTTCTGCTCAACAACAATCCAAAGCAGTGCAGACCAATGATGTTCATTTTCATCATCCAAGTCAGATGCTATCAGAAGAAGGTTGATTTTCTTTTTTGGTGGTTCGGGTTCTGTAGTGTCCGCATTGGAGTATTCTTCTTTTAAGACTTCTGAAAGCATGCTCCACACCCCGTCTGGATCAGATTTTTGGAAGGCAGTTCAGATTCCTAAACCTTGGGTCGAATGCTATAGCTATCTTTAGAGATCTCATATTGGTACCTTATTTGCGTTTTCTCAAATCTGCAGTGAAAGTGTTCTTAAAATGAACAACATGTACTGGGTCATCATCCATGACTGCTATAACATGAAATATATGGAAGAATGCAGGTAAAACCCAGAGAAGGAGACATACAGTTCTCCCCCAAGAAGTTCAGTAACAAATTAATTAATGCATTATTTTTTAACGAGCATCATCTTCATGGAACCATTTCCTTTGCAATGGTGGCCAAAGCATGAAGGGGCATACAAATATTTAGCATATCTGGCATGCAGTACCTTACAATTCTGGCTACAAAAGTGCCATGTGAATGCCTATTTTCACTTTCAGGTGACGTAAATAAAAAGCGGGCAGCATTATCTCCCGTAAATATAAACAAACTTGTTTGTCTTAGTGATTGGCTGAACAAGAAGTAGGACTGAATGGACTTGTACACTCTAAAGTTTTACATTGTTTTGTTTTTGAGTGCAGTTATATAACAAAAAACCCTACATTTGTAAGTTGCGCTTTCACAATCAAGAGATTGCACAGTACTTGTATGAGGTGAATTGAAAAATACTATTTCTTTGGTTTATCATTTTTACAGTGCAAATATTTGTAAGAAAAATAATATAAAGCTAGCACTGTATACTTTGTATTCTGTGTTGTCATTGAAATCAATATATATGAAAATGTAGAAAAACATCCAAAATATTTAACAAATTCTATTCTATTGTGTTCTATTGTTTAACAGTGCAATTAAAACTGCAATTGCAATTAATTTTTTAACCACATTCACGTGAGTTTACTGCAATTAATCGACAGCCCTATTTATCATCCCATTATCCTCTAGCTGTGTACAAATTGATTGTTTAATAATTTGTTCCAATGTCTTTCCAGGTATCAGTTAGGCTGACTGATCCCCAGATCCTCTTTATTCCCCTTTTAAAGATCTGTATTATGTTAGCCTTTCTCCAGTCCTCTGGACTCCCCCTGGAGTTCTGAAAGATATTTCCTAATGGTTCCGAGATTGCTTCAGCTAGTTCCTCAAGTACTCTAAGATGAATTTCCTCAGGCCCTGCTCACTGGAATACATCTAACTTATCTATTATTTATCCAAAGTTCTCAAAGATATTTCCTGATGTTCTGAGATTGCTTTAGTTAATTCCTTAAGTACTCTAGGTTGAATTTCGTGCTCACTTGAATATATCTAACTGTTATTTATCTTGGTGTTTCCCTGTTTTGGCTTGTTTCTTCCCCCTTGTTAATATTAATTGTTTTTTTAGTATCTGGTACAATTTACCTATTTAGTGAAGACAGAGGCAATATAGGCATTAAACACCTCAACCTTCTTGATACCATCTGTTATGAGCTGTCCTTTTTGCTAAGTCAAGGACTTACACTCTCCTTCATGTTTGTCTTGCACCTAATGCATTTAGTAGAACACTTATTATCTTTTTTATGTTCCTGTGCTATTTTTTTGTACTCATCATTCATAATTGGTCCGGTTTTTGAAGGATTCCTTTTTGATTTTCAGGTCATTGAAGACTCCTGATGAGGGCATATTGGCCTCTTCCTATTCTTCCCTCCTTTCCTTATCCTTGCTCCCAAGACCCCTGTAGTCACTGTTGATCTGCTCAGGGTCATTAGTGCCCATGTGGATGAGCAGCATGGCATCAAGCGAAGTGCCCCAGGGGTCAGCCCTGGTGCCGGTTTTGTTCAACATCTTCATTAATGATCTAGATGATGAGATGGATTGCACCCTCAGCAAGTTAATGAATGACACTAAGCTGTAGGGAGAGGTAGATACACTGGAGTAATCCAAATGTTCATCTTTTTCAACCAAAACATAACAAATGGATCATGAACGCTTAAGCAACATTTTTCCCATTTTGAGACAGCTTTATTTATTATTCCTATACAGTGGCATGATAAAGAGAAATCATTCAGAAACACTGTCTGATTTAGTTGCCAGCTTTTGTTTTTACTTTGTTGCTTTGCATTCAGCCACAGAAGAATTGCCATGATGAAGCAATACTAAACCAAGTATAAGGTAGATCAAACTAAAAGTACCTCTGGGGGAAAATAGTTTATAGGTGTTCTTTAATAATGTGGTGGGGTGGACTGAGATGGATGTCATGGGCAATCACTATTCATGTCACAGGGGCCAACACAGCAAAGGCAAATTCATGGACCTCCCCTCCCCCAATCCACCCCAACTTCTCAAATCACTAAGGAAAGTTACAGGTGCATCATGAACAAGATGAGAGCAATGAAGAAGCCCTGTTGTGAGCTGTTGTAGTCACCAGGGAAGAGGTTCTCAGCATTCAATCTATTAATGGTACCTAGATATCTCTAGGACTCTAGGCAGGCCCATTTCTATAGAGTGTCCTCAGCTCTAAGTTGCTTCTCTTGTAATTCTGCTACAGCCTGTGTTTATTGACCATTGGGGCATGATGCAGAGCTAAATTTTATCACACTTGTTTTAGCTTGAGGGGAGTTTCCTACAGGAAACTCAGACAGTGTTTCTGAATTATTTCTCTCTATCACACCACTGTACAGGAATAATAAATAAAGCACCCATAATAAATAAAGCACCCATTTCTCAAAATGGGAAAAATGTTGCTTAAGCTTTATGATCCATTTGTTATGTTTTGGTTGAAAAAGGTGAAAATTTGGAGCCACGTCAATAGCTGATTAAAAAAAACCCATCATAAAAATAAAATAATTAAAAAATGCACTCATTTTACAAGTATATTTTCTTGAAAAATTCTCTCTGTTTTTCATATAAGCATCACAAAATTTGATTTTTTTTTGACTGGCTCTAGAAAATAGTTGAGGGAGGAATTTTATTGCTAGTGCCATCAGCAGGAAGGATATTTTTATGATTTTCGTTTATATTGGGTTTGCAGGGTAACCAATTAGAACTTAATAAACAATTCTGTTGCTGATGCTGAAGAAGAAAAAAAAATACAGACAACTCATTCTTAGTTGTATTGGAGCTGCAGTGCAAACAGGAGTAAAGCCCAATAAGAACTTATTTTAACCAATAAGGTTAACAATTAAGACTTTGTATTGGAGCTGCAGTGCAAACAGGAGTAAAGCCCAATAAGAACTTATTTTAACCAATAAGGTTAACAATTAAGACTTTGAATATAGATAGCAAAGACGCTGTGTAGGAAGAAGCCACTGTCATTTTTCAGAGTTCAATTATACTTTGAATGTCTGGAGAACCTTCTCTCTGCAGTTGAAATTGTTTGTTTCTTTCTTTCTATATTTGTTTGTTTTAGGATTTCCTTAAAATTACAAATCCTACCTTTCTAAAGATGGATTTCATACAATTTATTCCTTTTAAGGATATTTATTCTTTTTCTTGCCTAATTTATTGACACATAATTATAAGTTTGATCCCAAATTTAGCTAACCCTCAGACTGGCTTCTTTAATTCAACCTATTTTGCCATAAAACAAGTCACATTATACTTTGCTTGTTACAATAAATACATACATCTGTCATGTCCATTATTTATCAGGTTCCATCAACCACCTTGCTCCACAAAAGCAGAAGTTTGGGGAGGGCATGGGAAAGAGTTCTGAAGGGGAGGGCGGGAATGCATCTGATCAGTCTGGAGCATCAGGATGGAGTTCAGGATGTCAGTTTGCCAATCCAAAACTTTTATCAGCCTCTCCATTGTGTCCCTAGTGAACACATGGTAGTGAACACCCCAAGCCTGGTGAATGTACCCATGGGTGAAACATGGGAGAAAAGTGTACATGGGAGAAAAGCAGTGTAAAAGGGGTCATGGGGCACTTCTCAGGGGAAAATTCTCTCAGTTTCCCACTGGTTTCCACAGGCGGGGGTCATTATGGCAGATATCTCACTCCTCAGGGTAAGCAGGGAGGAAATAGCTCAGTGGTTTGAGCATTGGCCTGCTAAAGCCAGGATTGTGAGTTCAATTCTTGAGGGGGCTATTTAGGGAGCTGGGGCAAAAACTGGGGATTGGTGCTGCTTTGAGCAGGGGGTGGGACTAGATGCCCTCCTGAGGTCCCTTCCAACCCTGATATTCTATGATTCTGTGATCTACTACATGCTTGTGGCTTCTACCCTGTGCTGCTTTGGTCTCTGTACAAGTGATTGCAGAATGGCACTGGAAAGTGTCCCTCAGTTAGGGTGACCGGATACCAACTGTAAAAAATCAGGACGGGGGTGGGGATTAATAGGTGCCTATATAAGAAAAAAACCCCAAAATCGGGACATCTGGTCACCCTACCCTCAATGGGGGAAGGAACAAAGTAGCTCTGCCAAGGAACCTCTGGCAGAGGCTTGCAGAGTACCTGCAAGAAAATTTCCTAGAGATCTCTCTGGTGGATTCCCATGACAGCTCGGTGTGTATCAACACCCTGTTCCACTATGCTGCACAAGGACATGCCTAGCACACAGAAACACAGCCAGCTTTGTACATTTCTCTGTCCTCAACCCACCTCCATATTTCAGAAAGCAAAATCGCATACTGGGGTCTCCTCTCCTGCTTCTTGCTCGCTGGAGAGCGATGGGTGAGACTGGCTAGACACCTCCGGAGAGGAGAACATCTCCTGAGTGCATGCAGTACCAGGCAACCCTGCCGTGAGCTCCACGTTGTCTTCTGCCTCCACCTCTTCATCGATTACTTCCTCCTCTGGGTTAGGTGCAGTTCTGTCAGGTCCAGCCCCGCTGAAGGATTCATGGGGCTCTGTACAGGATCCAATGCCTTATAAAAATGGCAGGTCTGGGGCGCAGCATCAGAGCGACAGTTTGTCTCCCGCACTTTCTGGTACATGTGCCTCAGCTCCTTCACCTTTGCTCTGCAATTCATCATGTCCCGATCATAGCCCTTTTCCCACAAGCTGTGCGCAATCTGGCCATAGGCATGGAAATTCCTACGGCTGGAGCACAGTTGGGATTGCAGAGCCTCCTCTCCCCAAATACTGAGCAGATCCAGCAGCTCCGCAGTGCTTCAAGCGGAAAAGCAGTTGCTGTGTGGAACCACCATGCATGGGCAGTGGATCGCATAGGCAGTTGGAGGCGTTGCCTCCCCAACAACCAGATGTGCCCCCCCTCCTTCCATGATGCTCCCTACATACAGCTATGGCTCCAGTCCTCCCAGCTCCAAGTCCAGCCCCCTTGTGCTCTGGGACTGGGGCCGCGCAGTGCCTGCCTTCCTGCGCTCTGGAGCTGGGAGGACTGGGGCCATGTGCTACCTGCCTTCCTGTACTCTGGAGCTTGGGGGCTGGGGCTACGCACCACCCGCCCTCCCATGCTCCAGGGCTGGGGCTGTGCACTGCCCACCTTCCCGTGCTCTGGAGCTGCGGGGGCTGGGGCCATGTGCCGCCGCCTTCTTGCGCTCTGGAGCTGGGGGGGAGGGGGCTGGGGCCAGATGCCACCCCATGCTCCAGGGCTGGAGCCACGTACCGTTGCCTTCCCGGCCCTCCTTTGGGTCTGGGGGATTAGCCGCAGGACTGGGCCAGTGGCCATGGTGAAGGGGGGAGTCTCTGGGCTCCGATGGGATGGGGGCTTGGCTCTGGCAGGGCTTTGGGCAGAAGGGGTGGAGCTGGGGTAGCCTCCCTCAGCTGGCAGTTCACGTGCCCCCCCGTGCTGCCATGATCATCTAGAAGGATGCAATGTAAGCTCCCACACTGAGCAAACAGGAAGTGGGATTTCAAAATTTCCCAGGGCTTTAAAGAGGGGAGGGGCAGAAGGTGTTTACCCCACTGCAGAGCAGCAGAGTTGAAACTGCTGACCAGAGCGGTCAGGATGGGCATTGTGGGATGCCTTCTGGAGGTCAATTAAAGCGATAAAATCAAGTGTTTTGTCTACACTGGCCCTTTGCGACAAAACTTTTGCAAAAAAACCCTTACAACTCTTGTTGAGGTGGTTTTATTATGCTGATGAAACGGAGGAGTTCCATCGCTGAAAGTGGTTTTCAGTGTGTACACCTCCACTGTTTCATCACCAAAAGCTGCCTTTTTGCGGAAAAAACTTGGCAGTGTAGAAAAGCCCTAACACTCAGCTCTCCTGAGTCCCCAGAATCCCTTACTCAGAAGAGAAAATCCTCTCTCTTCTCACAGTTCTCTGCTTCAAACTGTGTCCATCCTGCACACTCAGTTAGGTTGGAGATATGCAGAATAAATCATAGATGATTATATATTTAAACACTATAGATAAATTTTTCAAAAACACCTAAGTGACTTAGGCATGCAGGCCAAGAGAGTCAAAAGTATTTAGATGCCTAACTCCCTTTGAGGGTGTGGACCAGGTTCTTTTAAGGTGTTTGTCTTACTACCCCATGACACTGGGATAAAAAACTAGCACTATATAGTGCCAATGAAACATATGATAAATGGATTAAGACTAGGGTGACCAGACAGCAAATGTTAAAAATCGGGATGGAGGTGGCGGGTAATAGGCACCTATATAAGTAAAGCCCCGAATAGCGGGACTGTCCTATAAAATCGGAACATTTGGTCACCCTAATTAAGACCAGTTAACTGACATTTCTAAAAAAGTAGCTGTCAATGGGGAATCATCTCTGAGCAGAGATGGTTCTAATGGGGTTCCATGGAGTTTGGTTCTCTTTGGTTTGAGTTTCTACTGCTTTTGCACCATGAGTACCTTCCGCTTTAGTTATCGATTTCATGCCCTTCCAACTAGCCTCCAACCAAGCCTAGCCCCCCTACATCTGTGATGCAGCCATTCACTGATACAATGCCATCCCCCTCTGGAATGTGACCCAAAGTTCCACAAAACTAAAATCTTCAGCTTCACACCAGTTCTGCAGCCAACAGTTCACCACCAGTATTTTCTGCTTGCTGCCTTCTCTCATTCATTGGACCAGTAGGGTCTCAGATCACTTGGATTTTCCTCTTCTTCAGTTCCCTTATACGATCCCTTAAAATCTTCTATAATCCGTGTAGTTCCACGTGACGCCATTGCCACAGTTCAAGGCAACAGGACCCGTATTTCTCCCTCAGTGGTCCAACAAGGGCACCTGCTCTCAGGCTTGCAGCCCCTCAGCCGTTGCCTTTTTTGGTGGAGACCTATGTCTCATTCCCTTCTCACCAGGGTATTTCCAGGCTGCACAGTTTCCTGGCTTTACTGTGTTATTCCCCAAAAGAGACAGGCAGCCCAAGAACACCTGCTTGCTTTCTATTCAGCGATTGATAACAGTGATTGTCAACAGGTATGAGCACCACACAGTTCTTTCTATGCAAGCCTATTTTATTCTTAAGGTAAAAGCATTACAGAGAAAACATGAACAAGAATAAAAGAATCTACACATATGCTAATAAGCTCACCAGAATTCATCCCAACTGTAACATGGATTCTAGCAGTTGAAGAATCTTTCTTGGGCTTCCATGTGTTATGAAGTAACTTGTAACCCTCTGGTATATTCCCTGTAACTTTACATTCCATTCCTCCAGATATTCTAATCCCAGGTCTGCCATCCTCTTCAGGGAATGATATTTGTTTGAGTGGGACTCCTTGAAGAACAGTAAAAGTTCTGAAGTGAACAGCCTTTATTAATAACACCAGTCAGCGGATGAGGTAAGACAAGAATTCACGGTCAGCTCCTGGAATCTTATGCAGCACACCTTCCTTGGGCCAAGGCTAACTCACAGAATAATAGAATCACAGAAATATAGTCAAGAAATATTGCCAAGAAATCATCCACACTATACTGAGGCAGGACCATCTTAGACAGCTGTTTGTCTTACCATTATTTAAAATTGAGGCCTTAGCTTAAGAACAGGAGCTCAGACTGTCACAGTGAGAGAAGGCCCTTATACAGGTAGACAGTGATTTTTATTCTTTCTTTTATAGTTATAGAGGTATATAACTAGCTAAATGATAAACATATACCTAAATTCTTCAAGTATAGGCCTTTGCGGACAGGCCTGAATATGTATATCCTAACATTTGGGGGCAACTTTTTGTTTCAGAAAGTGGAGAAAGTAACCAGGAATATAAAGTAAAATATAAAATGTCTGACTAACCGGGAGGAATTACTTGCAAATCTGAAGGTGGAAAGTAACTTGTGTGAAAGGAATCATGAAGTGATAGATTTCAGCATTCTAAGGAACAGAATAAGGACAATGGATTTTTAAAAAGTCAACTTTAACAAATTCAGAGAACTGGTAGGTAAGACCCCAGGGGAAGAAAATCTAAGGGAAAAGGGAGTTTAGGAAAGCTGGCAGTTTCTCAAAGAGACAATATTAAAAGCACAAGAGCAAATTATCATGATGTGAAGGTGTCACCAATCCTTGCTGTGGTCTTTTGTGAATCTCTGTTGCCCCCTGACTGACTTTCTTTGGTTAGCCCCTGGCTTCTAATTAGGATGAATGGTCTGCTTCAGTTCCTTTGGGATGCACTTCTGGAGGCAGCTTGCTGCAGCAGTGTTACTCCTTTGCTGTCCCAAGCCTTTCTGCCTCCCTTCCTTCTCTGAGCTCTCTCCTTTTATAGCAGGCCCTGTTTTCCCTATTGTTTGCAGCTGTGGCTCTGTGCCTCCATGACTGGCAGTTGTGGTAGCTGCATGGGGGTGTGATCAGGCTGCTTCCCCTTAGGAAGGAGAGGCTCCCCTCCCCCTTCTGCCTGTTCTCAGTATGGGTTTTGTAGATCCCATTACAGAAGGAAAGATAGGAAGAAGCAAATATGGCCCCATCAAGTGCTCTTTAACAAACTGAATATAAAAAAGGAATCATACAAAAAATGGAACATGGAGAAACCGTGAAGGATGAGTACAAAAGAATGGCACAAGCATGTAGGAACAAAAACAGAGAGGTCAAGGCACAAAATGAATTATACCTAGCAAAGGACATAAAAGATAATAAAAAGGGTTTCTGTAAATACATTAGGTGCAAGAGAAAGATGAAGGAAAGTGTAGGTCCTCGGCTTAGCATAAAGGACAGCTAATAGCAGACGATATCAAGAAGGCTGAGGTGTTTAATGCCTATTTTGCCTCTGTCTTCATAAATAGATAATTTGTACCAAATACTTAAAAACAATTAATCTTAACAGCAAGGGGAAACAAACACAAGCCAAAACAGGGAAAGAGCAGGATAAATAATAGATAAGTTAGATGTATTCCAGTGAGCAGGGCCTGAGGAAATTCATCTTAGAGTACTTAAGGAACTAGCTGGAGCAATCTCAGAATCATTAGGAAATATCTTTCAGAACTCCAGGGGGAGTCCAGAGAACTGGAGAAGGGCAAACATAGTACTGATCTTTAAAAAGGGGAACAAATATGAGCCAACACTGTGATGGAATTAGAAAAAAGTCTAATATCATTTTTGGGTGTATTAACAGTAGTGTTGTATGTAAGACACCGGAGGTAACCGTCCCTCTGTATTCAGCACTGGTGAGGCCTAAGCTCCAGTGCTGAGTCCATTTCTGGGTGGCACATTTAGGAAAGAAGTGGACATATTGGAGGGAGTCCAGAGGAAAGCACCAAAAATGATAACCTGACCTAAGAGGAAAGGTTGAAAGGACTGGGCATGCTTAGTCTAGAGCAGGGGTTGGCAACCTTTGGCACGCGGCCCATCAGGGTAATCTGGTGGCGGGCCACGAGACATTCTGTTTATGTTGACCGTCTGCAAACATGCCCCCATGCAGCTCCCAGTGGCCCCGGTTCGCCGTTCCTGGCCAATGGGAGCTGCAGGAAGCAGCGGGCCACAGGGATGTGCTGGCTACTGTGTCCCGCATCTCCCATTGGCCGGGAACAGTAAATCACAGTCGCTGAGAGCTGCAGGGGGCTGTGCCTGCGGACGGTCAACATAAGCAAAATGTCTTGCGGCCTGCTAGCGGGTTACCCTGATGGGCTGCGTGCTGAAGTTTGCCAATCCCTGATCTAGAGAAAAGAAGACTGAGGGGCGACCAGATAAACAGTCTTCAGGTATGTTAAGGGCTGTTATAAAGAGGCTTGTGATCGACTACTTCTTGCCCTTTCTTCTGTGAACATGGAGAGCAATCAATTTAATCTGCAGCAAGGGACATTTGGGTTAGATATTAGGAAAAACTTTCTGACTATAAGGATAGTTAAGCACTGCAATAGGCTTCCATTCTTACCATGGGTAATTTACTGGTGTTGAGTGAGGTTATCATGCTGTCTACATAGTACAAGGGAGATCTGAATAACTTAAAGTCAAAATAATATAACAATATGATATACCCCTAAAAAGTAAATTGCAACATAGTTTTACAAATTAATATATTATACCTTTTAGGGACAGAAAAGGCCAAGTTCTACCCACAGTTATGCCATCAGGCAGAATGTCTATTATAATATTAGAACAACATGTTATGTTATATGTAACATGTCAAATATTTTTTCTTGTTAAAAGTCATCTTAAGTTAATACGCCGCCCCTCCCCCCACAAAACACTGAAAATCTTGACTCTCTAAAGAGTCACAAAATATAGCAATTGAAAATATCCTTATTTCCAACATCTGGGTTGAACACAGGTAATGTTTGCACTGACCACAAAGCAGAAAAATCCCATTTTCCAAGTTAGACTCCAAAGCAGAAAAATCAGATACTTAGGAAGAAAGTGCAAAGATCTGGAATCTTCAGAAGGAAGACAATGAAGATCTTACACTGTGGACAGGAAATTTGATGAGATGTGTTATGGCTCATGAGGCTGGAGCCAGTGATTTAGACCCCAAATTCATGATTCAGCAGGGGTCCACCAGAAAGTCTGTGTTTCATATTTGTTCTGGAAGCCCCTACACCCCTTCTGGCTCTTAGGTGATGTGGCCAGTTGGGGTTGTTATGCCAGAAGCTTGTCAGCTACAGTTGTCCCTGGAGACTCTGCAAAGGGGGTGTTTCCAGAGCATGGAGGACAAGCCAATGGAAGTGCCATTTTCATCATAGGTTTGGGTGTATGTGTGTGGGGGGGAGTGGGGTGGGCGGGGGGAGAGTATAAAAGAATTAATCTGGTGTCCATGCCCTGCCCCATAAAGACATAATTAGGTTTCTAAATAAGTGGCCTGATTTTCAGAGGAGCTAATCATTTGCAGTTCTTCACTGATTTACAGCCCATGAGATTTACTCTCCAGCAGTTACACAAGGAGTACGCCAGCACAGAGCCTGTCTCTCAATATCTACTTTGCTCAGACTCACAGTTGGCAGCCAAGACCCCCACTGCTATGCGCAAAGCCAAACAGAAGATCCCCAAAATCCCTGTTTCAGGATTCCCTCCTCACTCTGAACTCTAGGATACAGATGTGGAGACCTGTATGAAAGACCCCCTAAGCTTATTTCTACCAACTTAGGTTAAAACTTCCCCAAGGCACAAATTCTTTGCCCTTGGAAGGTACGCTGCCACCACCAAGTGATTTATACAAACTCAGGGAAAGGACCACTTGGAGTTCCTACTCCCCCCTAATATCCCCCAAAGCCCCCGCACCCCCTTTCCTGGGGAGGCATGAGAATAAACAAGATGAGCACAGACCAACCTTGGGTTTTTTTAGGACACACACACACAAAAAACCCCAATCAGTTTCTAAATGAAACAGAACTTTATTAGAAAGAAAAAAGGTAAAAGAAGCACCTCTGTAAAATTAGTATGGAAGATAATGTTACAGGGCAATCAGATTCAAAAACACAGAGGATTTCCCTCTGGGCCAAACTTTAAAGTTACAAAAAGAAAACCAGGAATACACCTTTCTCTCAGCACAGAGAAAATCACAAGCCAAAACAAAAATAAGCTAACACAATCCCTTGCTAGTACTTACTGATTCTAATGGAGTTGGATTGCTTGCTTCCTTGATCTGTGTCCAGCAAGCACACAGAACAGACAGACCAAAACCTAATGTTCTCATAGAGTTCAAGGAAGGTGTTAGACTATGGACAGTAAAACACCAGTAAATGTGGAGTCAGCAGCATGTAGCACACTGTACCTTTGCCCTGGGGGTTCGTAGCCCTTTGTATCCTCTTCTGCTCAGAAGCATTATGGCATTTCAGTTCTGTGTAGGTCACCATCTCCTAATTATTTCTAGTGGGTTATAGCATAGAAATAGTTAATTTCATTCATTGCACTTACAAGGTGGACAGCTCTAATTACAATCTATAGAGCTATAAAACTATCAATGTAGTATGGCATGGGGCATGGCAGGACGTTTGTATTAAAAGGTTTTGTCCCACTGTCCAATGGTCTGCAGTAGCCTGTCAGTGAACTGGGATCAACCAACATCTGTGAATTTAACACATGCATCTTATCACCTTTTTCCAATATCTGACCCAAAAGTGTTGTTACACTTAAAGTTATTCAAGTGACTTATATAACCTTTTGCACATACTATATAATCAGAATATTACAGTTAAAAAAGCTAAACATTGAAAGTTATGGAAATATCCAATTAAGACAACATACCTGCTTGTTTACCCTTGACTCATGCAATCTGCTAATGACACTCTTGAAATGTAAAATTTCCCTTTATATACTTCAAAACAAATTAAACGTGATTCACAACACCTATATGTAAACTCATTAAACGTATCCAGTGCTATTTCCTTGATTTAAAGCTTGTTTCTGCTCCCATTGAAGTCAATAGCTATACTCCAGTTGACTTAGTGGAAACAAGCCACTAGCTACTACATACTTCTAGATGGAGACCATTTTTTTCGTATTTTTAAAGAGCATTTTTAAATGTCATCTTCTTAAAAACTGATTGCTCAGCCTCTTGTATGCTCAGTGGAAATCCTCTGCAGCTCAGGAAAGCCTCTGCGGACAGGAATAATTTTAAGATTCTGGGATGGTAAATAATTGTGGAAAATTAAGTCATTACTTTTTGATGTTGACTGTCACAATCAGGCAAAGCAGAAAGAAAATGGTACTTTATTCAATTATGAGTAGGTTTCAGAAGGGAGAGAAGAATTCAGATATCATCTTCTTTACTCCTCCCACAGCAAGGCATGACTTAAAGTCCACATCTCCTTGAACACAGAACAAACCAGCAACATCCATTGACGAGGAATGTTTTGCAATAACATAATCACAGAGCTGTGTGCCAGAGCTCTAGAACTATAACTTCTTCTACCCAACACAGAATTACAATTTCATTTTCTTTTGGGGTGGAGGGAGGCTGGACATAGTCTGGCACCTAATGCTGGAGAACTCAAGGGTGAGGGGAAGTGGTTAGCTTTGCCAGTAACAAAATAGCCCCCAGTCAGACAATTTCTGGGTAATGCGGGAACTGGATTGTGGCCTCCTTTCCTTGCTGACAGCGATGGCTGTGCTGGGGGAAATGCTGACAGCACATGTCAAACATGCAACATTACAAAGGGTGCCCCTCTCTGCTCTCCTCTTAGGTTTCTAGCAGCTCTGGGTGTGATTCTCCACCTAGTTTATACCAGTGTAACTCTATTGACTTTAATAGGATCTGTGCTCTTAAATCATTTAGACACATTTGAAAATCTCACCCTTGTCTAATTATGGATTTAGGAGCAGAACTTTAGGCACCAATGCCTACAAGAACTGCCACTTGAAATGTGCACCTCCTCCACCTGCTCCTCCCCTTCAGTGATATCCTTTAGTACAATGCACACTAAGTCCCAGTACAGACAGAGTCCTGGGGCCACATTATGCTCTGAGATGCCATTACATCTGGCGTAATTCCATGGGAATCACTGGAGTTACTCCAGGTTTACATATTCCAAATGAGGTCAGAATGTGGACTCATGCTGGAGAGAATCATAGAAGTCAAAATGTCCGACCCATATTAATGCCATTTATTTCATCCTTTGGAAATTTGTGACGAGTATTATGCAGCAGACTGGAATGGGTAAGGGATCCCTAACTGTCACATGCCAGGGGAGAACAGGAAGCTCACAGGGTCACAGGGGAAAGGAGATTCTCTTTCCTTCTGGCTTGTTGAGTCAGGGAAGCCTGTGCGGATTATGAGCAGTGTTTTCAATTGAGATATTTTTCTCATTTTTGTTTGTTCCCATAGTTATAAAACATAAAGAAAGGGGATGAAAAGGGATTGGGCCTGGAGATTGCTTCCCTTCCCTGGCTGGTGAAACAGAGACCCTCTCCCCACCACTCTCGTGGTCGATACAACAATCCTGCACTGAACTCAGACTGGAGCTTATATTTTCATATGTTTATCATAGGATTCTATCTAGTACATTATCCAGTCTAATTTTAAATGTTAATTTAATAATGTCTTGTCTCTGAATTCCTTCCAAACTGCCCACCACTTTCTGCCCTTTTTTAAAGCCTTGTTTATCTAAATCCTTGGGTCAGGGACCATGGCCAGGTATGTTTCCTCGTGTGTTGTTGTAGGGAGAGTGAGGTCCCATCATGATGTCATTTTCCCCCTTTTATTTCTTCTTCCCACTTGCTGGAAAGCTCTTTTGCTGTGACCTGGGTCTGGGTCAAAGAGTTCTAATTGTGTAGTACTATCTCTGAGAGGTTTCTGTTGTACACAGTTCCTGGGGTAATCCTTGAGCTTGTGTGCATTTCCTCAGTAAGCCATTAACATTGTTTGGCCTTTTTTACTGTTGTATGTGAAAGGCTGCTTGTGGGTGTTTTCAACCTCACAACATGTTTCAAGAAGAACCGGAGTACTTGTGGCACCTTAGAGACTAACAAATTTATTAGAGCATAAGCTTTCGTGGGCTACCGCCCACTTCATTGGATGCATAGAATGGAACATATAGTAAGAAGATAGATAGATATATATATAGATATATATACATATAGAGAAGGTGGAAGTTGCCATACAAACTGTAAGAGGCTAATTAATTAAGACGAGCTATTATCAGCAAGAAAAAAAAACCTTTGTAGTGATAATCAAGATGGCCCATTTAGACAGTTGACAAGAAGGTGTGAGGATACTTAACATGGGGACATAGATTCAATAATGACCCAGCCACTCCCAGTCTCTTTTCAAACCCAAATTAATGGAATCTAGTTTGCATATTAATTCAAGCTCAGCAGTTTCTCATTGGAGTCTGGTTTTGAAGCGTTTCTGTTGCAAAATTGCCACCCTTAAGTCTTTTACTGAGTGGCCAGAGAGGTTGAAGTGTTCTCCTACTGGTTTTTGAATGTTATGATTCCTGATGTCAGATTTGTGTCCATTTATTTGTTTGCATAGAGACTGTCCGGTTTGGCCCATGTACATGGCAGAGGGGCATTGCTGGCACATGATGGCATATATCACATTGGTAGATGTGCAGGTGAACAAGCCCCTGATGGCATAGCTAATGTGATTAGGTCCTATACATAGCCAAACTTCATAACTTCACATACCATGATAGCAGATACAATCCAATGAGATATTAATGTCTGGAAGATCAAGACTTTTAGAATGATATCTCATAAGACACACTTTGTACAAAACATATCCTAAGTATATGACAGTGGTGAATATTAGGGTGCCAGGGTGTCACAATGGCCAAGCCACTTCAATTCTCTGGAAGGGAATGAAGTGGTTTGGGTACAAGAAAAACAATCCCCAGTCTTTGCCTGAATTATAACCAAATGTTTCTCCATTATCTTTTTTCCTTGATCCTTTGTCAGGGACCACAAGTCTTGAACCCTAGCCCACAGGGCTCTTAGTTACTAATCAGCCCTGATTTATCACACTGCAACCTCTTAACAGCTTCCAGAACAGCATCCAAACTCTGACAGAAGACTCCAGTCCTGGGATCTGATTGATGGATTGCCGGGAGTACTGATTGGTCCCCAGCCTCTATTTAACTCAAGCACAGGAACAGGATGTTGTCCATGTGGGTGAGTTCTCCTTGCTCAGGACTGCTTCCCCCTGCTCCTCCTGCCTGACACCTGACTCTCAGTTTTGCCCTCTGGGTTCCATTGGACTCTGACCTCCAGATATCTGACCTGGCCTCCTGCTTTCACAACTAGGTCAGAACACCCATGCCCCAGTCATAACTGCCTTTTTCCAATTTCCTTCTCAGATTTTTCCATTTGCTCCTGTCATAAATATAAAGGAAAGGGTAACCATGTTTCTGTATAGAGTGCTATAAAATCCCTCCTGGCCAGAGGCAAAATCCTTTCACCTGTAAAGGGTTAAGAAGCTAACCCTGGTGGCACCTGACACAAAATGGCGAATGAGGGGACAAGATTCTTTCAAATCTGGAGTGGGGGGGGGAAAGGGGTTTGGGCTGTCTGTGTGATGCTTTTGCTGGGAACAGATCAGGAATGCAAGCCTTCCAACTCCCGTAAAGTTAGTAAGTAATCTAGCTAGAAAATGCATTAGATTTTCTTTTGTTTAATGGCTTGTAAAATTCGCTGTGCTGGAGGGAATGTGTATTCTTGTTTTTGTGTCTTTTTGTAACTTAAGGTTTTGCCTAGAGAGATTCTCTATGTTTTGAATCTGATTACCCTCTAAAGTATTTACCATTCTGAGTTTATAGAGGTGATTCTTTTACCTTTTCTTTAAATAAAATTCTTTTTATAAGAACCTGATTGATTTTTCATTGTTCTTAAGATCCAAGGGTTTGGGTCTGTGTTCACCTGTACCAATTTTTGAGGATATTATTATCAAGCCTTCCCCAGGATAGGGGTATAGGGCTTGGGAGGATATTTTGGGGGAAGATGTCTCCAAGTGGTCTCTTTCCCTGTTCTTTCTTTAAAACGCTTGGTGGTGGCAGCATAGGGTTCAAGGACAAGGCAAAGTTTGTACCTTGGGGAGGTTTTTAACCTAAGCTGGTAAGAATAAGCTTAGGGGGTCTTTCATTCAGGTCCCCCATACCCTAGAGTTCAGAGTGGGGAAGGAACCTTGACAGCTCCCTTCAAACTTTTTCTGGACAAAAGGGGTTCAGAAATTACCATCCTTATCTATTCACATACTGGAACATTTGTAACAAAGTTCCTGCACTGGCTGGGTGAGTGCTGGCGTTTGGTCCAGGAAGCAGTTCTGAGAGGAGAATGCAAATGAGTTTGCAGCAGCACAAGCTTGGATGTTCTGTTTGTGTTGTATCCTATTGTGGTAATCAAGTCAGGCTGTGGACAGTCCCACAGCTATTATGTTGTGTTGGGAAAAGAGAAACTTAATCATGAAATGAATGAACATCTGAGGCTTAAATTGTCCAGTGGAGTTTGAGGGGAGAAGACTAATAGATTTCATTTATACTTTAGCTTTGGCAAAACATGAATGAAATTAGGTGCATGAGAACAGTAAGAAAGTGATCCCTCCATTTAGGAATCCCAGGAGAGAAGGTGGGTCAGAGCTCTTGGTTACCTCACTTACCTTCAGATATTTTTAAGAAAAGGGAACTTCATCCTCAAGGAATTGGGGAGGAGGAGGACTTTAGTAGTGGCTGCATTCCCCTTGTGGGCCAGTGGCTTGCCTATTGGACTACATGGCACTGTGCTGAAAGCAGAGGGCATGCTCCACATCTCACTAGATTGGGATAGTGATGCTCCCTTCTCCTTGGGTTTTGCAGTGAGGACTCACCAGACCCAGGAATGTGAAGTGTGTCAGGAGTAGCTGGTGTCTGAATGGGGAGTTGCTGGGGATCCCAGTCTTCTCTTCAATCAGAGGAGTGTAGCAGCATTGGCTGCCCCCCAAACAACCCCTGGAGGCCAGGGGTAGCTCTGTGATACCCCATTTTAGTTTCCTCAATAACTCAAAAAGAGGCTTTCACAAGTCCAACAACCCCTTCCTGGGGGCTGGTTAACATAAAATTCCAAATAAACCCAAAAAGTCGACCACCCAACCTTAAGATGGACACAACCCCTCTTCCCTGAGATACTCTCTCTTCCTCTGAGCTGCTGAAGAAGATTCATGGCCTGGCCTGTCTTCTTCCAGAAAGGAAAACAAAACTTCCAGATGGTCCTTTCTTTCAAGCCCCAACTCCCTTCCTCAGGGATCACTGCAGGAGACTTCACAGTCCCCCTTTGACTATCCAGAGGCTGGGTTTAATCACATGAGTTAAATCATTCTTTCCACATAGTGAGGCAAATCGGCTGTGACCTATCTTCATTTAGAAGCAGCAACTGCACTACCTGATGGAGTGAAAAGAATTGTTCCAGACAGGAGCTCCTTAACCACTTCCTCCTCTCTAAAAGGAGATCTGTCCCAATGTTGGCACCTCTCCTCTCCAGAGGGAGAGGTAAAGAAGGGTTTATTTTATATGTTCCCTATTCCCTGAAGGGGAAATCCAATCTTAGCTATATCCTTTTGAGCGAGCAGGTCCCTTTCTGTGGTATGTTTATACAGCATTTAGCATTAATATAATGTATCCCCATTTTGAAGATGAAGCACAGAATTAAATAATTTTCTTAAGGCCATGAGAAAGTGGCAGAGCAGGAAATTGAACTCCTTCCATTGCTCTAACCACTTGACACATTTGCTCTCATTAATCTAAAAGATTCCTCAGCCACTTGAACTGACCACTCTGACTAGCTGGTGAATGTTCCAAATGGGTGATATTTCTCCCCATAAACTGCTCCCCACATTGAATGGCCAAGTCCTGTTTCCTTCCATAACAAACTCATCAACAGTTTTTCTGTGACCAAAGTAAAGAAGGAAAAAATAAAGGTAAATTATACTAATAGTAAACATAGGGCAAGATCCTCAGCTGGTGTAAATTAATGTCTCAATCAAAATTTAGGGACATTGATTATTCCAAGATTTCTTTTTCTTCAGAGAACTTGCTAGAGTATGATTCCATCTTTTCTAGGTTTCTTCTTGTGCTGGTTAAACAGATTCCAACTAAGCACTTTTTTCTTACAAACACAATGATCATGATGTATGCAACCATAGGACTGGGCTTTGCCATCTTTCAAAACCACACAGTCCCCTTCATAGTAATTTTCACTGACTTGAAACCTGAAAGACACAGTTTACACTTAGTTGTGCAAATCACTTGGTGATGAGTGTTAACAGTGGGATCATTTGGAGCTGGGAGCCGGGGGCTTGTAGCTGGGAGCCGGGAGCTGTTTAACCATGTGAGATTGAGGTTGATGTTTATGAAAGTGAGGGACTAATAGCATGGCTAGCATCAGCTATAAAATATGCTGTGTTGTAAAAGTTACCCCCCCAAGCTCTGCCTTTGAAAATCAATTCTAAACTGTGGACCCTCTTGCACTCCAACCCCAGGGTACTTCTTGTGCCCACATTGCTAAGCCATGTCAAATGGTGTAGTCATTTTCTGGTGTAAATCCTTTGGGACTTGGATGAGCGATCACCAAACTCACTGTTCCTTCTGAAAAGGTTAGAAATTTCTGATCTTGGGCAGCAGAATTTCCTCTCTTTATTCGCCCCCCCACCCCGCACCCCTGACATCTGTGTACCAAATAGGGTAAGAAACAGAGAGAGATGAACTTTCTAAATGTGCTAGAGACTTACAAGCCAGTGGGAAGTGCTGCACCATCCTCCCACACCCAGGTCCCATTGACTGCATTACGGGATAATCCAATCCACAAGCGACATGACAATGATACCATGAAATCCTATATGGGAACAAATACTAATTATTTCACTTCAATTCCATCCTATGCCATTTCCTGTGTTAAAATGTCTAACCAACCACTCTTTTTTTTCCCCAAGAAATTTTCCAATAGATTTATTAAAAATCATGTTTCCCCCAAACATTTAAAGACACACCTACTTCCTGAAGAATATAAAAAAGGCCATACTGGGTCAGACCAAAGGTCCATCTAGCCCACTATCCTCTCTTCCGACAGTGGCCAAGGCCAAGTGCCCCAGAGGGAATGAGGAGAACAGGTATTCATCAAATGATTCATCCCCTGTCGTCCATTCCCGGCTTCTGGCAAACAGAGGTTAGGGGCACCAGCCCTGCCCACACTGGTTAATAGCCATTGATGGACCTATCTTCCATGAATTTATCTAGTTCTTTTTTGAACCCTGTTGTAGTCTTGGCCTTCACAATGTCCTCTGGCAAGGAGATCCAGAGGTTGACTGTGCGTTGTGTGAAAAAATACATCCTTTTGTTTGTTTTCAATCTGCTGCCTATTTATTTCATTTGGTGACCCCTAGTTCTTGTGTTATGAGGAGTAAATAACACTTCCTTATTTACTTTCTCCACACCAGTCATGATTTTATAGACCTCTATCATATCCCCCCTTAGTTGTCTCTTTTCCAAGCTGAAAAGTCCCAGTCTTATTAGTCTCTCCTAATATGGCAGCCGTTCCATACCCCTAATCATTTTTGTTGCCCTTCTCTGAACCTTTTCCATCTCCAACATATCTTTTTTGAGATGTGGGCAGACCCTGCATTTATATAGAGCACTGGTTCCCAAACTTGTTCTGCCGCTTGTGCAGGGAATACTCCTGGCGGGCCAGGCCGGTTTGTTCACCTGCCGTGTCCGCAGGTTCAGCTGATCGTGGCTCCCAGTGGCGGCCAGTATGTCCCTTGGCCCACACCATTTCCAGGAGCTCCCCTTGGCCTGGAGCAGCAAACCGCGGCAACAGGGACCCGCGATCAGCCGAACCTGTGGACGCAGCAGGTAAACAAACCAGCCCGGCCCGCCAGGGGCTTTCCCTGCACAACCGGCGGAACAAGTTTGGAAACCACTGATATAGAGGCATTATGATATTTTCTGTCTTATTCTCTATCCCTTTCTTAATGATTCCCAACATTCTGTTCACTTTTTCAGCTGCTGCAGCACATTGAGTGAATGTTTTCAGAGAACTATCCACAATGACTCCAAGATCTCTTTCTTGAGTGGTAAGAGCTAATTTAGACCCCTCATTTTATATGTATCATTGGGATTATGTTTTCCAATGTGCATTACTTCCAGCAGCTCCCATTGGCCTCAACATTGAATTTCATTTGCCATTTTGTTGCCCAGTCACCCAGTTTTGAGAGATCCTTTTGTAGCTCGTTGCAGTCTGCCTGGGACTTAACTATCTTGAGTAGTTTTGTATCATCTGCAAATTTTGCCACCTCACTGTTTACCCCTTTTTCCAGATCATTTATGAATATGTTGAATAGGACTGGTCCCAGTATAGACCCCTGGGGGACACCACTATTTACCTCTCTCCATTATGAAAGCTGACC
This sequence comes from Dermochelys coriacea, assembly GCF_009764565.3. Classification (NCBI taxonomy): domain Eukaryota; kingdom Metazoa; phylum Chordata; order Testudines; family Dermochelyidae; genus Dermochelys; species Dermochelys coriacea. Next base: position 214,627,098 of record NC_050068.2, read on the forward strand.
ATTTATTCCTACCCTTTGTTTCTTATCTTTTAACCTGTTACCAGTCCATGAGAGGACCTTGACTCTTATCCCATAATTGCTTACTTTGCTTAATAGCCTTTGGAGAGGGACCTTGCAAAAGGCTTTCTGAAAATCTAAATACCCCATATCCACTGGATCCCCCTGGTCCAAATGCTTGTTGACCCCCTCAAAGAATTCTAGTAGATTGGTGAGGCATGATTTACCTTAACAAAAACCATGTTGACTATTCCCCAACAAATTATGTTCATTTATGTGTCTGACAATTTTGTTCCTTACTATAGTTTCAACCAGTTTGCCAGGTACTGAAGTCAGGCTTACCGGCCTTAACTGCCAGGGTCACCTCTGGAGCCTTTTTTAAATGTTGGCCATCACAATAGCCGTCCTCCAGTCATTTGGTACAGAAGCTGATTTAAATGATAGGTTACTGACTATAGTTAGTAGTCCTGCAATTTCACATTTGAATTCCTTCGGAATGCTTGGGAGAATACCATAGGCGACTAGTAACTGCTGATAGTAAATGGTTTCAGAGAAGCAGCCGTGTTAGTCTGTATTCGCAAAAAAGAAAAGGAGTACTTGGGGCACCTCAGAGACTAACAAATTTATATGAGCATAAGCTTTCGTGTGCTACAGCTCACTTCATCGGATGCATTCGGTGGAAAATACGGTAGGGAGATTTATCCGATGAAGTGAGCTGTAGCTCATGAAAGCTTATGCTCAAATAAATTTGTTAGTCTCTAAGGTGCCACAAGTACTCCTTTTCTTTTTTACTGATAGTAAAGAGGCACAATTTAAAGGTTATGGTGGTATTGCATTGCCTCATACATGGTGCTTGCAGCATGGCCCAAAATTTAGCTCTAAGAGACCTTACAGGGACACTGTAAAACTGACTATACACAAAATGCTATCAATACATAAAATAAACAAACTGAAAAAAAAAGTAGAGGAGACGCTTCTCCCCTCCCCCCCATACCCCTTAATCTCTTTTGGTTTTTGTAATCTTTCTTGTTAACTTGTCACTATAGTAGATACAAAGTTTTCAGACAAAAATGTGATTTTCAAGTTGACATTGTGGATTTAGCTGTGATCCTACATTTCTGCCCACCTGGAGAGGAATGCAGGACTCCTAGACCTGTAGGGAATTCCAGACTGACTGTCACAGGCCTGGTGTAAAGCAGGACTTGGATGGTGGCCATCTTAATAAAAAGTGTAAGTACTTTTGCAACCCTGCTTTCAAGAAATATTACTCTACAGCCAACCTTAGGTCTTTCATATATATTGAAAACTTGACAAATCATTATCGATCAAGCAGTTTGTGCCCCAGGAAGACCCCAGAAGAAAGTATGTTTCCAGAATTGCTGCAAGTGATCTGGTCCATACACAAGCAGGGGACACAAACGTAATTTATTCCTGTCTCTCCCTATTTGGGAAATTGTGTTCTCCCTCAGACATAGAAAAACCTAAAAAGAGCATCTAGTGGAAAAATGTCTACAGAGATACTCCCTGCTCTTAGTAGAAGGAGGAATTTGTATAGTTTATTTTTAAGTTGGAACAATTACTACATATTTGTACCCCTATAATAGATACTTTGACAAGAGCAAAATAAAGCTGACAGGCATTCATGGAACACCACCTACGACTGGAAAATTACTCTTTAGAGCTCCTGAGATTAAATAAGAAACTGGGAGGTTCTATTGAGCTCAGGCGTGAAGGAACTCTCATGCTTAGTCTATCCTCCTGTAAATTGGAAGGGATAGCTAGATGCACAAAAGAACTCTGTTTGTGTAGCATAACTGTTTGATGCACTCTTATGGCTCTGTCATACACAGAACATAAGAGTGCATCAAACAATAGTTAAACATTATAGGCCTATATTTCTTCACACTAGTGGGGTGAGTCTATAACAGGGATTCCCAAACTTGGTGCATGACTTGTTCAGGGTAGCCCCTGGTGGGCCGCCAAATGCTTTGTTTACCTGAGCATCCACAGGTACGGCTGCTCGCAGCTCCCAGTGGCCATGGTTCGCTGTTCCTGGACAATGGGAACTGCGGGAAGTGGCGTAGGCTGGACCACCACTTCCCACAGCTCCCATTGGCCGGGAACAGTGAAGCATGGCCACTGGGAGCTGCGAGCAGCTGTACCTGCGGACACATAGGTAAACCAAGTGACTTCTGGCCTGCCAGGAGTTTTCTCTGATCAAGCCGTGAACCAAGTTTGGGAACCCTTGGTCTATAATGAGGTTGAGGACCCATACCTTAAAAGGTTCAAATGAGCAACATACTTGAACTTAATATAAAGACATAGCCTGGCGTTAACCATGAATATCCTGCTAACTCCTGAGTTTTTGACTTGTAATAAAAGGAATATTTCATTTGCAGAAAAAGTAAAAATAAACGGAATGATGAGGCAGCTGGTAACATACAATTAAATGCAGCACTGTAGTGCACTATTAGAAATTCAAAAAATAAATGCATATTTACCCACCTTTTCTGACCCTGCCTCCAGCATTCATATAAACAGTGAAACTCAGGATTTATTGTGAAGATGGCAGTTTAACAAGATGAACAACAGATGCTGCTTAGTTTACTAAGATTTTAATTTTTTAATTTTGTTTTTAGTTTTGCTTTATTTTTAATATGTAAGTTGGTTAGAGAATTCATATTGCATAGAGTTAATTTAATGGCTATTTTAAATGTGTATATATAAATATATATATATAAAACTGAACACCCTCAATTTTAAATCTAGATGGTCTCCAAAAATCTGTCATACTTGTTTCTAATAACAGTAACACAGAAATATAAGAATTGCCAAATTACCAGACTGGATCAGACCAGCGGTCAACCAAGTCCAGTATTCTGTCATCAACAGTGACCAGTACTAGATGCTTCAGAACAAGGTTCAAGAAATCCTGCAGTAATTAGTTATGGTGCAAGGTGCCTCAGGGAAAGTTTACTCCTATTGCCCAATAGTAGAGGTTAGTTTATGTCCTACAGCATGTTAAGGGTTTATATCCCTTCCAAAATTCCTCAGGGTATTTCATTTAACGTATAATTACTATTATAACTTGGATATTCTTACTATCCATAAATGTCTAATCCTTTTTGGACTCGTTCTCAGCTTCTGGCCTCAGTGAGATTGCAGTGAGTTCCACAAGCTAGTTTTGCATTGTGTGAAGATATAATTTCCTTTACAAGATTTGAATTTGCCTTTCGATTACATTTAATATCCCCTTGTTCCCACAGTATGAGAATGGGTGAACAGAAATGCCCAGTTTACCATCTCTGTACCATTCGTTGTTTTCTACACATTTATCAGGTCCTCTTTCATTCATCTCAGCTAGGATTTTCAAAGGAGCCTAGGAAAGTTGCATCTGATGAAGTGGGCTGTAGCCACGAAAGCTTATGCTCTAATAAATTTGTTAGTCTCTATGGTGCCACAACTACTCCTGTTCTTTTTAGGAAAGTTAGACACTGAAATCCCATTGAAGTTCAATGGGAGTTGGGCAGCTAAGTCCTGGGGCTCTTCTGAAAATCCTAGCACATCTCTCTGGTAAACATGCCAGTCTTTTTAATATCTTTACATATGAGAGCTTATCCATGCCTCGGATCAATCTCAGTACCCATGCCTGAACTCCCTCTATTTCTGCTTTATCCTTATCCAATCCGATCTATGCATAGTATTCCAGATGAGGTCATACCATTGTTTTATACATTGACAATATTTTACTCTCCATTTAGTCTCCATTGCACATGTATCCTAACATTTTGTTTGCTTTTTAACCTCTGTGGCTGCACAGTGAGTGCAGGTCTTTCCTGAGCTGGCTGCAGTAATGTTCTGCTCCTTTTCCAGTTAATACAGAATGCACTTAGGTATATGACTAGATGAAATTACTTCATGAATTATGAAAAAAAATTGGTATAAAGCTTGGCTAAAATATGAGTGTTTAAATACATATTAGATCAAAAGGTGATAGTGCACCTACTTTATACAATTTAATTGAGTTGTAGTAAGGGCATTTAAGTGTAGTTATGAACTAGCAGGCAAAGCAGTTACTTTTCTCAGGAGAAACCTTGCTATATCACAGTTAAAAAGGAAGGCAGCAGAGTCTTCTTCATGGCCTCTGCCAAAGATTTTGCTCCTTCATTATGTGCGGAATTGGGTCCTTGAATTGAAACCATATTATAAAGACACTGCAAATAGTACTCACACAAGTAATCAATGTACCAACATTATCTGCATTCCACATCAGTACTCTAATTGATTTCAGTAAGACTACTTGTGTAAATAACGTTGCACCTGTGTGGAAATGTTTGAAGGATTGGGCCCTAATCTACTAATTTAGAGAGTGCCACATTAGCAATCACAAAACTCTGGAATTGCTAACTTAATCAGCACTCATTCCTGAAGCATTTCCCACAGTCTGACTTGAGCCTGCCTTTAAAAATTCCACACATGCCTGGTAAATAAATGTTGGGGGGGAGACAAGCAAGTAAAATATTGCTTTCATTAAAATTTTGTAAATTCAGGTTAGTAGAATTTGTGTCTCCACTGTAAATTTTCATAACAATTTTGCAAGCATGACTCAAATGCAAAATGTACTCATAGTCAAGGAAGAATGAGTAACTTACACCAAGTTACCTTGATATCACTCATGTCAGTTACTCAGTTCCATACCCTTGCATAACAATTGCTTTTAAATGTTCTACAAGTGTTGGCTGCAGATATTGTTTTAAATGCCTGAAGAGCAATAATTGTTGCCTCAAAGAAGGAAATAACCTCCCGACAAATGGACCAAGACTTCCCCCTCCCCTTTAACTATATGCTCTAGTCATAAATATAAAGGGAAGGGTAACCACCTTTCTGCATGCAGAACTATAAAATCCCTCCTGGCCAGAGGTAAAACCCTTTCACCTGTAAAGGGTTAAGAAGCTAAGATAACCTCGCTGGCACCTGACCAAAATGACCAATGAGGAGACAAGATACTTTCAAAGCTGAAGCGTGGGGGGGAACAAAGAGTGTGTGTGTGTGTGTGCGTGTGCGTGTGCGTGCGCGTGCGCGCGCGTGCGTGCGTGCGTGCGCGATGCGATGTGATGCGATACGATGCTTTTGCCAGGAACAGATCAGGAATGCTCTTCATAACTCCTTAAGTTAGTAAGTAATCTAGTTAGAAAAGCGTTAGATTTCCTTTTGTTTAATGGCTGGTAAAATATGCTGTGCTGAATGGAATGTATATTCTTGGTTTTGTGTCTTTTTGTAACTTAAGGTTTTGCCTAGAGGGATTCTCTGTGTTTTAAATCTGATTATCCTGTAAGGTATTTACCATCCTGATTTTACAGAGGTGATTCTTTTACTTTTTCTTTTATTAAAATTCTTCTTTTAAGAACCTGATTGCTTTTTCATTGTTCTTAAGATCCAAGGGTTTGGGTCTGTGTTCACCTATGCAAATTGGTGAGGATTTTTATTAAGCCTTCCCCAGGAAAGGGGGTGTAGGGCTTGGGGGGGATATTTTGGGGGGGAAGACGTCTCCAAGTGGGCTCTTTCCCTGTTCTTTGTTTAACACGCTTGGTGGTGGCAGCATAGGGTTCAAGGACAAGGCAAAGTTTGTACCTTGGGGAAGTTTTTAACCTAAGCTGGTAAAGATAAGGGGGTCTTTCATGTAGGTCCCCATATCTGTACCTTAGAGTTCAGAGTGGGGAAGGAACTTTGGCAGTCTCCAAAATACGTGACCCAATTTTTCAAAAATGAAACTTATGGGTGTTTTGAAAAACTGAGCCACTTACTTAGGAACCTCAGTAAGGATCTAGGGCTCTGATCCTGTTCCCATTGAGATCAATGGCAATGGTATCCTGGAGTTCAGTGATGCAAGATAATGCAGTATGTGTCTAATTGAAGCACCCATTCTTTAAAGTATCATTCCTAATATTTTAATAAATACTCTGTTCTTCTATAGGACATTCTTCCAAAGTTTCACAGACAAGTTCATCATCACATGCCCTTCTTAACTAAGAATTATCCCCATTTTACAGATAGGGAAACTAAAGCAGAGATAAATTAAGTTGCATAAAGGAGGTCTGTGGCAAAATAATAGTAATATTTAGGTCCTATAAAGAGAAGCCAGTGTTTTAACCACAAGACCATCCTCCCTGACCTTTGAATTTCATATCAACACACAACAAACATTTGGAGGCTGCACTGGAGTTTTAGATGCTTACCAACTACTAGTAGGCTGGCCCAGATCATATGAAAAGTTTGGTTTCCTTTCATGAAATATGAGTCTGATTCTGCACTCATCCAATATATGGAACTCCGGCAGGGCCCTATTTAAAGTAAAATACCTGTTTCCTACCCTTATGGCTTTAAAGGAATGCTGTGCATTGCTAAAAGCACATTAGGGATTTCTGTCTAACTTATAGGGTGGCCGGAGGAACCCTGGCCAAGAAACCTCTCTCTCCCACAGAAATCCCCCATGGGTTTTTGCCTCCCTCAAACACCCCCCCATCTCTAGCCCCTGGGCCTGCTGCTCTCCCACCCCACCCAGATGCCCATCCAGGCCAGCCCCATGGCTCATTCTTCCCCCCCCCACGCCCAGACTCCCAGCCCTGAGCTATGCTGCCTCCCCATCCCCTCCATGATCCCCGTGAAAACTACGTGATCATCCCCAGTGTCCCCAGAGCCCCCCCCGCCTCCTTGCTCCCCTTCCTTCCTCCCTTGAGCCCTCCCATTTTGCCCTGTCACTGCAAGAAAGAAGCTCCCCTTCTTACTCACCAGCAGCAGCAGGAAGAGTGACTCCAGCGAGCTCAAGCAGGCAGGTACATACCTGAGCACAGCTGGTGGGCGGGACAGGACAGGGACAGCTTTCCCCCTGCCCCCTCGGGAATGTGCCCCTCTCTAGCGTCATCCCTGGTGAATACCATCTGGTCCTAGGGACTTATTACTGCTTACTTTATCAATTTGTTCCAAAACCTCCTCTAATGACACCTCAATCTGGGACCGTTCCTCAGATATGTCACCTAAAAAGAATGGCTCAGGTTTGGGAGTCTCCCTCACATCCTCAACCATGAAGACCGATGCAAAGAATTCAAGAGCTCACATTACAGCTACAGCCCTTCTACCTATGGATAACTGACAACTGGATTTGTTTCCTCTGGTTAATGATAAAAAGCAGCCACAGGACTTGAGCACTCTTGGCCTTTGCTGGTCATAGGAGAATGACATACCCATCTCTGTTATGTGGCAGTGGAAAGCACTGGTCTGCTGGACCTTTCACATAACATTGCCATTGATTCCTTCAGTCAGTTTTTAAATGTCTTTTATTACCTTCTCTAATTTAATGCATTGTCTCCCAAGTTTCCCTTGATACTGACCAAGAATATAATGCATAGGTGGTGTCATTTTATCAGTGGCAATATGAACATGCAATATAAAACCTACACCCATTGCTGCATTCATTCCTGGTTTTGTATCTACAGTAAGTGAAGAAGGAAAAGACATTACCAGTTCTTCCTTGTTTTCTATCTTAAGAAGTGTGGAGTCATGAGAAGAACAATAATCTTTACTTCCTTGCCATGTTTTCCATTCAGTTGAGAGGTGGTAACAGACTTCCCCATATAAGAACCAATTCTCTGGGCAAAGGTTGCATTTGTGGCCTTGAAAAAAGAAAAAAAAATTCCGTGCTCATGGCTGATGCTGATTAATACTGAATATTGTGTAACGTACTGGCTGTTCTGTGTCACCACTGCTCTACCATGAAGCCTCTTATCCCACTAAATATGCATGGGTGGGTGGGTGTGGGTGTGTACAACTGACTTCTCTTGGTTAGAATTAGACTTATATGTTCCCATTGCCATCCAGGAGCCCAAATGTCTGCACTGAAATTGTACAGCACCTCAGCCCAAGCTCCATGAGTTTGAGTTAGTTGACCTGGTCTTTTATCACAGTTGACCAGTTGACCTGGTCTTTTACCAGCAGGTCTTTTATCACAGTGTAGACATAATTTATAACTGCTAAATCCTTTCCGGCAGTACTATTGCCAAGCCAGTTATTCCCCCATTTGATTGTTCATTCCTAAATGTAGCACTCATATCTATATCACTATCTTAGTTTCCCAATGGTACCTAAGCACTCTGGAATGTAAGAGTTGTGGAATGTGGCCATGCCAAATCATTTTACTATTAAAAGAACAATTGTGGAGAAAGATATAAATGTCCCAAAGTAAGGGATACTTTGGATATACTAGACCTCTGACTCACATTAATAGAAATATTTTTGATATCAGTAGCTTGGGAAATCCGATGTACTTTCAAGGTTAGACACCGCATCAAAGTTTCTAGATGTGCCAGGGCTTCTAGGTCTGTAGACAACGTTGTGCTGCCTCCCCACATGCAGGGCATGCAGATTTTGTCATGCGATAATCTTATCCAGTGAAAAGTAGTCAATGGATTTACAAAATCCAGTGCAAGAATAATATCAAATTATAATGAGCTTCCCAACTTTGCTGTTTCATGGATGTGGTAAGGTAATGTGGTCAACAAGTCCTGGTGGACTGAAGCTTCTCCTGTGGTTCAGAACTCATATTGGCCAGACCAGTCACATTATTTTCTCCAAGAACTCTGGCTGTAGATTTTATGTTGACAACGTTCCCCACCCACCCCTCCTTTACCCAATTTTCAGATCTTCTTTTATCTCAATATTACTAGAGAGGATTTCCTTGGGAATTTGCCAGTGCTGCTCCATAATTCTCCAAACAATGATGGATAGAAAGATAAGTGATTGCTTCCTCCCAGAAAATGCATATGCCCCCGGATGTACTGAGTCCTTGTTGTCCCCATAGAGTGAAAGGTTGTAACAAAGTGTTAACAGATTTTCTCTCTCTCACTGAGGAAACTGGTCCAGTGGAAAAGATATTACTCACCCATCTTGTTTTGATGAAGTCTAGATAGATTAGCTTTACTGCATTTCCTTAGTCTAAAAAACAGCTATTTGATCAAGAAAGATCTCAGATTAGTCTGGTCCCACCACAATGGTTACCTCTGTCACGTGTCAGCTGCTGGAGAATCTCTGAGAGGTTTGCATTTTTGGCTTGGAGTAATTCTAGCTGCTGTGAGAGATTTTTCAGTGATGCACTTGCTAAATGTGATGCCTGAGTCACTTAAAAGCAGAATAAGAAAATACAATATTGCTCTTAAAAATACAGTCAGTATGCAAACTTTAGCATTATAGAGGAACGAGAAACAGAAGTTTATTTCATATTCTTTTTGCTGCCAAAAGGACTTTAAAACAACTGCAGCATTCTTAAAATCAAAATGTGTTATTTATTATGAAATATTTTTAATTAATCACTCTACCTGGGCCAATATTCTCTGCCAATGCCATCTGCTGCCCAGGAGCTGGTTACAGCTGCCCAGTTCTCCAGCTAGTTTTATGCCAGCCATGCAGCCTGTAGGGGTTTCTAAACTCCTTCAGTTGGGAAAGGCCCATAAGGGAACATCTGCCATCTAGGAACAGCTCACCTGCCCATGACACACCCCTTTATGCAGATTGCAAGGAAGAGCTATGATGGACACTACCCTATGCTAGTGGAATTCCCAGCTGGACAGATATAGGTAGTTCCCACTCCCTTTGTGTAGGTCAGAGGATCATTGTATAATAAAATATAACCATATTTATTTAGGGTGAAAGTCACCCCTCTGCATGTGCATTTCTACGTAGCACTGAACTATATTAAATAGTTTTATAAGGAGAAAGGCTCTTAGTTACACTGGAGCAAATCCAGAATCTCTCTCCTGTAGTCAGTGGCGTTAACTCCAAATTTGCATCAGTGCTGGTGAGTGCAGAATCTTCCCCTTAGACTTTTTCCTTGTAAATACTTACCCTGGATACCCAAGATCCCTGCAGTTACCAGCAATATCAGGCAGAGGATCCCCAAAATCAGTGCGGTGCATCGCCATTTGGAAGGCAAAGGGATGGATTCTAACAAAGAAAAGTGAGATGTGAACAGAAAGACAAGAATCTACTGTCACTCTGGAGTATATTTGGGTTGTATCTGTCTAAACTAGGAGGCCAAATAATTGCCAATGACCAAATATCAGTATATACCAACCCCACTCCCTATGCGATTTGGCTACGTTGCTCACCCTCCTCCCTCTCAGGGTGCTTCCGACCCAGTCTCATGCTTAGAAGTAAACAGGCCAATCACAACATACCATTTATTATTGTTTGTGCTAAAGCAGCAAAAGGAGGTCCCCAACCAAAATCAGAGCCCTACCATGCTAGGCCCTATACAAACACAAAGTAGGAGACATTCCATGCCCTGAAGATATTAGAATCTAAATTTAACAAAGGATGAGAGGGAAAACAGGTGAAGTGATTTGCCCAAGGTCATATATCAGGTCAGTGGCAGAGCTGGGAATATAACCCTAGTCTCCGATCGCCCAGCCTACTGGGCTATCTTCTGCACCACTCTTCTCTTTGTTTAATGCCCTTGTCTTCAGTACAGTTATAGTAAAAATAAATTTGGGCCATTAGCCAAATGAGTATGGGAGGTTGAAAATGCATATCTTTTTTTTAAAAGATGGAAATTTGGGTTTTCTACTGAATAGATGTAAAGTTCTTATTTTCCATGAAAAACTTCAACCTTTGTATCAAAAAACAGAACATTCAAAAACTGAAACATCATGGGGAGACTGGAAAATTCCCGACCAGTTCTAATATCAGCCAATGAAACATTTTTTTCCATTAGAAAGTGTCATTTAATTGAACCTGTTTACAAGAAAGGGTCAGTTCTGATGAATCTAACTAAACAGACAAATCTGAAAAAAGTTATGAAATTCTCAAAATAGGACATTTTGACATTTTCTAAACAAATAGATTCATTTTTTCCAATTAAAAATGACTGTTTGGAAATATATTTATTGTATACTAAAAAAGGTGAAACATTTTTAAAAAAGTCAAAGTGAAAACAAAATGTTCCAAGATTATTCAAATGAAATGTTATGTTTGAACAAATTAGATTTTTTTTTCTGGATTCTCAGTTGCAGAAATGTTTTCAGATTTTTACTTTGTCATCTTGTTTTGGGAGAGGAAAAATTTCAACATCTTGAAAACTCATGGGAAAACTGCCCAGATCTACTGAAAACCAAAAATATTCACCTGAAAAATTTGATGTAATATTATTGGCTGAAAATGGAAGTTTTCAATCTGAGAGTGTCGAAACATTTTGATTTGGTTTAACAAACCAAAATATTCTAATATAGGTTATCCAATTCAAAACTAAATATTTTGTTTTGATTTTCCTGTTGGAACCATTCTGTTTTTAGCTGAAAGTTTTCAGGCTTGAGGTTCTTGACAAAAAGTAGAAATTCTTCTGGAGTAAAAAAATTTCAGATGATCAACATATTATTTGTTGACAATCCTTACATTTAACATTGGTTACTTGATATGGGAAAAAACACACAGTCTTGGTTTTGACATGGCCCAAAATAAGAAAGTTATAATTGTACTTGAGAGACAATAAGGGAAAAGTTATGATTAACAATATTTTAATTATTTTGAAGCTTATTCTTCATTAGAAAATTAATACATAGCTCTTACAGATAGTTTGGGACACAATATAGCAAAACATGTAAATAGGGCTGGTTGTCTGTTGCGGTAAATAGAAAACATTCATGGAAATGAGTAAAAGATACAACATTTTCAAACTTTTATTTAATATTTAACCAATGCTGTAGTTTAAAACCAGTTTTTTTTTAAGTTATTCCCCTATACTCCATGATACATACAGAGAGCTTGCTTAGAACCAGGTTAAATAAGGTGACAGAGACCATCATTCCTTTTTTGAAGTGAAAAACCCAAGATATTTTAAAGATTTTGTCATGGAAATCATGGCCTTACCAAACAATACAACCTGGTTTAGATTATCATGTTCATTCAGCTAGTTTAATTGGAGCTTGAGAGTAGATTTTTTTTAAACACAAATCCAATGTGATTTATGCATTGAGGCAAAACAGGAGTGCTCCTAAGAGAAGGAAGGTCCTGTAACAGATCACCTCATTAACTACACAACTCAAATCTCCAGCCAAAGAGCCAATCAGCCCTGAATATTCAGATGACATAGATCACAAAGCACTAATTTTACTATGATATATAAGATTGTTCAAGAAGGACACCTTCATTTCATTCTACATCTCATCATACAAACTCGGACTTAAGAATCTCCATTTTCTCAACTTCCAGTTCTAGATCTGAGCTTTGCATTGTTTCTGAGCAATCAGATTGTGCGTATGGTGACACTAGTTTTCTTTACATTTCAGTTTCTTTCCTGAAGCACTGATGTGATTTTTCCAACATCTGAGTCCTTGTCTACACTAGAAAAGGTTTCCTGGTGTAGCTATACAGCAAATCCTCTTAGTGTAGATGTAGCCTAAACCAGTAAAAGAGTGGGTTTTTTTCAGAATTTATAACTGTTTCCCAAATGGAATAATCTGCACCGTCATATAGGATGATTGTCCTGGCCTGATTTTGTATTCTCTTGTCAGTTAAAAGATTTCATGTGCCCTTTTTTTGTTTGTTTGTGTTTTGGGTCTCCCCCCCCCACCCCCCACCCCCACACTTAGGACAGATTGGAGCACTCTACAATTCACACCCCCATAGTCCAGAATGAGGATTTGTGTTAGTATAAGGTAAGAAAAAAACCCATAAAAATACACTGTTATTTTGTGTGTATAAAATGATTCTCTAAAACCTTTTAGTAATAATTAGAATCATAGAATCATAGAATATCAGGGTTGGAAGGGACCCCAGAAGGTCATCTAGTCCAACCCCCTGCTCAAAGCAGGACCAAGTCCCAGTTAAATCATCCCAGCCAGGGCTTTGTCAAGCCTGACCTTAAAAACCTCTAAGGAAGGAGATTCTACCACCTCCCTAGGTAACGCATTCCAGTGTTTCACCACCCTCTTAGTGAAAAAGTTTTTCCTAATATCCAATCTAAACCTCCCCCATTGCAACTTGAGACCATTACTCCTCGTTCTGTCATCTGCTACCATTGAGAACAGTCTAGAGCCATCCTCTTTGAAACCCCCTTTCAGGTAGTTATTAGTTATAGCCAGCACTAGAACCTCTTTCGTTGATGCAGGGATGGCCAGTGGCAGGGTTTTTCTGTATCTCAGAGAGGTGGCAACCCTACTGGCATAGGACTTTTTTGCCAGTATAGCCCTAATAGTAGGGTTGTGATTTTTCCACATTCCTAACTGCTCTTGTTATGCCAGCCATACCTTTGGGCATAGACCAGGCCAAATTCTTTACTCCCAGACTGGTTACTGGGGCTGTTTAAAGACCAGAGTGCAACAAAACACTTAGAGGGCACACGATTGGGTAGAAGTCGCAGCAGCATGCAAAAAAGTTATAAGAACTGTAAAATGGTGCTGTGACATGGCATTTTAAAGGAATGTCAAATCTCAGAAACCCCTTTCCCAAATGCCCACAAATTTGGATCAATAGCCCTATGCACAGCCCTTGTAAGGCTCAGCAAATTTCAAGGCGATCTGCATGCACGTTCTGATTCTAGAGCATTTAGAAAAATTGGTTGTTAAACAGTTGACTAGTCTCAAGCTTAAGTATAGAATTGCTACCATTTCACTAAAATCCCTAGCAAATATCTTAACACCAGAAGCATCAGGAGCTTTAGGCTGTGTGATACCTTTGTTTGTTCCTGAAGGTTCATGGGTGAAGGCTGGATTCCTAAAACGAAAATTTAAAATGGTGTATCCATCCTCATCCTCCATATCCACTTCTTTGCTGCCGCCACCTTCTGAGATATAATACCATGGACAGACACACAGTAAAATTGCCTGTTAGACCAGGACCAGCAGTGACCTACAGAGGAAATGTTATGGTGTTTGAAGATAGAAACTGAAACCATACATGGGAAGTTCAGGCTGGTCATTTGAGATGTCCTTCTTTTAGCAAAATGTTAAGAGCAAAGGGACTTTTTTCTTTACAAGTTAAAGTTACACTGTTAAGATTAACAGCTCTAAAATCCAACCTCTGTTTTTCTTAAGAATTGCATGCAAGTTCTCTTTCTCCAAGTTTAATGCTGTGCTCACCACCATAGCATTTGATCAGCAATAGAGCTGTTAAGCAATTTAAAAAATTAATCACGCTTAATTGTGAGATTAATCTCACTGTTAAACAATAATAGAATACCATTTATTTAAATATTTTTGATGATTTATACATTTTCATATGTATTGATTTCAGTTACAACACAGAATGCAAACTGTAAACTGTTCACTTTATATTTATTTTTGATTACAAGTATTTGCACTGTAAAAAAAAACAAAAGAAATTTTATTTTTCAACTCACCTCACACAAGGACCATAGTGCGATCTCTTTGTCGTGAAAGTTGAACTTACAAAAATAGAATTATGAACAAAAAAACTGCATTCAAAAATAAAACAATGTAAAATTTTAGAGCCTGCAACTCCACTCATTTCTACTTCTTGTTCAGCCAATCGCTCAGATAAACAAATTTGTTTACATTTGCAGGATATGATGCTGCCCTCTTCTTGTTTACAAAGTCACCTGAAAGTGAGAACAGGCATTTCATGGCACTGTTGTAGCCGGCATTGCAAGATATTTGCATGCCAAATGCGCTAAAGAGTCATATGTCACTTCATGCTTTAACCACCATTCCAGGGGACATGGGTCCATGCTGATGATGGGTTCTACTCAATAACAATCCAAAGCAGAGCAGACTGATGCATATTCATTTTCATCGTCCAAGTCAGATGCCACCAGCAGAAGGTTGATTTTCTTTCTTGGTGGTTTGAATTCTGTAGTTTACACATCAGTGTTGCTCTTTTAAGATTTCTGAAAGCATACTCCACGCCTCGTCCCTCAGATTTGGGAAGGCACTTCAGATTCTTAAACCTTGGGTCGAGTGCTGTAGCTATCTTTAGAAATCTCACACTGGTATCTTCTTTGTGTTTTGTCAGATCTGCAGTGAGAGTGTTCTTACAATGAACAACATACTCTGGGTCATCATCCGAGACAGCTGTAACATGAAATCTATGACAAGATGCGGGTAAAACAGAGTGAAATACAGTTCTCCCCCAAGGAGTTGAGTCCAGGGCCGGCTCTAGTCACCAGCTAAGGAAGCTGGTGCCTGGGGCAGCAAATCAGAAGGGGCGGCACTCTGGCCATTCTTGGGGCAGGACTTGGATTCTTGGCGGCCCTTCAGCGGCAGCTTTTTCATTTTCCCTTCCTCGGTGGCACTTCGGCGGCGGCACTTCAGTTTATTTTTTCTTCTTCGGCTGCCACTTTTTTTTTTTTTTGCTTTGCTGCTTGGGGGCGGCAAAAAAGGTAGTGCCGGCCCTGAATTCAGTCACAACTTTAATTCACAGATTTTTTTTTAAAGAGCGTCATCAGCATGGAAGCATGTTCTTTGGAATGGCAGCCGAAGCATGAAGGGGCATATGAATATTTAGCATTTCTGGCACGTAAATACCTTGCAATGCCAGCTACAAAAGTGCCATGTAATTCCTGTTCTCACTCTCTGATGACATTGTAAATAAGAAGAGGGCAGCATTATCTTCTGTAAATGTAAACAAGCTTGTTTGTCTTAGCAATTGGCTGAACAAGAAATAGGACCGAATGGACTTGTAGGCTCTGAAGTTTTACATTGTTTTGTTTTGGAGTGCAGTTATGTAACAAAAAAAATATATTTATAAGTTGCACTTGCACAACAAAGAGATTGCATTACAGTACTTGTATGAGGTGAATGGAAAATACTATTTCTTTTGTTTATCATTTTTACAGTGCAAATATTTGTAATAAAAATAACATACACTTAGATTTCAATTACAACACAGAATTGTAACACAGTCAACCTTTGGAACTCCTTGCCAGAGGATGTTGTGGAGGCCAAGTATAAAACAGGGTTCAAAAATGAACTAGATATGTTAATGAAGGATAGGTCCATCAATGGCCTTTTAGTGGGGATGGATAGGGATGGTGTCCCTAGCCTCTGTTTGCAAGAAGCTGGGAATGGGTGACAGGATCACTTGGTGATTACCTCATTACGTTCATTTCCTCGGGGGCATCTGGCATTGGCCACTATCAGAAGACAGGATATTGGGCTAGATGGGCCTTTGGTCTGACCCAGTATGGCCATTCTTATGTTCTTAGAATACAATATTTATGAAAATGTAGAAAAAACATCCAAAATATTTAATACATTTCAATTGGTGTTCTGTTGTTTAACAGTGTGATTTAAACTGTGATTAATCACACATATATGCTCGCACTGTCCTCCTTCCCCCATAATAGGCTATAACCTGGTTATGAGGATACTCACTTCTGATCCAGGAGACAGGTTCAAGTCCCTTTTCTGAATTAGACAAATCAGGGACTTGAATCTGGATCTCACATAACCCAGGTAACCACAGGGCTATTGGCCATTCTGGGGAAACTCATGCTCTCTCTCATCAGATGTTCCTTCCTAGACATGACAAACTTCCCTGCAAAGGTTTTATGAAAAATAATAAGTTTCCATTACCATGGAAAACTTATGCTGAAATATTCCCAACCTGTTCTAACTATAAAAGAGTAAGAAATCCCCTTAAACTGATAGGCTACTTGTACCTTGGGTCCATGTGTGAAGGAGTAGTCAGTATTTGCAGTTTAGGATATACAGAAACAAAAGGAAAAGAATAATAGACTCTACAAGCTCTTCCTTGCTGTCTATCTTCAGAAGTCTGGAACCAAGGGAAAAGCAGTCCACTTTATGTGCAAGCCAAGGTTTTATTTGGTAACAGTCCTTTCCATGCTGTATCCAGTTCTTTGGGTAAAGTGTGCACTCTTCTGCTTCAGAAGAAAATACCTATTTAGGTATATCAGGTAGATCAGATTTCTGTGTTGCTGAGTGTGATGCAATTTGAGACCGGGGTCTTCTGATCCACAAACCCTCCTGAGACCTGCTTGGAAAACTGTTCATTTCTCATATTTTACTTTTCAACTTTTCCATTTGCAACATAATTATAACTAGTGAAGAGCTGAGAGTGGGCCATTTTCTTTATACCCCAAGAGTAATTTTTGAAGTTTGTTTTGTTGTATTCTGGATGCTATGGGTAAGGATGAAGCTGACTGATGCAGGGCTAATTAATTAGTTAACCTCCTGACGGACCCCATACCAGAGTCCTTGCAAGAAATGCACATGGACGCAGACACCATAAGTATACGGGAATATGCATAAGGGGCATCCAGGCTACAGTATGCTGCTCTCTCAGAGAAATAGTACATGTTTACAGCATATCAGAAGTTTGGCAAATTCTGCCAAAGACATTTTGCCTATAAGTGAAAAACTATGGTAACTGATATATTAAGTTAGCAACAATGATAAACAGGGATCCTAGTGACCCGTTTGCCATGGGAAAATGCAGAATTTTCATTTTTATAGAGAATCTTTAGGTTTTACATTTTGTAAAAAATAAAAACATATATTAACTACAGTGGATCCCTGTTTGTCCGATCTAATTGGGACTGGGACTGGAGCCAGATCGGATAAGCAAAAATTCAAATAATCTGGAGACTGAGGAAAGAGCTTCAGCCCCCGGGCAGGGATGTGCTCGCTGCCACTTCCCGCAGCTCCTATTGGCCGGAACGGTGAACCACGGCCACTGGGAGGTGCAGTGGTCCATGCCTGTGGAGAGTCAACATAAACAAAATGTCTAGGGGCCCGCCAGCGGATTACCCCGATGGGCCATGTGCCGAAGGTTGTCGACCCCTGTTATAGAGTCAAATCTCCAATAGAAGGAGTAACAAAAAATCACTAAAGAAAAACCTTTACTAAATTGCTCTCTCTCTCTCTCTCTCTCTCTCTCTCTCTCTCTCTCTCTCTCTCTCACTTTTTACACACATAAGTTTATTTCTAACCAGACATGGCAAACCCATGAAAAAAACGCAGAAATTGGACTTGGTTTTGATTTAATTGGCTTGTGAGTTGAGTGTTGCCTTGTTTTTGGCTTTTAGCTTCTGCTTGCACTCCCCTGCCCCTGCTTGCTGGAAGCCAATCAAAAAAAGAAGTAACAAGCTACAAGTCAAATAAAGGCAAGGGGCACCTGGTTCAAGTCCCCCATCTCTGCAGAGGTGGGGAAAAAGGGCTTGAGCAAGGGATCTCCCATTTCTCAAGAGAGTACTCCAATCACTGAGTTATGGGCTATTCTGATGTGAAGGAAGGTCCCTCTGTTACCTGGGGTTCTTTCAACCCAAATCTCTTGGTAACTTTCTGCGAGGTGGTGTCAGTAAATAAATCAATGGAGACACGGCCATCCCACCAATAGATAGCTGGCACAAACAGGACAATACAAGAGTGCTCTCCCTTAAAGCTATACTTTACTTAGTCTCAAGCACTTACACACATCCACAACAGATTAGTAAAACACTCCAAAAATCCAAGATTCATATTTACTCAGGCTCTTGAGGAGGTCTCAGGTGGATAACTGCAGGCATCTAGAGGCCAGCCAGCCGTCTGCTGGGGAACTTGAGAAGTATTCAATTGTCCATCAACCTCAGATTTCCTCCTCTTTTTATATCCAGCTTGTTAGTATTGCATAGCTTGTTCATTATCAGAATAGCTGACTAGAACCTAAGTTAAGTGTGGAGACGTCCAACCTGCCAGGTGGACAGTTTCCCATTTATCAGGCAGGGAATTTTCTATCAGTTAACCAGCTATATAGCAATAGCTAACTATTGCCAGACTTTCCATCTTGAAAAACCACATGCTTTAGGGAAACAATTCAAGTCAGGAGGGCACAGAGTCATGTTTACTCTAGATCACTCACTTCCTCCTCCCCTCCTGGTCTGTTAGTTGTGCTAAGGTTTCAGAAAGGCCTCATTTTAGGTGCTTTCAGCAATAAGCATAACAATTGGTATTCCAGCTGCTGGCAGTGGTTTAAACACGTTACTGGGCTCTGGGCTATCAAAAATCTGCTCCTACACCTCATTCTCTTGTGCTGAAGCTCTTTAACTGTGGCAAAATAATGAACAAGAAATTGGAGCAGGGGGTTTGGACCCAATGTTTCTCACCCCCTATGTGAGTCCCCTTACCACAGGACTACAGTCATTCTCACACTCTTGTGTTGGCCCAATGGTATCTTCACTATTTAGACAAAGTTGGAACGGTTTCAACAGGAGATAACGGGGGAGCTCTATATCAGCATATTCCACAGCTCTGGTTAGAGCACTTGCCCCAGAACTGGGAGACCACCTGTTCAAACCTTTTCTCCCACTTTGCCAAAGGGAGGAATTGAATGTGGATCTCCCACATCCCAGTGAGCACTCTGATCCTTGGGCTAAAAGTTATAAGGTCTTTTCCTCTAACCATTTGGTGTGAAATGAGGCAGGCACCTGACTCATTTTAACAAGAAATTACTTAGGCACCTAATCCACCTGACTACAGGAGAGGAGTTCCTATGTGTGGATCCAGGGCCGGCTCTACAGTTTCTGTAGCAGTGAAAATACTGCCGCCGTGGGCGGCAAAAGGAAGAAGCTGCCACTGATTTGCCGCCACGGTGGGCGGAACACAGAAACTGCCGCCGAATAGCCGCTGCGGCCGGAGGAACTGCCGCCCCTTTCTAACTGCTGCCCCAAGCACCTGCTTGGAACGCTGGGGCCTGGAGCCGGTCCTGTGTGGATCGCTAGCAGAGAAAGGCACCTCTCTGAAGCCAGGATTTAAGCATCTATCTCTGTGAGAGGGGCAGAACTTAGCACACACCCCTCTTATCAACATCTCCCATTGGGGAGCTTAGGCTGCTCCCTGCCTACCATGCTGTCTTCCATAGATTGCATTCTAAGGTGTCTGTCTCTCCCTATTCATTGTACTAGTTGCAACTAGGGAGCTTAGTTGCCTGGCTCAGGCTTTATGGATCCCAGTGTTGTTTCTGTGGTTTTTCTAGGCACTTTAAAGTTTGGTGCTATGGTGCTCAGCATCACAGCACCTAAGTCCCTTTGTGGATCTGGACATGTGTGTCTCAGTGTCCTGTCTGTAAAATGGGGGTAATGATGCTGGTCTCACACTGGGAGATCAGAGACATGGTGATTGTTGCAGAGGTTTTCTAGATTGAGTGCTGGCTTTTTAAGGGTTAGACAGAATTGTGTTCTTTCAATTCCTGGAAATATTTGCCTGTTTTCCACTCAAGGTGTGGAGGAAATCCAAGCCAGGATCTATATGAAATAAATCAATAGCAATCAGTTCACCCCTGTACATGCTTTACTTTCTTTGTCCCCACCCCCACTCTCTTTCATTCAACTCATCTTTGTCCAAGGAGTCAGGGTCTGAGACAAGTACATACATTTTTTGTTTATTTGAATGATTCCTTTGGGTGGATCATTAGCAGTAAGAATCAAATCTAGGATGAGTGGATCTTAATCCATGAGCCTCTAGCGTCTAACCTAAAAGACTCAGCTCTGTTTGTCCAGGTCATAGCAGGATCATCAATCTCTAGCTGGACTAGCCACTACCAGAGGGGGACAGAACCACATTGGGCAATCATGGCTTACACTTGGACTTCTTTAAAGTTATCATGGGGAACTCTGCCTTGATGGATTCTTCTCTCCATTTGAAGCCAAAGGAAGGGCTGGGTAAGAGACCACATTCTCCAGTAAGAGCTCTCTTCCAATTTCATCAGAGCAATCGTTCTCAGGCTATTTACCATTGTGGGCTGCATATACAGCTCTCTCTGTGTTACATGGGCCACATCCACATTATACACACACACACACACACACACACAGAGTCATAAATATAAAGGGAAGGCTAACCACCTTTAAATCCCTCCTGGCCAGAGGAAAAAACCCTTTCACCTGTAAAGGGTCAAGAAACTAAAGATAACCTCGCTGGCAACTGACCAAAATGAACAACGAGGAGACAAAATACTTTCAAAGCTGGAGGGGGGGGGAAAACAAAGGGTTCTCTCTGTCTTAGTGTTTTTCTTTTTGCCGGGACCAAAGCAGGAATGCAGGTCAGAACTCCTGTAAACGGTTAATAAGCAATCTAGTTAGATATGCATTAGATTCGGTTTTGTTTAAATGGCTGATAAAATAAGTTGTGCTGAATGGAATGTACATTCCTGTATTTGTGTCTTTTTGTAACTTAAGGTATTGCCTAGAGGGATTCTCTATGTTTTGAATCTGATTACCCTGTAAGGTATTTGCTATCCTGATTTTACAGAGGTGATTCTTTTACTTTTTCTTTAATTAAAATTCTTCTTTTAAGAACCTGATTGCTTTTCATTGTTCTTAAGATCCAAGGGTTTGGGTCTGTGTTCACCTATGCAAATTGGTGAGGATTTTTATCAAGCCTTCCCCAGGAAAGGGGGTGTAGGGCTTGGGAGGATTTTGGGAGAAAAGACATTTCCAAGTGGGCTCTTTCCCTGATATATATTTGTTAGATGCTTGGTGGTGGCAGCAATAAAGTCTAGGGACAAAAGGTAAAATAGTTTGTACCTTGGGGAAGTTTTAACCTAAGCTGGTAAAAATAAGCTTAGGGGGGTTTTCATGCAGGTCCCCACATCTCTACCCTAGAGTTCAGAGTGGGGAAGGAACCTTCACACACACACACACACACACACACACACACACACCCTCTATAGTCCTGAGGATGTCACATGAGCGCAGCTGTGTGCTGATTGGGTTGCAAGTGGCCCAAAGGCCATGGGTTGAGAACCACTACATCAGAGTAAGCTCTCTAGTAAGAAGTGATCTAAATCTGCTCCACGGTTTCCTTTCTGATTGTTATTCGGTGGCATAATGATATAGGGGACATGGAGTTAAAGAAGACCTCTCAAAGCCAAAGTAGTAATTACCAAAGAATTAGAAAATTGTGTCAGTTGTTTAATAGTAAGTCATCAAATATGGACATCATAGGTAAAAAAAAATATTCTTGGCACAGGACAAGAAAAAAACACAATTAGAAGCAAAAAAAAAAGTTTTTGTATAAAAAATGATATCTTGGCAACAGGAGATAGAAGAGTTCTCCATGTGAGACGGGTGAATCCTGGGGACAGTAGCCTCAAGCTGACTCTACAGCAGGGTCACATTCTGCAGGCTGGTCTGGATTTTGGAACAGATGAACAGTAGCAGCAGCAAAGGCCAAGAACAGGAGGCTGGTTGGTGAAATGGAGTGTGATTATTGTTCCTCCTACTGAAAGAGGAGCCATCTCCTTCTATAATAGCTTACAAGCACTTTCTGTGAGCACAGCAGAGAATTTTAACAGCTTAGTAGGGACCCTGTTCTGTTTTGTGCTCTGCTGAAACAGGACCACAATGCTCAAAACTTAAATAACTTATGTCGGAGTTGGATGACTTAAATTGGGTTCCATACTCAGCACCATACAAGATGGAGCCTTATAAATACAGGCAACAGTAGTAACTGGATCCTCCAAAATAGGACCTCATACTTTCTATGTTCATTCTTGTGCCATTACAGAAGACTTTAGCTAAACAGACCCTTTTCACACATACAGAAGTTTAGGTTTTCACAAGAATAGCCCCAGGCTTTTCCATTTTTCAGTGTTGCACAATATGGACCATGGTAACTTCTCAGACTTGAAAACCTAGGATGAAGAGACATTTTACTGTCAGCCAGACAAGTCACATATCAAAAACCATAGATAGTTACCAAGATAACACAGGTATAACTGTGATAAGCAGAGTAGCTTTTAAAAAACATGGAAGTGAGGTTATGAGAACAGTAAACTAGTTATGTTGACAAGAGTGAAGTACAGGGCAGAGGGATGCTAATGCCCCTTATTCCTGACCTCCAGCATCCACAGTTATTTAGGCCCTGGTAGTCAACAGTGCTTTTTCCAACACTTCATAGACCTGACCTGCACAACCTTTCAGTGTTCAGCTCAGAAATAATGTAGAAAATTATTAAGTGGAATTGTACCTACAATTGTTTTTTTTTCCTTAGAAATTATTGGCAGCTGAAAAAACAAAAAACAAATAAACCAATACCTGTTTCCTGAACCTCAGAACGACAGTTGGGAAGGGAGGGAGAAATCAGGAAAAAAGTCAAAGTTGTTTCCATTTTACGGGGCTCAAAGCCAATCCATTTGGGGGTTTTCCAAATTGTTGGTGAAGTTATCAGAATGCTTCTTCAAAAAAATTTCAGTGAATGGGACATTAAAAAAGCATAAGCAAAAAGCCCCCCTATTTCCATAGAAAGTTTAGATTAAAAGTATCAGAAAAAGCAAACTGTTTTCAAAGACAGGTGTTTTGCAACAAAAATTGTTTTAAAAGGCCATTTTGGATTAAAAGTTTTTCTTTCAGCCAGTTCTGTCCAGGACATATTCCACCCTTCTCAGCTACGAGGCCCCAACTGGGAGGCAGGATGATTTATGCTACATTGCAGTCCTGATCCAGTGAATCACACACACACACACTTCTGAGGTCAGACTTCAGAAGTGGCTCTCCCCTTGGTGTTTGCATCCTGTAAAAATTCTGCAATAAATACACAGGGAAATAGTAGCAAAGTCTTACACATCAGTGGTGAGTGCAGTACCATCTTCCCATTGCCAGTAGCCTTTTGTGTCATTATACCATAATCCCATCCAGTAAGGAGACCCTGTCAGTGGTTTTATGAAGTCCTTGGAGGAGAAAAAAAAGAGAGAGACCAAAATATGGTAGAACTGGTAGAAATTTGCCTGATAATTTTTTCCATTAAATATGCAGTTTCATCAAAATCAAAATGTTTCCCACAGATTCTTCAATACTCGCTTCATTTTTTTTCATTTTCCATTTTAGTTTTTGAAACTGGAAAAGTTTGGTTTTTGATTATTAATTTCCAGATTTTTATCTCCCCTCCCCCCCATCTCTACTCTTTTCCCCTCATCACTTTCTTTTTTTTCCCTTTCCTCCCACCATGTAAAAAGTGGGGAAGAAGTGAGAGGGAGAGAGAAAGCGAGGGGGAGAAGCAATGAAAATCTTCCCCCCTACAGTGCCACCCATTTTGGGGGGATTTACTCCCCACTTTTCAAGTTGGAAAATAGATTGAGGTTGGGGTGGGGAGCAGAAAACCTATAAAACCAAGACACTGAAAAATGATTTTTGTTGTGGTTAAAAAAATATCAAACTAACATTTTAATTTAAAAATAAATCATTTTCTTTCACAGAAAAATTTCAATGAAAGTTTCAAAACAAAATAATTTTATTCAAAAACAGGTGTTAACAGGGGAGTTTGAGTGGGAGTTCTGTTGGAGTAGAAGGTATTTGTATTTGGTTTTGTATTTGTAGTATTTGTGTGTGTAGAGGCTTGTAGGGGCTTTGTGCTGGCAGAGAAGCTGAGCCCTGATTAGGGGGCGGGGCTTCTCTGACTAGGGGTCCTATAAAGGTAGCCAGCCAGTCAGACAGTGGCACAGGAGCTAGCAAACATAGGAGTTTGTATTGTGGTGCTTGTTTGGGGTTTCTTTTTGCTGTGGGTGGTGGTCTTTTGGTGTGGCTTGTGTTTCCCAGATTAACAGGATTTAGGTGGGAAGGCTATGACAGATACGAAGGCAGCTGTGGGAATGACTCGTGCAGTGGAAGACACAATGAGGATGACTGGATGTGGAAGCTGTGGTATGTACATGATCCTGGAGGGGGGACCTGGTAAGACTTTTTTCTGCATGAAATGCCTTCTGATAGAGCTGATGGAGGAAAAGATCTGAGGTTTGGAGATGCAGGTGGAAAGTCTCGTTGAGTTTAGGAAGGGGTTTGAGCAGATGATGGAGCAAAGACATGAGGTATCTGAAGGGAAAAGCTCAGACTTACAGATGGAAGCAGGGCTGGGGAATTTTGAGGGGAGACTGGGTGAGGAAAGTGGTCAGTGGAAGCATGTGACTAAAAGAACCAGGCAGAGGAAAAGACGGGCTAGTGAAGGAGAAATAGAGCTAAGGAACAGGTTTGCAGAGTTGGAAAATGAAGAAGGGGCTCAGCCGGTAGTTGCTGAAGGTGGAAGGGTAAGGGAGAAGAGAAGAGAGGCTAGTCCTATAGGAAAAGGGGAAGAGTCAAGGGAGACTAGACCAAATATGAGCCCCAGGAGGATACAGGATGGGTTGAAGATTATAAGGGAAAATAGGAGTGGAAAGAACTTGCAGCCAGACGGAACAGGGGAGAAACTGGAGAATAGCACCGTCACCAGGAAAAGGCAAGTCTATGTGATGGGGGACTCTTTATTGAGAAGAATAGACAGACCTGTAACTAGAGCTGATCCAGAGAATAGAAGGGTGTGCTGTCTTCCAGGTGCTAAGATACGGGATGTAGACCTGAGGTTGAAAAGGATCCTAAAGGGAGTGGGAAAGAATCCCCGAATTATCCTTCATGTGGGAAAAAATGATACTTTCCAGCGAGAATCTAGCCGTATTAAGGGAGACTATGCTAGGCTGGGGAAGATGCTTAAGGAAATTGAGGCTCAGGTGATCTTTAGTGGGATTCTGCCTGTTCCTAGAGAAAGGCAACAAAGGTGTGACAAGATTATGACTGTCAACAGATTGCTTAGGCAGTGGTGCTATAAAGGAGGGCTTTGGGATGTATGGCCACTGGGAGGCATTCATGGACAGAGGACAGTTCTCTTGGGATGGACTTCATCTGAGTAGGGAAGGAAATAGACTTCTAGGATGGAGGCTGGCACAACTGATTAAGAGAGCTTTAAACTAGGAATTTGGGGGAGATGGTTGGGAGATGTCCAGGTAATCTCCACGCCAGATTTTAGCATTGAGAGGGAAGGAGGTGAAGTAAGACAGGATACAGCCGTGGGTAGGAGAATGTATATAAGGAGCAAGGGCAGTGTGAATACCAGTCTAATAGGTTATACTGGCTGTAGAATGACTGTGCCTAATAGGGTACAAAATGTGAGCGAGGCCAAA
Organism: Dermochelys coriacea; assembly: GCF_009764565.3. Lineage (NCBI taxonomy): Eukaryota > Metazoa > Chordata > Testudines > Dermochelyidae > Dermochelys > Dermochelys coriacea. Next base: position 214,653,018 of record NC_050068.2, read on the forward strand.
CAGCAAAAATTAAGATGTGTGTACACCAATGCGAGGAGCCTAGGTAACAAAATGGAGGAACTAGAGCTACTGGTGCAGGAAGTGAAACCAGATATTATAGGGATAACAGAAACATGGTGGAATAGTAGTCATGACTGGACTACAGGTATTGAAGGGTATGTGCTGTTTAGGAAAGACAGAAATAAAGGTAAAGATGGTGGAGTAGCATTGTATATCAATGATGAGGTAGAATGTAAAGAAATAAGAAGCGATGCAATGGATAAGACAGAGTCCGTCTGGGCAAAAATGACATTGGGGAAGATAACTAGTAGAGCCTCTCTTACGATAGTGCTGGGGTGTGCTATAGACCTCCGGGATATAATTTGGATATGGATAGAGCCCTTTTTAATGTTTTTAATAAAGTAAATACTAATGGAAACTGTGTGATCATGGGAGACTTTAACTTCCCAGATATAGACTGGAGGACCAGTGCTTGTAATAATAATAGGGCTCATATTTTCCTAGATGCGATAGCTGATGGATTCCTTCATCAAGTAGAAAAGGAGTACTAGTGGCACCTTAGAGACTAACAAATTTATTAGAGCATAAGCTTTCGTGAGCTACAGCTCACTTCATCGGATGCATCCGATGAAGTGAGCTGTAGCTCACGAAAGCTTATGCTCTAATAAATTTGTTAGTCTCTAAGGTGCCACAAGTACTCCTTTTCTTTTTGCGAATACAGACTAACACGGCTGCTACTCTGAAACCTTCATCAAGTAGTTGCTGAACCGACTAGAGGGGATGCCATTTTAGATTTGGTTTTGGTGAGTAGTGAGGACTTCTTAGAAGAAATGGTTATAGGGGATAATCTTGGTTTAAGTGATCATGAGCTAATTCAGTTCAAACTGAATGAAAGGATTAACAAAAATAAATCTGCAACTAGGGTTTTTGATTTCAAAAGGGCTGACTTTCAAAAATTAAGGAAATTAGTTAGGGAAGTGGATTAGACTGAAGAATTTATGGATCTAAAGGTAGAGAAGGCCTGGGATTAATTTAAATCAAAGCTGCAGAAGCTATCAGAAGCCTGTATCCAAAGAAAGGGGGAAAAATTCATAGTCAGGAGTTGTAGACCAAGCTGGATGGGCAAGTATCTTAGAGAGGTGATTAAGAAGAAGCAGAAAGCATACAGGGAGTAGAAGATCGGAGGGATCAGCAAGGAAAGCTACTTAATTGAGGTCAGAATATGTAGGGATAAAGTGAGACAGGCTAAAAGTTGAGTAGAGTTGCACCTTGCAAACGGAATTAAAACCAATAGTAAAAGGTTCTATAATCATATAAATAAAAAGAAAACTAAGAAAGAAGAAGTGGGGCTGCTAAACACTGAGGATGGAGTGGAGGTTAAAGATAATCTAGGCATGGCCCAATATCTAAACAAACACTTTGCCTCAGTCTTTAATAAGTCTAAAGAGGATCTTAGGGATAATGGTAGCATGACAAATGGGAATGAGGATATGGAGGCAGATATTACCATATCTGAGGTAGAAGCGAAACTGAAACAGCTTAATGGGACTAAATCGGGGGGCCCAGATAATCTTCATCCAAGAATATTAAAGGAATTGGCACCTGAAATTGCAAGCCCATTAGCAAGAATTTTTAATGAATCTGTAAACTCAGGAGTTGTACCGAATGACTGGAGAATTGCTAATATAGTTCCTATTTTTAAGAAAGGAAAAAAAGTGATCCGGGTAACTACAGGCCAGTTAGTTTGACATCTGTAGTATGCAAGGTCCTGGAAAAAATTTTGAAGGAGAAATTAGTTAAGGACATTGAAGTCAATGGTAAATGGGACAAAATACAACATGGTTTTACAAAAGGTAGGTCGTGCCAAACCAGCCTGATCTCCTTCTTTGAGAAAGTAACAGAATTTTTAGACAAAGGAAATGCAGTGAATCTAATTTACCTAGATTTCAGTAAGGCGTTTGATACCGTGACACATGGGGAATTATTAGTTAAATTGGAAAAGATGGGGATCAATATGAACATCGAAAGGTGGATAAGGAATTGGTTAAAGGGGAGACTACAATGGGTCCTACTGAAAGGTGAACTGTCAGACTGGAGGGAGGTTACCAGTGGAGTTCCTCAGGGATCAGTTTTGGGACCAATCGTATTTAATCTTTTTATTACTGACCTCGGCACAAAAAGTGGGAGTGTGCTAATACAGTTTGCAGAAGATACAAAGCTGGGAGGTATTACCAATTCAGAGAAGGATCGGGATATTATACATGAGGATCTGGATGACCTTGTAAACTGGAGTAGTTGTAATAGGATGAAATTTAATAGTGAGAAGTGTAAGATTATGCATTTAGGGATTAATAACAAGAATTTTAGTTATAAGCTGGGGACTCATCAATTAAAAGTAACTGAAGAGGAGAAGGACCTTGGAGTATTGGTTGATCATAGGATGACTATGATCGGTCAATGTTATATGGCTGTGAAAAAAGCTAATGCGGTTTTGGGATGAATCAGGAGAGGTATTTCCAGTAGGGATAAGGAGGTTTTAGTACCATTATACAAGGCACTCGTGAGACCTCACCTGGAATACTGTGTGCAGTTCTGGTCTCCCATGTTTAAAAAGGATGAATTCAAACTGGAGCAGGTACAGAGAAGGGCTACTAGGATGATCCGAGGAATGGAAAACTTGTCTTATGAAAGGAGACTCAAGGAGCTTGGCTTGTTTAGCCTAACTAAAAGAAGGTTGAGGGGAGATATGATTGCTCTCTATAAATATATCAGAAGGATAAATGAAGGAGAGGGAGAGGAATTATTTAAGCTCAGTACCAATGTGGGCACGAACAAATGGGTATAAACTGGCTACCAGGAAGTTTAGACTTGAAATTAGACGAAGGTTTCTAACGACCAGAGGAGTGAAGTTTTGGAATAGCCTTCCAAGGGAAGCAGTGGGGGCAAAAGATCTACTTGGCTTTAAGATTCAACTCGATATGTTTATGGAGGAGATGGTATGATGGAACAACATGATTTTGGTAATTAATTGATCTTTAAATATTCAGGGTAAATAGGCCTAATCCCCTGAGATGGGATATTAGATGGATGGGATCTGAGTTACCCAGGAAAGAATTTTCTGTAGTATCTGGCTGGTGAATCTTGCCTATATGCTCAGGATTTAGCTGATCGCCATATTTGGGGTCGGGAAGGAATTTTCCTCCAGGGCAGATTGGAAGAGGCCCTGGAGGTTTTTTGCCTTCCTCTGTAGCATGGGGCACGGGTCACTTGAGGGAGGCTTCTCTGCTCCTTGAAGTCTTTAAACCACGATTTGAGGATTTCAATAGCTCAGACATGGGTGAGGTTTTTCATAGGAGTGGGTGGGTGAGATTCTGTGGTCTGCATTGTGCAGGAGGTCGGACTAGATGATCAGAATGGTCCCTTCTGACCTTAGTATCGATGAATCTATAAAAATCTGGAAATAAATTTTTACCATCTCTTAAAAAAACAACACAACTCAGTCCCCTGCTTCTTTCCGTCCTATAGTTATATGGATTTGAAGGAAAGGAATATGGCTAATATTCTATGTAGGTCCGACTGCCAGCTGGCTAATCACAGAATTCCTTACACCCAGAAAAGGGGCCATAATGTGGGGGGTTTTGTTTTATAAAGACACTTTTCCCTAGTATACCTCCCCTCCTCTCCATGAAAGAATACAATAAAGGTACAGTGATTCCAACGGAGGGGGCTGCATGGGAGCCCTTTGGTAACCAAATCTATGCTCCAGAGAGTTGAGGGACATGAGCCATTCCCTCCCTTAGGAGCAGTGTACACTGTGGATGTGCCATTAATAGCCAACTAGCTCTGAGGGGTCAGATCATAATTGAAACAGATTCCTAGATTGCTAACACATTACCAGAGATAATATGGGCTTGTATATACAAACACTTAGTTCACTGCAAGCTGGGATGTAAAACCTATCCCACACTAGCCTGCTGAGCAGAAAGTGTCCATATGGAACCTGCTGCCATGCACTCAGAATTGCCTTGTGCACTTTAATCTACTCCTCTTTCAAAGCAGGCTTAATCAAACACACTTTGGAATGAATGAGCCAGCTCTACTATCCACAAGGGCAGTGTGAGTGTAACCCCTGCAAATGTTCCTCCACCCTTCTGGCTCTCTAGCATAGCAAAACATATTAACCCCCAAATTACAAAGCTCTGCCCATTCCCATCCACAAACAAGAATCCTTAAGTGCAGTGCTTTTAACTTGAGTTGTCTGGTCTGCCAGGGTGCATAGGCTAAAGCTTGAGTTAACACAACTCATCTGCTGCTAACATGATGACTCTGTAATGTGGATGCAGGCTAGCTCCACTTGTGTACTGCTAGTGGGAAGGCATTAGAGAACAATTATCCCCATGTGCCTAGAAAGGACAGACAAGTTCTCCCACAATTCACTGGGAAAGAACTCAGAGCAACTCAGCATACTGCAGTGCTAAGAATCATGGGATACACCCCCAGAAGTCTTGGTGGTACATATAGGGGAGTTCAGTGCTAGTGTGAACACAGCAGCTCCAGAGTTATTTCACACTGTGTCTGCTCTCACCCCAGTTAGGCTAACTCAAGAGAATAACACAAGTGTAGATAACTTGTGTTAAAACTGCAGTGAAGCCATACTCTCAATTCCTTTAACTGCTTAAATCAGTGATCATTCTAAATTCTTTCCACTTCTCCAATATACAAAGTTAGCTAAGGGTCCCTTTGGAATTGAGGATACAGCTGGTATGGATGAGGGACTCATATTATGCAAATGTCCATATCATGAGTAGAAAAGGTACTGTTATCAAGACAAATCTTATTTTCCAAGGCTATCAAGGAGGGATGAATGGAGAGTGATAAGTTAATAGCCCTGAGGGGTTAGAACAATTTCATTGACAGGTTTGAGAGTAGCAGCCGTGTTAGTCTGTATCCGCAAAAAGAAAAGGAGTGCTTGTGGCACCTTAGAGACTAACAAATTTATTAGAGCTGTAGCTCAAGTGAGCTATAGCTCACGAAAGTTTATGCTCAAATACATTTGTTAGTCTCTAAGGTGCCACAAGCACTCCTTTTCCTTTGACAATTTTATTGTTTGTATCAGTCAAATTTGTAGATTTGGTATGTATTTTCCCCATAAAATCATATGGCAATCAGACACATCAATACATAGTATAACCTCTTCCTCTCCCATCTTTGACAAATCAGTTATTTGTAGTTTGGGATATACAGGAATTCAAAAGAAATGAAATAGACTCTACCAGCTCTTCCTTGCTGTCTATCTTCAGCAGTCTGGAGCCCAGGGAAGAGCAATATTCTTTACACACAGACCAAGATTTTATTCCAGATGAAAGTTCATAACAGTCCTTCCCATGCTGTATCCAGTTCTTTGGACAAAAGATGCACTTGTCTCCTTCATGAGAAAATATATGTGTAGATCAGTGTATATGTGTATACATATATATGTGTAGGTCAGATCTGAGTGAGAGTCAGTTAGACATTGGTTTCTCTTTCCAACAAATCCACCTGAGAGCTAATACTGATATTTCACCCTCTGACTCTACAATGTCTAGTATAAATAGTCAAAAATACCAATTTATTTTCCTTGGAAATTTTAAAAATCATTTTTCAAAGTTTCCTGAGAATTTTTTTTATTCCCTCTCCCACATCCCCCTTCTCTCCCACATTTTTAGTGTCAAAAATATTAAAAGGGAAAATGAGTGGGTAAATGAAGAGATAGCAAGATAACAAGGGAAATTATTGCACATTAAAAAATTTATAATTTTTCATAAAAAAATGAAACATTTGAAATCTGTAATTCTGAGAAAACTGTTAACAGTGAGAGCACCTAGGTGAGGTAACATGTTTTATTGGACCAACTTCTGTTGGCGAAAGACAAGCTTTCGAGTTACACAGCTTCTTCTTCATCTAAATAGCAGCTCGTTGTAGCTTGAAACCTTGTATCTTTCACCAAAAGGAGTTGGTCCAATAAAAGACTATGGGCAGCACGTATAAGATGTTAAACCTCCGCAAAATAAAAAAAGGCTGGCCATGCAGGGAGCAAATGCCAGATGCAGGTGACCTCCCTTTGGAGGTGCATTGGCCTGCCACCTTTGCACCCTGTGAGCAGGAGAGCTGAAAGCTACCTAGAAGGGGTAGGGGTGGGGGTGGGGAAACCAGCACCATGTCCCTATCCCCCTGATCTGCCCCTCCTCTGCTGGGGGGAGGGTTGAGTGGCTTGAAGCCGTCACTGCACTCCCAGTGCTGCACTGCCCACCTGCCTTCCCCCACCCTTCAGCTGCAGTGTTTCCCCTCCGGCCCATGTGCATGTGGACCTGGGCGCATGTGCTCTCCCTCAGAGGTCCTTCCCCTTCCTACATCAGCATGCACTGGGCTGGTGGGCCTTCTCGTCCCTCTACCTGCCTTTCCACACACCCCCAGTGCAGTTCTCTGTCTTCACACCCATAGTTTGGTCATGTCCTGCATCTTGGCTGTTCTCTGTTCCTCCCCATAGTCCCCCTATGGGATCTCCTCCCTCCTGCAGTTGTTGCTGGTTCCCCTAACACACCCACCTGCCCCCAGTTCTTTGTTGCTCCCTGAGCGAGTGGCAGGTGGGTCTTTGGGGGGAGGAGGAAGCCTGGGCATGGCTTGGGGGAAGGGCAGAGGGGGACAGGGCCATGGTCTGGGTGCCAGTGGGCCCCCCACTTCTAGGGAGCTTCTGGCTCTCCTGGGTGTAGCCTCCCCAAATGAAAGACTCATGTGCCACTATGTAAAAGATGTTACCTCATCGACCTTGTCATTGTAATATCTTGGGACCAACACAGCAACATTACTGCAAACAGTTAAAAAGAGATTTCAGAGTAGCAGCATCAAATGCATCCGATGAAGTGAGCTGTAGCTCACGAAAGCTTATGCTCTAATAAATTTGCTAGTCTCTAAGGTGCCACAAGTACTCCTTTTCTTTTTAGTTAAAAAGAGAGGCAATTATCCATCACAAAATGGTGGAGGGAAATTTTTTATCAACTTTAGTTATTAGTACTTAGCTAAGATTGTGTCATTTTCTTTGGAAAATTGCTTAGCACACGATACACCGGGAACAGGTACAGTCTAGACACCATATGTGCTCATGTACTTGATGTAACAGGCAGACAGCACTCTCAAGATGTCTGCTACTCTCTTACAGGGGTGGTTCATGCTTACAGTATGGACAGTGTCCTCCCAACCTGTCAATCTTATTATGATACAGACAGACTCACCACAGATGACCTGAAAATAAAGCGTTGTGCCTGACATATTAGGTTAGTAATAATGACAGCTGAGATTTACACTGCAATTTCCAAACAAAGACCCCAAATTGCTCATTACATTTTTATAATGGGACAATGAGTTGAAATAACTGTTAAAGAACACAGACGTGCTATATTTGAGAATGAGAATTTGCTTATGTGAGACTGTAAAGAGTAAATTGGATCTAATTAGGCACAAGGTAGTTAGTCAATATTTTTTAGCCAAATGTTAACCTGGTAGGATACTAGAACAATATTCCTGTTTATCAGATTTGGGGGAAATGGGTCTGATTTTGTGGCCTGAGACCTCAGGAGTTGTTTTCCTAGCCCATGTGAAAGACACTCCCTCCAGATCACAGTGCTCCCTACAACACTGCTTAAATACAAAAACAGTCCCTACCCCATAATGCACAAGAAAGGGGTGGAAAGTTAATGGGAGGATGTAACCATGAGAAACTTCTCCCACCCCCTCCAGCTATCAGACAAGTATGTTCAGCTATGCCAGGTCTCTTCCAAGCAGGTTTGTTCTTTTGCAAAGTGAGTAAACAAACAGAAAATTATCTTTTAACTCACTCTTTGTTCTCTGGCTTTTGGACCACCCCTGAGCCTCCAGCACCTTGCACTAGGCAGCTTCCCAGCTCTAGTCAGCTCAGTTCCCTTCTTGGAGCAGTAGACTCAGGGCTGCCTCCCTGAGCACTTAGTCCTTTGCTTTGGGACTCACCGCAGGAGCTAGCTTCACGCTACCCTGGCTTTCCATCCATAGGCACTGCTTAGCCCAATCACTCTCTCTTTTGCTTGGCCTTTAGCAGTCCTTTATAGTCCCTTCTAACTGGCTGGATTAGGCTCATCTACTGTGACACAGGGGCACTAGGCCCGGTCTATTGACTGGGACCAGCTACTCTGTGACAGGAGAACAAAGAGGAGGCCTCCTGTGGCTATGGGAAGTGAAGAGAAGCAGTTGGGTGTGCTGGAAGGGGAGGAGTGAGGGGCTAAAGCAGAAAAAGTGGAAGTTTAAATTGTCCACACCCCCAGAATGACAGGCTGCCCTTTCAAGTTTTCATTCCCTATCTAGTGAGAGAGACAAACTGTGAATTGGTCGGTATGCTAAGAGTATGTAAGGCAAGTTGTAGAGCTGGTTTGAAATTATCCATTGAAATGTGTGATGGAAAATTCCCCCAAAATCAGTTTACTCTGGGAACTGTTGAATTTGCTGAAATTGCATGTGCAAATAGCTGACTGAAGCACACAGAGGCTTGCTGCATTAAGAGTCCCAGTTCAGCAAAGTTGAACATGTTACAACGTTCTTAGGCCTGATCTACAATTAGAAAATTAAGTTAGTTTAACTATGTCACTCAGGGGTATGAAAAATCCACATCCCTGAGCAGCATCCCTACACAGCTAAAGGTCAGTGGAAGAACCTAGCTACCATCTCTCTGGGAGGTGGATTACCTCTACTGATGGGAGAACCCCTCTCATTGGCATAGGCAGTGTCTTCATTGAAGAACTACAGTGGCACAGCTGTAGCATTTTAAGTGTAGACATACCCTTAGTTATTTTGGCCCCAATGCAGCAAAGCTCCTAAGCACATGCTTACATTGCACTGAAATTAATGGGACTGACCCACATGTTCAAGTGCTTTGTTTAATAAGGGCCATAATGACTGAGAAACTATTTGCAACAAACTCGTATTGCTTGTGACTAGAAATCCATCATTTGGATGCTACTCTCCAGAGGTGAACAGCTGGTGAGTTAATTCCCATTATGCCCCTCAATCTCTCTGTTTATTACCAGCTGATGTTGATTAAGAATCATATTCTGTGTTGAGATAGGATTTAATGTTCCTGTATGGAGTAGGTAGAAAAATATTAATTGAATAATTAATTCAAGAGTTTTTATAATATTTTAAAAAAGCAACCCAGATTTTTCTTCATTTTCATCCAGATTTCTTCCTGCAACACATAATGGGATGAGTCTCTGCTGGCAAAATACCATTGACTTCAATAGAGTTATGCCAACAGAAAATGTAGGCCCTTATGTAATCAACTGTTCGGCCCTTTTCTTGAAGAAAGTGTACACAAGGAGCACATTGACAGATTCTCCTTGTTCCAATACAAAAGTAAAGCATTGTAATTAATCTAAAATGTCACCATGGGGACTACAGAAGTGCTGGAAGCTATTAGAATCAGATCCTGGTGTAGATGCTGCTCTCTTTTGCCACTCTGGTAGTGCAAGAGGGTGGAAACTGTCTTCTAGGGATATCCTTGGAGTGAGGGAGTCCTCTGCTGGCAAACACCATGTTCAAGCCCTGGCATGGGGTATGTATTTTGAGAGAGAGTGGGAGGGGCCACAGAATCCATGGTACCCTTAACACCCCTAAGACTGGGGCCTGTGTAAAACCAGCACCAGGATTAGAAGCTGTAACTGGCTCCTGATCACCACCATAAGAGACTTGGGGGTTAGGTAATTTGGGTTATATTTCTCTGGTTAGAAAATGTACTCATTAGCGCTAGTTGATTTTTTTTAAAAAAATTGAATTTCAAAAAATGAGAGAAATTTAGAAACAAAAAATAACTAATTTTTCTACTGTTTTCATGCCATTTCAGAACTTCTGTTGAAAATTACCAAGACTAAAGCTAAATAAAAGGAACACAGTTGTCTGCCAAAGGCAAGGTCCTGTACCTTTTGACTGCAAAGTCTTCAAGAAATTAATATTCTGGGTTTGAAGATGATCTCTCTCCCTTGTGAGGTTTTCTAGGATTTCCTGTAGCTCACGAGTTTCGTTTTCCAAGATAATTTGCTGGCAGGTAAGATTTTCCAGAATTCCCTGCTGCTGGCTGAAGTTTTGCTGCCATCTGCAAACTAGATGGAAAAAGAGAAAGTAACATCCCAATGGCTTGCAAGATAGAAGAACAAGAGATATAAGTTTATTATTTGCAGTTCCAATTATTTTTGATGTCAAAAAAATAATTTAAAAAATTACACTAATAAGATTCTTCTTTCATTTTAAAAATCTTTTTAATGTTCAAGGCCTGTTCAAGGAAATCTGGGGTCTCCTGTGAAGCCATATGCTTGGTTGCCCTGAATGGAAAGGCCAATGTTCAGTGTGCAATCTCCCCTGACACAGCTACCCCAGACTTCCATACCTTGCCATTTATGGGAAGAATAGGAAATGATTTCAGACATGCTGTGTCTATTTGTGGAGAGAGTTCGGGAATACTGGATAAAAATTTCCTTTTAAGTAGGCAAAGCTGACAAGCAACAACATGCCCCAATAAGGGCCATGATAAAGGGGGAGCCATCCCAGTTCCATGGGGGCTCAAATTGTTACCACAGAGTTCTGTCACCATAAAGATTTTCATACTACACAGTACGGAGTTGCATAGCATGATCAGTGATTAGGACACTAATATTTTCTGGTTTCAGAGTAGCAGCCGTGTTAGTCTGTATTCGCAAAAAGAAAAAGAGTACTTGTGGCACCTTAGAGACTAACAAATTTATTTGAGCATAAGCTTTCATGAGCTACAACTCACTTCATGATGTGATAATGCATCCGATGAAGAGAGCTGTAGTTCACAAAAGCTTATGCTCAAATAAATTTGTTAGTCTCTAAGGTGCCACAAGTACTCCTTTTCTTTTTGCTAATATTTTCTGTCTCTTAGATGGGATCTCCAGGGACGCCGTGCCACTCTAGGTTTAGTGGCTTTGTCTGAATTGGCCTTCTGTAAATGTAGTGTTACTGAAAGATGATAAACTGCCAACCTGAATTGCAGGGGTCATCATTGTTTATCCATGGCACAGGTAAAGTACCGACACTGCCGGCTTCACTACAATGCTCCATGGATGTGCCTCCTCTTTGTTTTGGAGAGAACACCATTTGATATGAGAGATGAGTTGTTTCTATGACCTATTCACATTTTAGTCTTCCTGCAGAGACTGTGAAGCATGGAAATAATCACCTCCAGCTATGGTGCTGGTTGATGAGATGGACACCTGGTCACTGATATCCGCCTGTTGTGTATAGTCTTATATTTGGACTGTAAGCTTGTTGGGGCAGAGGCTGTCTTTTTTGTTATATAGTTGTATAGCAGCTCACAAAATGAAGTGGGGCCTCTGGGTGCTACTGCAATGCTAATAATACATAATTCATTTCACATCCAATTGCCAGCAGATGGCAACAATTTGTGCTTTTAATCTCTGAGTGACCTGGATTTGAATTTATGACCCAGAGATTAAAATCTATTTCATTACCAGTGTCATAAAGTAATGGGAGAGATGAGTTTCAGCACAACTGAAATATCAGGCCCAAGGTGTATCAAATTGGTCACTCAAAAACTGAGGCCCTCAAAATCAATGGCCGCTTTGAAAACTTGGGTTTTAGTGTCTTCTCTATAGTACTTACCCAGAGCACCCAAGACCCCTGATGTTATCAGCAAAGCCAGGCAGAGGATTCCAAAGATTACTGCAAAGGGCCTCCACAGAGGAGAAGGAGAATCTAACACAGAGAGCAAGAACAAAGACAAGCAAACTAAGTCCCTCTCCTGAGACTCAGGGGTCAGACTGGGGCTTCTCCAGACTGTGGCAGATTCTCAAAGCCAGAACCCACCCAGCAATTCCCACAGAATATCAGACCAATAGTCCATCTAGTCCACTGTCTTGTCTTCAGGAGTGGCCCATATCAGTTCTTCAGAGGACAGTGTAAGTTCCTAGTAATGGACAACTATGGAATAGCCTGCCCATACAGGAAGTTTCTTCCTAACCCCCAGCAGCTGGCTTATGCTGTGAAGCATTGAGGTGGAAGTGAAATACAGCAACCTGCAAAATAAGAGCTTCTTTTGATTAGATGCTCAATAATTCTGACAACCAATGACTGGTTGGAGAAAACAGACTTCCTTTTTGGCTGGCAAGTCTGTGAACTCTCCATCTGCATGATTATTTCCTGAATTTGGATCCCAAGTCTCCCAGTAACATGACATTAGCAAGCACAATAGAGAGCAAACATAGAACTTTCCAATTCCTGAAATACCCCACTAGAAACAATTGACAGATAGTGGATGAAGAACTTTGACTATGGTCAGTATGGCCATACCACAACAAAGGCCTCCTCTCCAGCTCCAGCTTCCCACGCCCATGTGTCACTGCCCATTTGGAGTAGCAGTGGCAGGACAATCCACTCCCTTCTCAGACAGACAGGTCACCAGCAAAGGCCCCCTTCTCTTTAGAGTAAAACGTGGCTGCAGAGGGAGTTCCTAATGTTCACCCCAGCAACTAGGGTGCATCTGCTTAGATGGGCTGTCCAGCCCTGCCTCATTCTTTCTTTTCTGGCACATGTAGACTCCGCGGCAGGTGTGGGGTTGGAGTGTATCTTCCAAGAGCAGTGGACCTTGAAGTTAACACCCCATTGAAATGAATAGGGCAGCTCACACTTCTCAGAGCCATTGTTTCAAGTTCTTTGCAGATTCAGGCAGGTATAAGTGCATTGATTATGGCCAATTCACATTTTTAAGCCTTTTTCTTTTTTCACAAACATAAGGGCTAGAATATTTTTTTAATTAAAGCTGGGATTCTACTGTAATCACATGACTCCAGGAGATGGGGTCCTAGGCATGGGCCTCTAGTGCCTATGTCTTAATATGGTCCTAAGTAAAACTCCAGCATGTATAGAGTCAATAGCTTGTAATGCAAGGTACCTTTGTTCTTGGTGATCTCAGCTCTCTGTCTGCTTTGCTGTTGAGTAGGAGTGTGAAATTTCAGTTCTGAGTAGGTCACCTCCCGTTCGCTCATTCTGGGGGGATATAGGATAGAAAATTTAGACTTTTCTTTGGTGGACTGGGTGATGGGGTTGAATGAGGAATTGACCTGACAGAGCTGTGTATTTCTGCCACAGAAAGCAAACAAATAAATAAATCACAATCCTTATTATGCCCTAATAGATTGGTCTATGGAAGCCAGAATATTGGGATGAGTTAAAATTTCATATTGAGCAGGGAGTTCAGTAGATACTTCTTATCATTTTTATCTGCTTCCAGAAAATTTAGTTAAGCTGCAAAGAAAAGTTGTTAGAACATATCAATAGCTAAAGCCAAACAAACCTTATGAAAACTGAAAAAAAGCAACTGGATTTCCTGCAACACCCCACCAAAAAACACAACTGTAAAGGATGATCGCACTCTCTAAAAATGGCACTTACCCAACCAATTCATTCTGTTGTGTGTATTTACCTGCTGTTTTTATTACCAATAAAAGGTTTCACACTTTTTACTCCTGCTCTCCCTGCAGACCCAAAACAGCTCAGATGGGTTTTTCCTCATGCCACAATAGTCAACAAACTCAGGCTTTGAGTGAAAGGGCAAGAAAACTATACCAAAAATGCCTAGCCCATGTTCTTCACAATTCATATCTAAGGACTGTCAGCAAGATTTCAGGTGCTCATATTTTGTATAGAAATAAAATATTTGTCTTGATTTCATTTTGTTGGGCCCTATTTCTATATTTCTAACGCTTTTATTGACTTCTCTGACTCCTCTAAAGCTCAGAACACCTTTTCTTTTAATATCATTTGAAATTGTTATTAACATGCTAGTTACACCCTCTTCCACATAAATAATGAGAGAACTTATCACCGATTTCTTGTACCCCCCACCCCATTAGTTGCATATACCACATTCCATTTATTAGCTTTTGTTCCTGGTCCCTCAGCAAGCTTTCAGTCCAAGAGACAATGCTGATTTCTAAGACAACTTGAATTAACTTTACAATAAGATTTCTTGAGACTTTTTACCAAAGAGTTTTCTGAAATCAATATATGTATTCCATTCCTTTCCTTTCCTGGTTGGTGGTGATCTTGTATATTTGTAATAGAATGACATAGAACACACAGCAATAAATGCAGAAGCAAAATGCTACAGGGACTGCCCAAAATATTACATCCCAAATGTGTGTGTCACTTGTACGAAGTTTTACCAGAGTTAAAAAATATATAAGTTATAAATGCATTGAATCCAATTAACACTCATATCATGAACAGGACAGGAGAGGTAAATCATAGCTACGCCAATTATCTACCTTAACAAGGAAAACCAAAGACCACTTGGTGGCAATACCTGTGTATATGTCCAGAGGTCTGCTAAGTGGATTTCTAGAATAGAACTTTAAGAGGTGCACTTGTGTAGTCAGTCCTACATAGATGTCCTCAGGGAAAGAAGAGAGTTCAGAGTCTATCCTCTGAGAATATGGTCAATGTGAGCAGAGAGAGAGGGAGAATTCTTTACTCTGCGATGTTCCAGCTGTATCTGAACAGGAAACTCTCACTGTGCTAAGGTGAAGTGCGCTGCCCCCGCACAAGGTGCTCAGAACAAAGGCACTTTCAGTTGTTTGAATAACTAATAAGGCCGATGGTGTTAATTTCAAAGCCTGGTTGGAGCCACTGAGATGCTTGAACTTCTGCAGTAAGCAACTGTGTTTACCAAAGACTTAGCTGATGTCCAAACATGTTTTAGAATACAGTTTTACTCATCCTCAGGATGGGCTCTTTGCCAATCTGTTCTCTAAAACAGGAATTCTGTAACATACTGACTGCACAGGAGGAGAGAGGGGAACCACTCTGCTGCTTCATCTTTTGAATTTTTCCTAGTCTCTCAACCCTCAGAACCCTCCATATAAGAACCCTATAACAAAAGCTCTAATTTCCACGGGCACAGCAACATTTTCACTAGAAGAACCAGTAGGAGCAGCACTGGCGTCAGCAAAATCACAATCGACATCAGAAAAGCCTTTGAAACTAATGGCTTCAGTATCAGCAGCCTCATTGTCTCTTTTATTCCTTTTACTAGTCACTTTAATGCCTAGGTCAAGAGCAGAAACAGGCGCAGGACAAAGACAGTCTCTGACTTGGGTCTGTGGGTAAATGGTGGGAAATGACGCTAGAACGTGACATGGGAATAAAAGCAGGAACCAGGGGTGAGAGTAACATAGAAGACTTCCTGGAACAGGGCCTGGCTCCGAGCCCCCAAAAGGGGCGGGGCCTCGGGCAGAAGGGGCGGGGATTTGGGGTCAGCCTCTCTCAGCCAGCCCTTCTGCGCTGCCCAGCCTGCACTGCCTGGGGCTCCAGGAGTGATTTAAAGGGCCTGGGGCTCTGGCTGCTGCCGCAGTAGAAGCACCTTTTAAATTGCCAGGCCCTGGGGCAGCTGCCCCTTTTGTCTCCTCCCCCCTTCCCCCGTTGGCAGCCCATCAGGGTGGGACAAAAGGAGCAGCAACATAAAAGCGCTGCTGTGGCAGCACTTTAACGTTGGCTGCGTAAGGGCCTGGACCAGCTGCCACTTCTGACCGATACGCTGTACCAGCCCATTTTCACCTCTGGCAGAAATCCAACCCAGCCTCCACACTGCTCTTAAAATGGAGGAATCTTAGAGTTCGGCCTTGTCTGCTCTACACAGTTTTGTCAGCAAAAGGCAACTTTTGTTGATAAAACTGGAGGAGTACACACTACAATGCTCCTGCCACTGACAAAACTCTCCTGCTTTGCCAAAATAATAAAGCCACCTCGATGAGAGGCATGGAGCTTTTTGCAGCAAAGTTAGATCGACAAAACATCAGTGTAGACACTGCATGTGTTACATCACCATAACTGGCCTCTAGGAGGTATCTCACAATGCCTAACATGACCGCTCTGCTCACTGATTTGAACTCCGCTGCCCGGCATCCTGGGCATGAAGAGATCCCATAGGTATTGCCCAGCTAAGCATGCCAGCTCCCAGAAGCAAACGTATGCCTGCCTGGAGGGGGTGGATCTCCTTGGTCTGTGGGGAGAGGAGGCTGTGGGAGAACTCAGAGGGAATCACAGAATTTAAACATTAATGCAGAATCCTGCTCTCCCTGGCACTAGGCCCACAGTGGCAGGCAGCCTGCTGCTGGGTGGGGGGAAAGAGACCCCTGCTGTCCTGGCTATGTATAGCCAGGGAAAGAGGTAGGAGCTGATGTTAGGGTGTCCCTCTGCCCCCGCTGGTGTACCGGTCTCTGCTGAGCTGGGGTGATGGGATGGGGGACACCAGCTGTACGTGCACCAGCTTCTGCCTCAGGATTGGTTGTTTTCGGCTGTTGTCCAAACTTAATGAGACAGTGTGCTGATACACTCACTCTACCCCGCACACTCACTCTATCTCTGTCTCTCTCAAACACACACACTCATTGTCACACACTCTCCCCTCCATACACATACACTTCTGTGGGCTTTTTGTGTTATTGTTCAGAGCTGTCAGTTTGGTCATATTACCGAATGCTACTTTAAAAAGTGATTTAAAATGTGTTACTTTTTGGGCACACACAGCAATCATTGCAAGGTTCATAGCATGGTGCAAACAAAGAATGCCAGGCTCAGCACACAACAGCAACACACATTACTGTGCCTCAGTGTTAATATGCTCCTTCAAGGCAAGCCCCAGGCAAGTAGCCCCGCATTGGGCTCCTGTTACAGCCTTGTGTTCATTACTGAACAGCAGTGCAGGATCCATGCTTTCAGACAGAGATGGCTGGGTTGCAGGTTACCAGGACAGGTGAAAAGTGTCTGGCAATCTAGTAGGATGCCCATGGAATGGTGGGATTGAGAAGCCTTCATCATGTGATGTTGTACTTGCCCCATAAGGCATTGCAAACTGTCACTGTGCCTCAGTGGTTCCCAGCCGAGAATACCAGATTCAGGACAAACCACTGAAAAATAGGGCACACCCACCCCAAACGGGTGATTATTCTTCCATAAAATATACCAGGCCAGTAACAAAAGTAAACTTCTATGTCACCACACTGGTGAACAAGAATTCAGAAATGCAGCCTCCTTAGGTATCCCAGCCTTTGTTTCACCACCCAGACACTGGACTTAATGACGAGTGGCTATTTAAAACCAATTGAATCAAACAAAGGGTTCTTCTAATCCCAAGAGATCACCCACACTGCCAGGCCAATATATAACTCAGATCTTACCCAATAATCATGTTGTTGCCAATCCTTTAGGATCTAATATATAAAGGTTTATTTATAAGAGAAAAGAAAGAGGATAAAGTTATAATGGTCAAGGAAAACAAATGCATACACTCATTGCAAAGTTCTTGTATCAGCTTTGAAGCAATGATGGAATAAACAGCTGGCTTGTAATGTCTCCGGTAACTTAACTTCAAAAAGATTGGAAGGTCCTCAGTCCATTGGTTGGAATGCTCCTTTTAGAGTAAGTCCATAGTCCAGAGCAGGAAAGAGGCAAAATAGAGACGCTTCAAGGGCCTTTTATAATTTCTCTCATGTGGAGGCAATGCTCTCAGTCTTAGTTTGTGGGAAAGTACTGGTACAATATAGAGTCCAGGGTCACATGAGCAAGTCACATGCCCTTGCGTGCTTTGATGAGTCATAGAGGCAGCCATTACCCCTATTCTGGCTAAGGTGTCCACAGGAAGGCTCACTGAGCGGGGATAAGCTTCTTCTTTGGTTCACTGTGTTCGGTAATGGGCCATCAACTTGAATAGTTCAGTCACAATGTACTGGTTAAATTGGATGTAAACTACCTGGTGGGTGTTACCCTAAGAGCAAACACATCTGAAGAGTGAGCTCTCAAAACTGGAGTCTCTCATACAAAACCAACCTTCCACACAAACTTCCACATGGCTGGACTTTACAAAAATGAGACAAGCCATTTACAATGCACACTTTACTTCTCTACAGAGGAAAAAGAACAGTAAGCTATCTAAATTCTTACATGCCACAGGGGGCTACAATGGTGGTACCCTTAAACTCACCCAACGATATTGTTAATCTATCCAACTGCACACTTAGCCCAGCAGGAGAGTCTGTCTCGGAGTCTCTCTTTCTGCCCCACCACCCCCACACACATGATACAGTTCTGCAGTGATCTGGAAGCCTACTTTCGCCATCTCCAACTCAAGGAAATATTTTCAACACACCACTGAACAGAGCACTGACCCACAGAAACCCTCCTACCAACATGACAAGAAGAGGAATTCTGTGTGGACTCCTCTTGAGGGTTGAAATGACAGACTCGACTTCTACATAGAGTGCTTCCGCAGATGTGCACAGGCTGAAATAGTGAACAAACAGCATCACTTGCCCCAGAACCTCAGCCATACAGAATGCAACGCTGTCCACAGCCTCAGAAACAACTCTGACATTATAATCAAAGGGGCTGACAAAGGAGGTGCAGTAGTCATCATAAACAGGTCGGATTATGAACAGGAGGCTGTCAGGCAGAATACCAGCAGCACATTCTATAGGCCACTATCTTCCAATCCCACTGAGGAGTACCAAAAGAAACTACACAATCTGCTCAAGAAACTCCCTGCTATAGCACAAGAAAAAATCTACACAGACACACCCTAGAGCCCCAACCAGGGGTATTCTATCTGCTACCCAAGATCCATAAACCTGGAAATCCTGGATGCCCCATCATCTCAGGCATGGGCACACTTACAGCAGGATTATCTGGCTATTTGGGTTCTGTCCTAAGACCAAACTCTACCAGCACCCACAGCTAACTTCGAGACACCACCAACTTCCTGAGGAAACTAAAATGCATAGATGATCTTCCTGAAAACACTATCCTGGCCACCATGGATGTAGAAGCTCTTTACACCAATATTCCACATGAGAATGGACTACAAGCTGTGAGGAAGAGTATCCCTGATGAGGCCATGGCATACCTGGTGGCTGAGATTTGTGACTTTGTTCTCATCCAGAACTATTTCAGATTTGGTGACAATTTATACCTTCAAGTCAGCGGCACTGCTATGGGTACCCACATGGCCCCACAGTATGCTAACATTTTTATGACTGACTTAGAACAACGCTTCCTCAGCTCTTGTCCCCTAGCACCCCTCCTCTATTTGCACTACATTGATGACATCTTCATCGTATGGACCCACGGGAAGGAGGCCTTTGAAGTATTCCACCTGGATTTCAACAATTTCCACCCCACCATCAACCTCAGCCTGGTCCAGTCCACACAAGAGATCCACTTCCTGGACTCTACAGTGCAAATAAGTGATGGTCACATAAACACCACCCTATACTGGAAATCTACTGACTGCTATACTTACCTACATGCCTCTAGCTTCCATCCAGGACACATTCACACGGTCCATTGTCTACAGCCAAGACCTAAGATACAACCGCATTTGCTCCAATCTCTCAGACAGAGACAAACACCTACAAGATCTTTATCAAGCATTCTTAAAACTACAATTCCCACCTGGGGAAGTGAGGAAACAGATTGACAGAATGAGATGGGTACCCAGAAGTTACCTACTACAGGACAGGCCCAACAAGGAAAATAACAACACCACTGGCCATCACGTACAGGCCCCAGCTAAAACCTCTTCAGCACATCATCAGTGATCTACAACCTATCCTGGAAAATAATCCCTCACTCTCACAGACCTTCGGAGGCAGGCTAGTCCTTGCTTACAGACAGCCCCCCAACCTGAAGCAAATACTCACCAGCAACTACATTCCACACCACAGAAACACTAACCCAGGAACCTATCCCTGTAACAAACCCCATTGCCTACTCTGTCCCCATATCTACTCTAGTGACACGATCAGAGGTCCCAACAACATAAGCCACACCATCAGGGGCTCATTCACCTGCACATCTACTAATGTGATATATGCCATCATGTGCCAGCAATGCCCCTCTGCTATGTACATTGGCCAAACCGGACAGTCTCTATGTAAAAGAATAAATGGACACAAATCAGACATCAGGAATGGTAACATACAAAAGGCAGTAGGAGAACACGTCAATCTCCCTCGACATTCAATAACAGATTTAAAAGTAGACATCCTTCAACAAAAAAACTTCAAAAACAAACTTCAAAGAGAAACTGCAGAGCTACAACTGATTTGCAAACTCAACACCATTAATTTGGGCTTGAATAGGGACTGGTAGTGGCTGGCTCACTACTAAAGCAATTTTCTCTGTCTTGGTATTGACACCTCCTCATCAATTCTTGGGAGTAGACCACATCCACCCTGATGGAATTGGCCTTGTCAACTCTAGTTCTCCACTTGTAAGGTAACTCCCTTCTCTTCATGTGCCAGTGTATGTATACCTGTATCTGTAATTTTCACTCCATGCATCTGAAGAAGCGGGGTTTTTTACCCACAAAAGTTTATGCCCAAATAAATCTGTTAGTCTTTAAGGTGCCACTGGACTCCTCATTGTTTTTTTTAAAGGCTTGGAACTTTTTCCAAAACTCAAACTCAAGCCAATCTTTTGGTTACACCAGTGACTGTAATTACACAGTACACAGGGTGCCAGTGATGTGTAATTACACTGTGGTTATGTTTTCAACTAGTTACCCTGCTATATAACAGGCAGTTAATAACATCACTGAAATATCTATTACCCCTTTGGTTTCATATGTAATATATACATGTTAGACTACAGTTCCATTAACTACCGTGCATTGCATTTACTTTGCTAGGCTCTTATTAATTACTGACAGGTACAGGTATCATAAAAAACAAGCTGTGTTACTATAGTCACTGACTTAGAAAGTGTAACCAAACATTGATTCTGATCAAGTGCCATTTCTTTCATTTAATGTGGCAGTTCCTCAACTTCCTGATTTCAGCTAGAAAAGTAAATAAAGGGAGACAGGTTACTTAAGGAGTTCCCCGCCTGGTGCAGGAAACTCCCCAATAAACCGTGTACCTGGGAGAATTCCAGGCCAGAAATGTCTAGGCGTGATAATGATCTCATGTTTATGTAACCTCCCTGATAAATTACTGGCTGCCCTACTAGGCAAGCACTGCTTTTTGCACAGATTCTCCAGTAACTCTCAAAAGGATTGTGGTGACTTCTGGTGCAAGTGTCCTCCTCCAAAAATAGATTAAATCTCAGGTCTTAAACAAACTGGGGCCTCTCTAGAACATTTATCATGAAGTATTACTATAAATAATGGTAACTAGTTGAGTAAAGAGTGCATGTTGTTCATTTAATGCATCATCACTGCTTTTCTAGTTTGTTCACTTCAGGCTTCACCCAAAAACTCACTGAAGTCAATAGAAAGAAGCCCACTGACTGCAACTGGCTTGGATCATAGCCATGCTTACTAATGCACCTGTCAGAAATTAATAAGAGGACATTAATACAAAGCTGTGAGATTACATAGTATTGGAGGGCTAGGTCCACAAAAAGACATAGGCCAAGATTTTTAACACCTAACTGATGTTGGGGACACCGGGGATGGCCACTAGGTAACTCAAGGGGATGGAAGACCACGAGTGTCGATGGAGCCCCCTCGCTCTAGGCCCAGATGGCCCCCCCTTCCCTTTTCTCCCTGGAGATACTCACAGCCTTCACGGTGAGAAATTTGCAACAGTGTATTGCAGGCGCAGACTGGCTGGAGCAAGATTAGGTCAAGCAGGACAGGAATGTTAGATATTGCTGAACAAACAACTCTATATATGGGGGAATAGATGATAAGAAGAAAAACGGGAACTGGTCGGTATACCGGATTGGCTATATGGATACTTAGGGCAGCTTGCTATTGGATAAGCATGCTAAAGAATGAACATATAATATATGTGTAACTGCTTGCACTGGTGTGCAGGATTTGAGATTGTTGTCTCCCTGTACCACTTGAAGCTTCAAATAAACTTTTCTACTTCTCCACCCCGTTGTGATTATTGGGGAATGCACACCGGGCAACGAATCCAGCTGTTGCCTGCCTCGGACATTTTGTGCCAGCAACACTGATTTAGTAGTCTAAATCTCATTTAAAAAGGGACTTAGGTATTTAGGTGTCTAAATACCATCAACTCTCAATGGAGTGTAGACTCCTAAGTGCTGAGAGCAGTAATGCTTAAATAACTTTACAAATCTAGGCCCTAGACACCCACCTACTGTTTTAAGTACCTAAGTCCAACATTTAGATCCCACTGAGATCCTCAAAAGCCCTGCTCAGCTGCCTCCTAATTCTGTAGGTTCCTAAAGTCATTTCACAGATGTGATTTAGGCCACACCCCTCTCCTCGGCATTTCCTACTGGTTATCTCCCCAATCAGTGTGTTACCTTTTTTGGATCCCATTCTCAAGTGCCTAACTCTCCCTACACATTGCATAGAGAGCCTGGACATCTAACTTGACAATGTGGATTCCACTAGTTGGCAAAGAACCTTAAGAGTTTACTGCTGCAACACTGAGAATTGTGGTGTCTTAGGCTGTGTCTACACTCTGGAGACAGCCTACACTGAGAGAAAGAGTTTTTCGGTCAGTATGGGAACACCTCTCCCTGAACGAAGTTGGCTACATTGACAGAACCATTCTTTCATTGATATAGCTACATCTACACTGGCGAATATGTCAACGTAGCTATGTTGGTCAGTGGCGTGGTTTTTCACACTCCTGACCAAAGTAGTGATGTTTACCTACATTTTAAGTGTAGACAAAGCTTAGATTCTTTAATAGATCTAGTCCAGGGACTTTTCCCAATTATTTCTGTTCTATGAAGATTTTAAGGTCAGTATTTTCAAATTTGGTTTCTTAAAGTTGGGCTCCTAACCAAGTGGTCTGACTTTCAGTAGTGCACTCATAGCTCTTCTTCTCTTTAAGCTTTGGATTCAATTTTTTCAGAGCATTTTAAAGACTAAAAGTCAAAGTGATCAAAATTTGTTCTTTGAAAAGGTTTTAAATTACAAAACCCATTTCAAACAGTACAAACATTTTTCATAAAAATTTAATATCATTCAAAATTTCTCATTTAAAAATGAAATGTGTCATTTTAAAGTGAATTGAAAACGTTTGGTTTTCATTATTAATTTCCTTCCCTCTTATTGTCCCTCTTTATTCACTGGAAGTGCTGGTCAAGGGGAGAATGAAAACCTGTGGGGGGAATCATTTTTTCATTTCAAAAGAAAACTGAATTTTGTTTAAATAAACAAAAATAAAAAAAATCCATGATACCAAAAAAAATTGGGATCATTATTTCATTTCCTTCAAATTGTTTTGCAGAAGATAATTGTTATTTTGACCAGATATAATTAACAAAGGAGAGAGAGGGAGAGAATTACTTCTATTTTAGATTATTTGACTTAGAATTAACATTACCCATTGTTTTCTAAAGTGATTTGACTTTCCTCTTGGTGAAAACATAATAAGCAAAGTGGATGTAGTTTTTATTCAATTCTACAAAAGAAGATCAAGTTTTTGTTCCCATCATCCCATGACATAGTATATACAGTAACTATATAAAACTGAAATAAACCATGAAACTAGTCTGAGAACATAGAATCACATAGTGTATCTATCGGAAAGAAAAGAAACAGAATTTTTTTTCAGTTTCCACTCTTCTGGGTTATCAATATTAATATCATTATTTGTAGCAGGCAACAAAGGCAGTTCAATTGACAGTCAACAGGAAAATGTTTAGTGGTAATCTATAATTGGCGTAACTGTACAGAGTTTGTACAAAATGGGTGCAGAGGTTTCCCAGCCCCCCATTGAAGTGAGATGTTCCGCTAAGATAGTGGCTACCGAGTGGGTTTGACTCTAGAGAATTCCGTTGCAAGAGGTGTCACAGCTTAACAAATGTGTTATCTTGCTTGACCCCCGTTCTGCAAAAAAATAGCTGCAGTGAAAGAGCAGCAGCTCAGTTTCTCACAGACACTAATACACAGCCTCACGGTGGTCACTGAAAAGCTTAACTAGATCAGTTTAAATGTTACAGATATCAAGGACAGTATCTGCAAATCAAGAATACAGACTAACACGGCTGCTACTCTGAAACTACATAATGTGCAATTGTTCAAGTTCATATGTGAATTTAAGACCTTCTCTGCACACAGACTTGTGCCAGTGTATTTAAAGGGGATGGACTAGAGGACAGTGCACATCAGGGACCCTGCCTGCAGCCTCAGGCCCAGCACTAACATCAGTCTGCTGTAGAGCTCTGCATGGGGACACACTCTGCAGCTGAGGATACCTGAGGCCTGGCTCCAGCCCCCAATTTAACATCATTGCCTTTGCCAGGCTGTTCTGTAACCTTGCAAGAGGGACACTTGGCTGCTGCTCTTTCTGGGTTACTCTATAGCCCTACAGGGAGATGAGTCCTGCTAGCTCTGTCGGGGAAACACCAAGACCTGGTTCCACCCTCTAGTGACATCACTGCTGACCCAAAACGCAGCTCTGGGTGCCACCTGCTGCTGCAGAGTGACCATGAGGCCTAGCTCCAAACTCAGTATTAATCTCTCTGTTGGGCTGGTAAATAGCGCAGCAGGAAGAGAGACATAAATGGGTGCTGCTGCTGTGCTGATGCTGCTCCTGAAGAACCGGGAGGCCTATCTTAATACTCTAGCCCTGGCAACCTAGTCATGCTGCTCTACAGCCCTGAAAGGAGACACACTCTGTACTGTAGCTACTGATTTGCTCTCATGGCTGCCCTCTCATTGCAGATATTAATTCCCTCACACCCTTATTGTGGACAATGAGATGCTGCTACTAGAGCTGCCTATATCTCCCTCCCACATGCCCAAGGCTATGCGAAAGGAAGGGACAGAGACACTCCACTCTGGGGGAAATGCTATTTGGGCTGCTTGTCACCCACTCTGTGTCCTCTTGCAACACAGACAAGAAGTCCGTGCTCCACACAGGGACTGAACTGTTACAGGAGTGATCTATATCTCTATATATGTAAATAGTTAAGAGGTAATATGCCAGTATATGGCACTCCAGCATCTGTTTCAGAGTTCCTAGGCTCTATGTATTAGCAATAACCATTTGTTTTTGTACACTGAAAATGGCTTCCTTTGTGCAGCACTTAACACCTAAGGTTCAGCCCGGCCTAAGCAGTCATGGAATGGAACTGCTTGCTGACTACACTACATGCACCCTCTTGCCAACCCTACTCATCTATATGAGGTACCTATATGATCCCCATTACAGTAGTATCTGAGCTCCTCATAACATTAAATGTATTTAGCCTTACAACACCCCAGTATGGTAAGGAAGCACTTTTACACAGAGCTGGTCAAAAAATTTCCGGCAAAACACATTTCTGTCAGAAAATGAGGATTCAACAGAATCAAAACATTCAGTGAGAACATGTTGATTCCATCAATACTTTTGACAGAAAACCAGCAGGTAAGTAGGTAGGAAGCTGGCCAGTTTGCCTGACTCATTTCCTCCAGCTTCCCCACCAATCTCCCTCCCCAAATTCTATAGCTCCTTGTCAACCTACTTGGTAGGAAGCTTGGGAGACAGGGCTCCTTGGGCTTTTTGAGCTACCTGGAAGGGAGATTGGGATCCCGGGTTCCTTTGGCTTCCAGGCTCCCTGGCAACCCACCTGGCCCCCACCTGGGGAGTTTGGTAGTCAGCTCCCTCGACTGGCTGGATTCCCAGGCTCTCCCACTGCCCAGGAAGTTAGCTCTCAAACTCCTTGGGCTGCTGGCTGCCTTCTCACACTGCCTGTCTGCTCAGGCAGCGGGATTCAGGATGATTTATTTTTTTTAATGAAATTTTTCATAGGATAGAACCTTGTTTCTCAGCCAGCCCTACTTTTATGCTGTTCTACACATCCTGCAGATTTACATTTTAAAGCCTATGGGTGAGCTAAGTTTTAACTCAACCTGCTAACTCATGTGTAAACTGCAAACTGCCTTGCCTTCATTAAGATTTTACCTCATGTTAGTTAACTCAAGTTAAGGACACACCTTTTTATTTCCCCAGTAAAGACAAGGCCTTTCTCATTATGCTTTTTTGCTAAAACAGTGCAGGAGCTTCCACCTCCCTCTATGGCATGTCATACAGAAACAATGAGATGCAGACACCACAATATTGTTAAATATGAAGCCTGCCATTTATATACAAGTATTGTGTAGCTGGAATAACTACCCTTCACTACCCAGAGGGGTTGTTCCAGTGTGGCTCTCAGCTGACCCCAGTGGACCCAATGTACTCTTAATTCTGTACTCTTACGCTTGCCAATGGACCCTGACTAGAAGCCACCATCCCAATCTACTCCCATCTTCCACACCAGAGGTAGGAGAGAGCAGATAAGGGGAGACACAAGCTGCATGAGACAGAGAGGCACACCCCCTCACCATGCAGTGCAGTGTTCAGGGCCAATGCCCACAGAGCCCATTAGGTTACAGGACCCTTCGCTGGACCCTTTCTAACCCATCAACTGTACAGGGATCTGCCACAGGGGAAAACAGCAATCAGCTTGACATCCACCCTCAGCCTGCTGGATAACTAGAAAGGAACTCCACTCACCATTTGAGGTCCTCCAAGAAAACATCTGCCCCCACATCAGAGAAGTGCACTCCATCCTTTGAAAGAATTCTGGAACATCATACTTAGTTCCCATGTGGGAAATGAAGGTACCCTGCCCCCTATCATTTTAATATAAGTACCAGCTTCCCCATTTCATGTCTTTCCCAATTTGGTCAATCTTAGTCTCGTGTCCCTTAGAAGCATCTCTGACAACGTGACAGCATGGCTAAGTGAATGGGAGCAGACCGACTCCCAACACATTATTATGAGGGGAAAATCATCACTGGTGCAGCTGACCATTGGGATCTTAGCTGTTGTCCTATGCCCTACTTGAACATGATCATTAAACATCTAAATGTGAAGTGAGAAAATTAATTAAACTGAATTGGTACCCTGGAAACTACAGAAAAGTAGTAAAAGTGGAAACATGGAAAAATTGCTAAGGAGGAGTACAAAAGACTAGTGCAAGCATGCAGGGACAAAACCAGAAAGACTAGGGCACAAAATGAGTTACACCTACCAAGGGATATAAAAGGCAATAAGAAGATGTTCTTTAACTACATTGGGGCAAGAGAAAGTTGAAGAAAAATGGTGATTCTCTACTTAGCAGGGAAGGAGATCTAATAACTAAAGATCTCAAGAAGGGTCAGGTGTTTAATGCCTAATTTGCTTCAGTCTTCACTAAAAAGGCTAATGGTGACCAGACACTCCATGCAATTAATATTAACAACAAGGGTGAAGGAATGCAAGCCAAATCAGGGAAAGAACAGGTTAAAGAGGATTTAGTTAGATGTTTTCAAGTCAGCAGAGCCTGATAAAATTCATCCTAGAGTACTTAAAGCAATCTCATAATTGTTAGCAATTATCTTCAAGACCTCATGGAGGATGGACGAGTTCCCAGAAGAATAGAGAATGGCAAACCTATCTTTAAAAGGGGAACAAAGAGGACCCAGGGAAATACAGACCAGTAAGCCTAACTGTGATATCTGCAAAGATAATGGAACAAATGATTAAATAATCAGTTTATAAACACCTGAAGGGTTTTAGGTTTATAAGGAATAGTCAGCATGGATTTGTCTAGTACAGATCCTGCCAAACTAACCTAATTTCCCTATTTGACAGAGTTGCTGATCCAGAGGGGAAGCAGTAGGCATGATCTATCTTGATATTAGTAAGTCTGTTGCTATAGTCTCATATAATATTCTCATAAGCAAACTAGGAAAAAGTGATCTAGATAAAATTATTAGAAAATGGGTGTGACATACCAGGGTACAATTCAGACCAGTGCGGGGCTGTGTTACACTTCTCCTGCAATCTCTGGTGCCCTACAATATTTTGCTGTAGTAGCTCACATCTGGGCCAGTCACAAACAGCTGTCCAGCATACAAGTCATATTGTGAATGTTTGTGTGTAGCTGCAGCCTGCCAGATACATTTTGGTTACATTCTGGCTCTCACCAGCCTGGGTTATACTGCAGGGAGACCTCAACACACTCCCAGTCCTGGATTTCCCCCGAGAATTGTATGTCTTGTAGTGCCCATCCCTCTCCTGGACAGTCCAAATATATTAAATCCATTATTCCTTTCAGGGAATAATATGCCTCAGTCTTTAATAAGGCTAAAGAGAATCTTAGGGATATTGGTAGCATGACAAATGGGAATGAGGATATGGAGGTAGATATTACCATATCTGAGGTAGAAGCGAAACTGAAACAGCTTAATGGGACTAAATCGGGGGGCCCAGATAATCTTCATCCAAGAATATTAAAGGAATTGGCACCTGAAATTGCAAGCCCATTAGCAAGAATTTTTAATGAATCTGTAAACTCAGGAGTAGTACCGAATAACTGGAGAATTGCTAATATAGTTCCTATTTTTAAGAAAGGAAAAAAAAGTGATCCGGGTAACTACAGGGCAGTTAGTTTGACATCTGTAGTATGCAAGGTCCTGGAAAAAATTTTGAAGGAGAAATTAGTTAAGGACATTGAAGTCAATGGTAAATGGGACAAAATACAACATGGTTTTACAAAAGGTAGATTGTGCCAAACCAACCTAATCTCCTTTTTTGAAAAGGTAACAGATTTTTTAGATAAAGGAAATGCAGTGGATCTAATTTACCTAGATTTCAGTAAGGCGTTTGATATCATGCCACATGGGGAATTGTTAGTTAAATTGGAGAAGATGGGGATCAATATGAACATCGAAAGGTGGATAAGGAATTGGTTAAAGGGGAGACTACAACGGGTCCTACTGAAAGGCGAACTCTCAGGTTGGAGGGAGGTTACTAGTGGATTTCCTCAGGGATCGGTTTTGGGACCAATCTTATTTAATCTTTTTATTACTGACCTGGGCACAAAAACTGGGAGTGTGCTAATAAAATTTGCAGATGATACAAAGCTGGGAGGTATTGCCAATTCGGAGAAGGATAGGGATATTATACAGGAGGATCTGGATGACCTTGTAAACTGGAGTAATAGTAATAGGATGAAATGTAATAGTGAGAAGTGTAAGGTTATGCATTTAGGGATTAATAACAAGAATTTTAGTTATAAATTGGGGACGCATCAATTAGAAGTAAAGGAAGAGGAGAAGGACCTTGGAGTATTGGTTGATCATAGGATGACTATGAGCTGCCAATGTGATATGGCTGTGAAAAAAGCTAATGCGGTTTTGGGATGCATATGGAGAGGCATTTCCAGTAGGGATAAGGAGGTTTTAGTACCATTATACAAGGCACTGGTGAGACCTCACCTAGAATACTGTGTGCAGTTCTGGTCTCCCATGTTTAAAAAGGATGAATTCAAACTGGAGCAGGTACAGAGAAGGGCTACTAGGATGATCCGAGGAATGGGAAACTTGTCTTATGAAAGGAGACTCAAGGAGCTTGGCTTGTTTAGCCTAACTAAAAGAAGGTTGAGGGGAGATCTGATTGCTCTCTATAAATATATCAAAGGGATAAATACAGGAGAGGGAGAGGAATTATTTCAGCTCAGCACCAATGTGGACACAAGAACAAATGGGTATAAACTGGCCACCAGGAAGTTTAGACTTGAAATCAGACGAAGGTTTTTAACTATCAGAGGAGTGAAGTTTTGGAATAACCTTCCAAGGGAAGCAGTGGGGGCAAAAGATCTACTTGGCTTTAAGATTAAACTCGATAAGTTTATGGAGGAGATGGTATGATGGAACAACATGATTTTGGTAATTAATTGATCTTTAAATATTCAGGGTAAATAGGCCAAATCCCATGAGATGGGATATTAGATGGATGGGATCTGAGTTATCCAGGAAAGAATTTTCTGTAATATCTGGCTGGTGAATCTTGCCCATATGCTCAGGGTTTAGCTGATTGCCATGGGGAATAGTTGACTTGAGGGAGGCTTCTCTGCTCCTTGAAGTCTTTAAACCATGATTTAAGGACTTCAATAGCTCAGACATAGGTGAGGTTTTTCATAGGAGTGGGTGGGTGAGATTCTGTGGCCTGCACTGTGCAGGAGGTCGGACTAGATGATCAGAATGGTCCCTTCTGACCTTAGTATCTATGAATCTATGCCAGTTTATTACCTCAAATAGAGTTACTCAGACACCTTATCTTAAACACATTGAATTAGATAAAACAATAAAACAATTTATTAACTACAAAGAGTGAGTTTTAAGCAATGAGTCCATAAAATTCAGAAATGGTTACAAGAAAAATAAAGATAAAATGCTTACCAGTGCCTAGTTTAACAAACTATATTGGATTTTAAGCAAAGTTTCTTACCACATGCTTCCAACAGCATTACTGACCAAACTTTCAAGTCAGGATCCCTCCCCCAGAGTCCAGCAGCTTTTTTCTTTGTCTTTTCAGGTGCAGAGAATGAGATGGGCAGCGAGGCGAGGGTGTCTTTTTTCCCCCTCCTTTTTATAGTTTCAGTCATGCTCTTGAAAAACATTTCCAGCTGAGAACCAGGATCCAAACAGTCTGTGTGGAAGGATGTTCCCTGCAGTTTTTTTCACCTGTGAGAGCTTTCTCTTGTCCCCCCCTTCCTCTTTTCTGCTTTATGATGCTGTTTACTGTTTAAATGCAAAATATGAGAAGCATACATCCCGTTGTTTAGGACAGACCTGTTTGCCGGATTCTGCCTGGGGAGACTGTGCGGTTTGGAACATGTACTAATAACAACGTACAGGGAAATCTTATAACTTCACATACAGTGTTACTACTACATATATTTCACCATGGCAACTCTGACCAAGTTATGAGTTTTCAAATGATATCTCACAAGGTATACCTTGTACAAAGATTATTACAATTGTGTTCAAGATGTGAATACAGGGGCGTAGTCTGTCATAATGGGTCCACAGCTGATTGAGACTGTACTCAAAAAGTAGTTATCAATGGTTTGCTGTTAAATTGGGAAGACCTATCTAGTGGAGGTCTCACAGCGGTCAGTCCTGGGTCTGTTACTGTTCAATATTTTCATTAATTACTTGGATCATGGAGTGGAGAGTACGCTTATCAAATTTGTGGATAACACCATGCTGGGAGGGGTTGCAAGCACTTTGAAGGAAAGGATTGGAATTCAAAATGACATTGACAAATTGAAGAATTGGTCTGAAATCAAGAAGATGAAGTTCAATAAAGACAAATGCAGAGTAATACACTTAGGAAGGAAAAATCAAATGCACAACTACAAAATGAGGTAAGTAACTGGCAAGGTGATAATACTGCTAAAAAGGACCTGGGGTTATAGTGGATCACAAATTGAATATGAGTCAACAATGTGATGCAGTTGCAAAACAGGCTAATATCATTGTGGGGTGTATTAACAGGATAATAATTTGAAAGATACAAAGGTAATTGTTCTTCTCCACTTAGCACTGTTGAAGCCTCAGCTATAGTGCAGAGTCAAATTCTGAGTACCACACTTTAGGAAAGATGTGCACTAATTGGTGAGAATTCAGACAAAGGCAACAAAAATTCTGAGAGGTTTAGATAAACTTACCTATGAAGAAAAGTTTTAAAAAACTGACCATGTTTAGTTGTGAGAAAAGAAGACTGAGAAAGGGACTAATCATAGTCTTCAAATATGTTAAGGGCTGTTACAAAGAGACTAGTAATCAATTGTTCTCCATGTCCACTAAAGGTAGGACAAGAAATAATGGACTTAATCTGCAGCAAGAGAGATTTAGGTTACATATTAGGAAAAACTTTCTAACTATAAGAGTAGTTAAATTCTGGAATAGGCTGCCAAGAGAGGTTATGGAATCCTCATCATTGGAAATTTTTAAGAACAGGTTGGACAAACACCTCTCATGGATGATCTAGGTTTACTTAGTCCTGCCTCCATGCAGGTGCCTGGACTTGATTACCTCTAGAGGTCTCTTCCAAAGCTACATTTCTATGATTTTATAAATGTAGCAATATATCCATGAAATAAATATATTTATAGTAATTTATAGGAATCAAAAATATATTTATAGTAATTTATAGGAATCAAAAATGGGAACATAATGTATTCATGGATTTACCCTTTGTGCTATCTCAGGTGATTTTGCATTAAAAAGTTGCTTTATGATGAGGTACTGCAAGTCAATCCTTCTACAGGGAAAAACACAAGTTCATTCATTGTATAAGCAACCTTAATTCTGGCATTACCTTGAGTGCTTGCCTTTGCAGACTCTTCCTACAGACCCAGCAGTCTACCACCCCCACCTCTGGAGTAACAGCCTTGTACTGCTACAAACTAATGTAGTCAGTCCTGTAGTTCACGTGATAGCAATTTGTACTGCAGTGCTGAAAGTTCAGGATTGAGGTGTTGCTCATGATGTGGTAATTATATGTAATAGAATTTATTTTTTTCCATTAAAAATTACATTTTTAAAAACTGACAGGGGAATCTTACAACTTCATGCCACACATATTTTACCAGGACAATACAGACCAGCAAATTATGAGTTTTCAAATGCTACCTTACAAGGCATACTTTGTACAAAGATTTTTACAATAGTGTGTAGGGAGTGGATACGGGGTGTATTCCATCACACTTGTTTTTCATTTCTGAATGCAATAATTTTGCATCTGCCAACCTCTGGCATAATTCCCTTGGTGTCCATTTTATCCAAGCATCATCCTTCAGTGTTCTCTGTCCCTCCAGCCTGATTCTTCATTGACTTTCTTGCTCCATTCTATCTCCCCAATGTCCATATGATCTTTCTCTCCACCCTTTCCAGGTAGACTTCTTTCCAGTGCTTGAATGAATTTATACCAGCATCTCCAGGCTAACGTGGCTGCTCTGCTTTTTAACACCAACCAGTCATGGATCTGCTTGGTAGCAGGTGGTTGGTGCTGCTGACATCATAGCATGGTTACATCATATCCTTTGATGAGCTATGTCAGGATCAGGAAGGTCTCCTGTCTGAAGTCTCTCACCTGTGGGGTGCTGCAGGGATGCATATTATATCTGCTTCTCTTCAATACTGATAGGAGGCTACTGGGAGAGATAGTGAGACACCATGGACTCAGCTTCCAACAGTATCTCAATGACGCTCAACTTTATATCTCATTCTCAACAGATGCAACCACCACCAGTATTAAAATGTCAGAATGCCAGCAGGAAATTAGCTAATGAATGAAGAACAGCTGGCTCCAGCTCAGCCTAGGCAAGACCAAAGTGATGCTTATTGGAAAGGAGAAATACCTTGAAACACTGGCCAAGATGTTATTTCCACCTTCCATCGAAGACATATAGCCCCCATTTGCCGGAATTTTGTGAGGCCTTAGAGTCCTGCTTAACTCCTCACTAAGCTTGGAAAACCTGGAAGCCTTAATTTCCAAAAATTCCTGCTTTTATCTCAAGCTTACTAGGAAACCCAGTACCTTTTTCTTGGACAAGGACCTTATTGCAGTGATCCGTGCATGTGACACCTCCAGGATGGATTACTGTAACTCATTGTAACTTAAGGTCTGGTACAGAATGCAGATGACGGCCTTATTTGTGGCTTAGGCCCACATCAGTCCCTTCAGTCAGCTTCCAATGCTAGTTTAAGGCCTTGATCCTAGTTTCAAAGCAATTTATGAAACAAGCCCCAGCTACAGCAAAGGCCACATTTCATTCTGTGAATCCTTCTGATGGCTGCATTCCCCTGGGATGATGCAGATCACAAAGCTCAGGATGAAACTTGTGAGAGCTGGGGACAAGGCATTGTCAGTAGAAGGGAATTGTCTGGAACAATCCTCCAGAGGAGATCAAGCAAATCCAGAGCCTGACCATCTTTAGGAAAGATTGCAAAGCCTTCCTTTTTGAGAAAGTCTTTTCACCATAATTGGTGCTCACAGTTCAAACACTCCTTTTATTCTCAAATCCCTACCAGCTCCCCTCCTCCCACAAACCCTCCCCAAAACCAAAAACCTGCCCCAATCAGAATTTTGTCCCCTAAAAATGAGAAGTTCCAGAGACTCCATAATTTCCACTAAAGACTTTGCTATTACTCTTGCTATTGATTTTATGGGCAAGATGCTCAGATGGGAGGCAGTATAATATTTCAAGAAGATGTCTGAAAGCAGGGGCTGCCACTCAGATAGCATTAAAATGATGGTTCTGTCCTCATCATACGTCAGTCCCTTTGGATGCCCTTTCCTGGTGTATGAATGTCCATGGAGTCTAACTGTTTGTTACAAGAGATACAGAAGTGGCCTATAGGGGAAATATTAATTTTGTTTGACGATTTTGGTTAAAACAACACAGGAAGTGCCATACTTCTGCTGCTATTTCGACATGCCCTGCCTTTACATAATGCACTCAAAACAAAGGCACTTTCGATTCTCAGAGTTAAGGTGACTGAGATAGAATTGTGATGCCTTTTTTATGCCCATATATCTTCTTCCAAATTCCATGCACTTTCTATGAGTGCTTAAAATATTACTGGAACTGAACAATTATCATTGGGAAAAGATAACAACATTCTTGTATTTTAGTGTCTTTCAGCAGTTTTCCCCCAGCTGTATGGATTCTCTGTTTCCATCTCTAATAATCAGTCATTTGTCAGTTTCTGTGGTGCACAACTTTCACGGTGTAATAGGTCCTGTTTACCATTTCATCCCACCTTGCAGAAAATTGCCTCCCACCAAAGAGCAGCAGCTCAGTCTCTCACACATTTTCTAGTCTTTGTGTTATCTTCAGAGCAGACTATCTACTTAGCCAACATGTTTTAATCTAGAGCCAGTGATGTCCTGGGGGCTCTGATATATTCCCTGGAACCCCTTGTTAAAATTCTGTTAAAATCTCTGCCTCTGGTAGACCTCATCTCCTCTCTGGATGATATTAATTCATCCCTGACAGAGACAATCTACAATATTCCTGAAAGCTCCTACAAATTAGAGGTGGTAAATTTTTTAAAAATTATATTTAAGTTTGTCCAAAAAATGGGGTTTTGATTACTGACATTTTTCATGGAAAATATTTTCTCTTTTTTTTTTTTCATTTTACAAAATCATTTAAAAAAATTGTCAAAAGACAGTTTTTGGTTTTGTTTTTTTCTTTAAATTGTCAAAATTTTCTATACTGAAATTGTGGCAAAAAGTTCCACTTTCTCTCCCTCTCTTTCTTTTTCTCAGGAAGAAAGCAGGAAAAAAATATTTAATTATTTCCCCCATTTTTTCTACTTCTTTCCTTTGTCCATTTGAAAACAGTAAAAAAGGGGGAGAGAAACTGAGTTCCCTGATCCAATAGTATGTAAAAATACTTTGAAATGAAAATATTTCTGTTTTTGGAATGGACCACATTATACCAGATGGCAGGTATTTTCCAAAAATTTCCTTGGTTGCAAAATGCATCTTGGCATGATTTTCTGGACAAAGCCTTCACTCTCCTTTCAGATTGCAGAAGCAAAAGACTATGTTATAGTATATAGCATATGCTATCAGTGTATACTGACAGTTTTCATGAATAAATTGTAAACATTTCCAGCAAATGAAGATTTTATGTTTGTTTCTTTCCTTACTGGTGGATACAAGGCCAATTTTTTTCAGTGGGAAGATAAATGAATGGATTCACCTGTACCTCATCCCTCCTGTGTGAAAGGATTTGCTCCTTGGCACATGGGCCATATTACAGGCTCAGAGGGAAATTTTGGTGGAATATTTGTTAAAATATTGACAACAATTCTCGGGCCACACTAATTACAAATCGAGAGATTTTCTCCCTTACAGGGGGTGATTTGAAGAGTAAAAATGTGAAATTGGTGAAGTGACTGCTCTGTGTTGGGAATGTGCTTTTAGGTTTCTGTAGACAGCTGTGCCATCTGCCAAGACCCAGGGTTCATTGACTGCCTTGCAGGATAGTCTGACCCAGTGATAAAATGTGTCAAGAAGTTTATGAAATCCTGTCTGGGAAGGAAACTCAATCATTTAACTGCCATGCATCCGATTCTGCCATCTTATCAATGTATGGACAGAAGGGAAAAGAAATTGTGTGCGAAGTTTTGGCCTGCACTTGCCAGAGCTCTCCTTCGATAATTACATTTCTTCTTTTCTCTGGGAAAATTTACCTATAAAATCAGTAGAAATTGAAATCATTTTCATGCAATTTAACCCCTCCCTTGAGGTCCTCTTCACAGCTCAGCCACCATCCTGTTAGAATCTATTAGTAAATATTAATGACTCTATTTCTTTTCTTTCTGTATATTTGATTTATTTATATATTAACAATGAATATATTGAATTCTAAAGCCCGGAACACTAACCCTTGAAAGTATAAGTAACCCTATTCAGGAATTTTATGTGTGCGAGTGTATTTAATAATCCCAGTTGCCTCTATGTCCACAGCTCCAGATAGTCCGGGAAACTTTTTCCTTAAAAATATAATGCTTATATAAGCATATATAAACCTGTGTAGCTGATCAGGAATAATTGTCACAGCTGATAGGGAGGAGTGATTATAGAGGAAGAAGGACCCACTGTAATATATTATACTGAAGAACTGTTGGTCCTCTCAGTTGTAAATAATGATGCTTTTACACAAATCAGGTGAACTGAGAATGTACAAAAATAACATCAGAACATATGTTTCTTTTGGCAAAAGGGTTTTCTTTGTGTGAAAACCCTATATAGTGACACTGGCATGGGAACTCAGTCCAGGAATGAATCTGATGCGCCCCTCCACTTACAGTCAAGAAGAGACGTAGAGCCAGCTCTTTATCATATAATGACAGAAAGGGAGTAATGTGTCCATTCTCTCTGTATTCTGTATAGGGATGTACTAATCTCTGAGAATCTTTGACCCAGACACAACTCATTCCTCTTCCTGGTTCTTTCTAAATCTCTTAAAGGGTGTCTCCCTATTAGGCATATGGGTTACACTTACACAAAATGGCAAGGAGGAGGATCTCACTCACAACTTTTAGCCCAGTGATTAGGGTCCTGACCTTGGATGTGGGAGAGCCCAGGTTGAAGTGGGGGTTCCTCAATCTCTCCTCTTGAAGCTGTTTCACTGTGAATAAATAATGAGAAAGTCATCGGGCCAGAGGGAGGAAGTGAGCCTGGGAATGATTCTTTAGCCTGGTGGTTAGAGCCCTCACCTAGGGGGCGAGACATCCAGGATCCAATTTCCCTGCTCCAATACTTTTATAAAATTATGTATCTAGAGTGGAACAGTTTCAACTGGAGACACTGAGGGAGCCTAGCTTCACAACAGCCCAGAGGTTAGATTACTCTGAGAGGTGCCAGACCCTTGTTCAGATCACTGCTCCCCCTCAGGCAGAGGGGGGACTTGAACTGTGGGTCTCTCACACCCCCAGTGAGTACCCTAACCACTAAGCTAATAGTTATGAGGGAAGTGCAGTTGCCTAACCCCGAGAGAGGGTTTGCAGCTGAGAATCCCAAGCATAGGAAGTTATCTCCCTCCAGCCCCAATTTAGGCACCTATCTCAGAGAGGGGTGGAGCATAGCACATGCCTCTTGGCTTGTTATCTTTCATTGGCTAGCTTTCATGGGGAGCTGCTTAGTATGCTGGGTTTGTGAATCCTATATCTCCCCATTCATTGTATAGGGAGCGTGGGCACCTAACCCAGTGATTCTGCAGGCACCTAAGAATTAGGAACAGTGTGCTCAGTATCATCACACCTAAGTTTTGTTGTTACTCTAGTCTCTAGTGACCTAATGAATGAATCGTGATTCACACTTGAAGCACCCATTGAAGTGCTTTTGTGAGTGGACACAAGATAATGAACATACTCGGGGGACCACAGGGTTCCTACCATGGTACTTTTCTCCAATGTAGACAATAGTGAGGTGACTGGATCATGAGCAGTAGAACCATTTTGTGTAGCAAGGACATCTTTGTACCAAGCACAAGGTGCTGGAGTTAGAGTATTAGACAAACTCCTCAAAGTGGATCCTGAAAGCTCAGCCTTAGGGCTAGGGGCCTTCCCAGATGCATGTGTCAGAGATACATTATCTTCAACCCTGGAAAGATGGAATTCTTGCTGGTGGACGGGAACTCCTTATGGTTTTTCTTCTTCTGTCACACCATTTATTGTAGGGGCTCATTCAGTAATGAGGTTTAGAATTTTGGCATCACTTTTGATCATGGACACCCTTGCATTAAATATGGTACAAAAGTGGGTTTCCCTCCCCTTTACACACAGCTTTGCAATTTTTACAAGTGCATCCTTCATTATCCTATCATGAC
The DNA here is from genome assembly GCF_009764565.3 of Dermochelys coriacea. NCBI lineage: Eukaryota > Metazoa > Chordata > Testudines > Dermochelyidae > Dermochelys > Dermochelys coriacea. The sequence goes on from NC_050068.2 coordinate 214,691,253, forward strand.
AGCAACAATCTTTATCCTTATGAGTACAAGAGCTCACAGCAGGACTCCTTCATAGCTCTCAACTTGTTCTTGATGCATGTCTAGTTCTGCTTATTGGTTTGAGAGGTTGGGATGATATTACATCTTGCCTTATATTTTTTACCCTGGCTGCCTATTTTGTAAGAGGCTGTCATAAACTAGGCCTACTGAGTTTTGAAGCTGGTTATTTTTCAGAGCTCCTCCTTCAGCCCACCCTGATGGGTATTTGTACTCCAATGAAACAAGATCTTTAGGAATCCCACCACCATCATGTCTTAGATCTTAAATAACATGGCAATAGACACAAAAGGAGACAGAGAAAGTGTATATGACAGATAATTATGATTTTGCTTTGAGGGGCCCTGTGGCATGGAACTTAATTCCCTTTGATAACCATTTCAGTTCATCCTACTGAATTTCCAAACAACACTTTAAACTGATTTCCCCAGAAATATGTTTTTAGTGAGACTACTGGTATCTTTGTATTTGAATGCATTTGTCTGTGCTCTTTTTCTGTGTTAGAATGAAGTATAACAACGGAAGCAAAAAGGAAATAATTAAATCAGACATTTAAAAAAACATTTCAGTTCTTCTCATCTCTAGAGACTTATTATTATCAGTAGCACAGGCAGGAATTATTTGTAACAGACATTGAACAAATTTCTGCCATGAGAACACCTGTTCTCACTTTCAGATGACATTGTAAATAAGAAGCAGGCAGCATTATCTCCTGAAAATGTAAACAAACTTGTTTGTCAGAGCGATTGGTTGAACAAGAAGTAGGACTGAGTGCACTTGTAGGCTCCAAAGCTTTTGTTGTTTTATTTTGAGTTCAGTTATGTAACAAAAAAAATCTGCATTTTTAAGTTGCACTTTCACGATAAAAAAGATTGCACTTCAGTACTTATATGAGGTTAATTGAAAAATACTATTTCCTTTGTTATTTTTTATAATACAAATATTTCTAATAAAAATATAATATACAGTGAGCACCGTACACTTTGTATTCTGTATTGTAATTAATATCAATATATTTGAAAATGTAGAAAACATCCAAAACTATTTAAATAAATGGTATTCTATTATTGTTTAACAGTGCAATTAAAACTGTGGTTAATTGCTATTAACTTTTTAATCAAGTTAATTTGTTTTGAGTTAATTGCTTGAGTTAACTGTGATTAATTGACATCCTTATTTACAATATAAACACAGCCTCTGAAGAGAAAAAGCAAAGTGCACGCATTTCTCCCACGCATTTATAAGAGGATATGTGATTGCCCAGGATAAAATTCTCATGGTTTCCAAGTTCCATTGTGTGATAATATGTCAGGTTTCCCTAAAAGAGCTGGCTGCTCACAAATATAACGCTTTTTATTTCTGCAGTCATCAGAGAAGAGCTCTCCACCTCTGACAACTGCACAGTCCCCATGCATATATCCTTTCTTTACTGGAAACCTAAAATGGGTGGAGAGGGCTGTCGTTATTTCAGCCATTCTAGTTATAGATACATCACAATTTTAGTTTTTTCTAAGGTGTCAAATCACTCTGGAATCTAAGTGCCATGGTATATATGGCATTGGCAAATAGTTTTACTTATAACAGAACAACTGTGGAGAAGCAGAGGGAACATTATTAAAAGATTAATTAGTAAATGTGGTGGTTGTGAATATAAAGGAATAACTGCATTGGCTAGGCAGGAGTAGTGCCCCAGATTAAACATTCGGTATAATTCTAGAATTGCACCTCTGCCATGACACATAACCTTCTGTCTCCATTTTTCAGTCCTGAGTCCCACTCCACTCTCAGCTCTGTCAAAGTGTCTTATTCCTGATCTGCAGCATCTTCTGCTATTCCATTTCTGATGCTGCATCATCTATAGATTTCAATGAGTATATCTCGGTTTTGACTTGTAACCATCCCACTCCCAGAATTCTAAAAATACAGTTCAGTGATGATGTCCTGGTTTTTTCTCCCACACTATTCTGTCTATGATCTTTGGTCATGAACTTCATGTACACACATACCATGATGGTAAGAGTGGTATAAATCCTTAAATAGCTAGCTAGATGTATAAAAGACCCGGCATCACCCCTAACTATTCTAATTAGCCAGCCATACCAAATTTTACACTGATTTTGAGATGCCGACTAATGTAGAATAAGACAAGATATTATCTAACTCACATTTACTTTTTGAAAATCAAAATTAAAATTCAATAGTTTCAATAGCAGATGAATCCTGAGGAGTCAAAGATTCAGTTTTCATGTAAATGGTCAATTGTAAAAATGAAAGGAAATGAAAGGGAAGGGAAATCTAGATTACATCCATAAATGAGACAGCAGTGCAATTTTATCTATATAAGATGGGGGTAGAGGTAGATACAATGGAGGGTAGGGATAGGGTCCAGAGTGACCTAGACAAATTGGAGGATTGGGCCAAAAGAAATCTGATGAGTTCAACAAGGACAAGTGCAGAGTCCTGCACTTAGGACGGAATAATCCCATGCACCTCTACAGGCTGGGAACCTACTGGCTAAGCAGCAGTTCTGCAGAAAAGGACCTGTGGATTACAGTAGATGAACAGTTGGATTTGAGTCAGCAGTGTGCCCTTGTTGCTAAGAAGGCTAATGGCATACAGGGCTGCATTAGTAGGAACATTGCCAGCAGATCGAGGGAAGTGATTATTCCCCTCTATTCAGCACTGGTGAGGCCACATCTGGAGTACTACATCTAGTTTTGGGCCCCCCACTACAGAAAGGATGTGGACAAATTGGAGAGAGTCCAGCAGAGGGCAATGAAAATGATTAAGGGGCTGGGTCACATGACTTATGAGGAGAGGCTGAGGGAACTGGGCTTTTTTAGTCTGTAGAAGAGAAAAGTGAGGGAGGATTTGATAGCTGCTTTCAACTACCTGAAGGGGGGTTCCGATGGCGATGGAGCTCGGCTGTTCTCAGTGGTGGCAGATGACAGAACAAGGATCAATGGTCTCAAGTTGATGTGGGGAAGTCTAGGTTGGATATTAGGAAACACTATTTCACTAGGAGGTTGGTGAAGCACTGGAATGGGTTACCTAGGAGGTGGTGAAATCTCCATCCTTAGAGATTTTTAAGGCCCAGCTGGGATGATTTAGTTGGGGTTGGTCCTGCTTTGAGCATGGGGTTGGACTATCTGACCTCCTGAGTTTTCTTCCAACCCTAATCATCTATGATTCTATGATATACTGAACGGTATTTTTCATTTATTAGTGCCACCGGACACTGATTGGAAAAAGAATATGCAGCTCTCCAAAAGAGGAAGATATTCTACCAGCTCTTCTTTGCCTTCTATCAGAAGGAGTCTGGAGTCATGAGAAGAGCAAGTCTTTCGACTCTCCAGCCAAGGAAAAGCAGTAACATTTCTTTCCACATTGAAACCATTGTTCTGAGCAAAGAGACTTCCATCCTTAAAAAGAAAATACAGTTTAGGGTCCTATCGCTGTTACTCTTGTACAGACATGTGAGTGTCAGGGAGTGTAAAATGGCTTAACTAATGTGCTGAGAAGCCAGAGCAAGGTGTAAGGTAAAGTGGGAGGTTGATGAGTTCATTTTACAGTTTCTTATTCTCTCCAGCTGACTGCTTTTAAGGCTCACCTCTGAATTTTGCCTAGTGAGGATATGGGGAGATTCTTTAGTAAATAGGGATAAAAAGACCAGTGTTCTAATTCACCCCAAATGTCCTGATCTGTGTATTATTGATCAGTGCTGCTACAGGTGTTGGGGATTCAAGTTGAAACTATTTCAGTCAACAGGTAAAGCAAATATGAGAAACACTTGGTTTTTGAAGGAAGTTGATCTATATCATTCCTGTTCAAAACCTGTGGTAGGTTTGCATTCTCCTGTTGGATAATTTCCATTTCTTTTGTGAAGTTTTACAGCTGTCCACATGGTGGATCAGAGACCTGAAAAACTGAAAGCCAAAATAGCATGACAGTATGATGGACCGCTTAAAACTAAATTTAATCATAGTGTTACAGATCAATGCACTGTGCCTTTCAGGGGTACAAAGGGTCCAATTGTGCCATCAGTTACTGTATATCTAATATATATCTACATAATATATCCATATCTATATCGAATTATATATATAATATATATATATATATAATATATATAAAATATATGTATAATAGTAAGCAAATATTAACTGAAAAATAAACATCTTGAAATTAAAAATAAAAATTGTGTCTGGCTAAAAATCCTGACTCTATGAAGATGCTGAGAAAAGTGCATTTGGAAATATTCTGGTTTCTAACCTTTTAGTCACAACAGTGATTGTTTGAAATTACTACACAGCACAAACATGTCATTTTCCAAGTTAGGCACCCAAGGAGAAAATTAGAAATTTAAGAAGAAAATGGTTACTGGAATCTTTGCAAATGCAAGAAAGCCAAGGAATAATTGCATTAGGCAGAGAAAATTCCAGAAGTTTCAAGCCCTGAAGCTTCCTAGGAAGTATTTTATTGTGGGCTATAGCTTGCTTCATGTGGCAGATGCTGGAGGTTCAGACCCCAGATTCCACCAGTACATTGCACATTTCATATTCATATTCAAGGTACAGCTATTACTGTAGTATAAGATGGAGCTGTACATTGTGCTTTGCGTTGAGGGCCAGGAACCTGTATGGATCTTTGGTTCTTGGGCAAGACAGCTACATTGTTGTTGTGATGTCAGGGACTCTTTTGCTGCAGCTGTCCCTAGAAAATCCTGCAGGGTGAAGAAGAATGTATAGGAGCCCAGCTGGTTCCCCTGTTCTGTTCCCTAAATCCATAATTAGATAAATAAAGAAGTGATTTTCAGAAGTGCAGCATTCACAATGCAATTCACACTGCATTGATTAAAGACTACGTCAGCTCAGAATTATTTGGCCTTTTAGTGTCTTCTTTGCTCATACTTTACCTTTGACGCTCAAGAAACCTACTGCTATCAGCAAAGCCAGGAAGAAGATCCCAAGAATCACTATACTGAGCCTCCATACAGAAGATGGAGCAGAAGAACCTGTGAGAGAGAAAAGGGAGAAATCTTTATGTGGAGTTTTGCTTTTAATGTTCTCATACAGTTCAAGGAAGGGGTTAGACTATGGGCAATTAAACAATAGTATGTGCAGAGTCAGCAGCATGTAGCTCACAGTACCTTTGCCCTGGGGCTTCGTAGTCCTTCGTCTCCTCTGCTGTTCAGAAGCATTCTGGCATTTCAGTTCTGTGTAGGTCATCACCTCCTCATTTATTTCTAGTGGGTTATAGCATAGAAATAGTGAATTTCATTCAGTGTACTGACTAAGTGGACAGCTCTGATTACAATCTATAGAGGTATAATTGTGTCATTGCAGTATGTGAGGCAGAACTTTTATATTAAAAGGTTTTGTCCTACAGTACAATGGGTCTTCAGTAACCTATCAGTGTACTGGGATCAACAAATATCTGAATTCAGCAGATGCAGCTAATCACTTTTTTCTGATATCTGACTCCTATTTAGAGTCTTACCCAAAAATGTTGCTAACTTCCACTTAAAAGTTGTTTGAGTGATTAATATAACCCTTTGCACATACTATATAATCAGAAAAGTACATTTAGAAAAGTAAGCATTAAAAGTTAGGGAAATCACCAATTAAGATAATGTATCTACTCAATTACCCTTACAACTCATGCATTTGACTTATCAAAATCTCGAAATGTAAAATGTCATAGTATATACTTCAAAAGAGTAGGAAAGCAAAAGCTGGGAGACCAAGGGAGTTAGCCAGTTGAGTTTGCCAGTGGAGACAGATAGGCTTGTGTGTGTTTCTGTTTGTTGGTTTTTTTTCATTCTGTTTCCTTAAACTTGCAGGTACTGTATAAGGAAGAACCCATCAGGGCATGCTTCCATCACCACTGCTATCTCTTTGTCTGTCTACACTGGTGGGATCCCCGACCAAACAGGCACCCTGACCCTAGAGGTTTCCATGCAGGTTCTGGTCTTGACTTGCTGGGAATGTGTCCAAAATTTCCCTGCCAATGAAACCAAGCAGGGGGAACAAGCTGGTGTAAGAGGTGTCTTCTGGAGGTGTCCCTGGGGAAGCAGGTAAGAGAGCTGTAAGTGGCTTGTCTGCCTAGCATCTGGGAGCACGAGAACTTCCTTGACTGGACACACATGGAGACATCTGGGATGGAGGATGCTGTGATCCTCTCCTACTACAGATGGTAGCCAGCTACAGATGACTGCAGCAGCTGCAGAGGAAATGGGAGAACGGGAAGCTCTGCAAGGAGCTGACAGACTAGTTGGCCACCTCAGTCAGTAGACAGTGCTCCCCCCCACCCCCCCACTGCTGGTTCCATGTTAATCAATGTCAAGAACTGGTATGCTATACTGACAACAGGAGGTGAGGAGCAGATCCCAGTGGCTGAGGAAGAGGAGCCATTTGCCCCAAGGCTGGAAGGCTCACTGCCACCACACATGGGAGGAGGGTGCTGGTGGTTGGGGACTCTCTTCTGAGGAGAACGAAGGCATCCATCTGCCGACCTGACATGATGTCCCTGGGGGCCTGCTTGGTGCCTCTGTCTGAAACAGTATGCAAAGTTTGCCAATGCTCATCTGTCCCTCTGAGTGCTACCCTATGCTACTTATCCATGTGGGCACTAATGGTACTGCCAGGTCTGAGCCTGAGCAGATCAGCATGACTACAGCGCTCTGAGAGCTAGGTTGAAGGAGTCGGGGTGCAGGTGGTGTTCCCATCCATCCCCCCTGTTGAGAGTAAGGGCCCTGGCAGGCACACAAGCATCCTGGAGATGAAAGCATGGCAAGGCAAATGGTGTAGATGGTAGTACTTTGGCTTCTTTTAAAAAGGGGATATGGTTCTGGAAAGAAGATCTGCTGGACAGAAATGGGGTCCTCCTTACGAAGAATGGGAAGAGCATTTTTGTGCACCGACTTGCCAACCTAATGGGGAGGTCTTTAAACCAGGTTCCATGGGGTCAGGTGACAAAAGCCAAAAGGTAAGTATAAAAAGGTCACCTCAGTAGAGAGTTAAATGGTGGCAGCAGGGACATGGAAAATTTCAATAGGCTCAAGGAAGCAACAAGAAAGAAATCAGTGGGGCAATCAGATCAACATTTTAGATATCTGTAAACATATGCAAGGAGTAGAGGGAATAAACAGGAAGAACTGGAAGCATTGGTACATAAGCTAAATTGTGATTTAATTGGCATCACAGAGACTTGATGGGATAAGTCTCATGACTGGAATATTAATATTGAGGGTTATAGCTTGTTCAGAAAGGACAGGTAGGAAAAAAGGGAGGAGGGGTTGCATTATACATAAAGGATAAATACAATTATTTGGAGGTCCCTATGCCCTGGTCTACACTAGGAGTTGAGGTTGAATTTAGCAGCGTTAAATCGATTTAACCCTGCACTCGTCCATACGACGAAGCCCTTTTTTTCTACTTAAAGGGCTCTTAAAATCAATTTCCTTACTTTACACCCAACAAGGGGATTACCGCTGAAATCGGCCTTGCTGGGTCAAATTTGGGGTACTGTGGACACAATTAGACAGTATTGGCCTCCGGGAGCTATCCCAGAGTGCTCCATTGTGACCGTTCTGGACGGCACTCTCAACTCAGATGAACTGGCCAGTGTGACAAAGTTCCTGCTCTACCTTGGTGGGTCTTGTGCTTATTGGTGGATTTGCTCACCGTGGAGCTTCACTGCAGCCCTCAGCTTGGCCGTTTTTCTGAACCCACAGTCCAGGTCGACTCCTCCTGTGTCTGACCAGGAGTTGGGAGGATTTGGGGGGAACCCAGGCCCGCCCTCTACTCCGGGTTCCAGCCCAGGGCCCTGTGGAATGCAGCTGTCTAGAGTGCCTCCTGGAACAGCTGTTCGACAGCTACAACTCCCTGGGCTACTTCCCCATGGCCTCCTCCCAGCACCTTTTTTATCCTCACCACAGGACCTTCCTCCTGGTGTCTGATAATGCTTGTACACCTCAGTCCTCCAATAGTCCGCGTTCTCACTCTCAGCTCTTAGTGCCTCTTGCTTCCAGCTCCTCACACGCACACCACAAACTGAAGTGAGCTCCTTTTTAAAACCCAGGTGCCCTGATTAGCCTTCCTTAATTGCTTCTAGCAGCTTCTTCATTGGCTAAAGGTGTTCTAATCAGCCTGTCTTAATTTTCTCCAGAAGGTTCCTGATTGTTCTGGAACCTTCCCTGTTACCTTACCCAGGGAAAAGGGACCTACTTGGCCTAGGGCTAATATATGTGCCTTCTATTACTCTTCTATAGCCATCTGGCCCGACCCTGTCACACCAGGTAGACAGGAAAAGGCCCGCAAAGGAATTTGAAAAAAATATAATCACAGTACTGTGTTCCAGGGTTCTGGAGGTTTGATGATTTCTACTCCCCACTCCCAAAATACTGTGTATCATTCTTGGGGCATTTCAGTAGCTGAAAGATGTTAAGTTACTAAAATAACTGTGCTAACAATGAAGAAAAAGCTAATAATCTAAAGTCAATTAAAATGTGTACAGTTCACAGAAGAGATTTAACACGGACAATAAAATATCAGTAATAGCAGATATGGTCTCAGATGTTTATAAACATACCTACACTTTTGGCCCTGGTGTTCTTTGGTCTCTGTTTCTTCTACTGCTCAGAAGGATCGTTAAATTTCAAGTCTACATATGTCACTGCCTGTTCACTCATTTCTGGTACATTCTGGGATAAAAAGGTTGGATTTAGTAGACTGAGATAAACAATGGGATCTGGTGGAAACTGATACTATTACTGAGGAACCATACCAGTAATTATCATAGCAGAATAACTGGGTGTTTTGGAAGAACAAAGCCTCTCTCCCATTGCACTTGGAATATGGCACATAGTTCTGAGTCCAGAAAGGTCACAAGGGGCAGGGGGTCCTCTTTCCCACTAGCTGCTTGAGGGAGGGAGGATTATGATCACTGTTTTCATTTGAGTTATTTTTCTCATTTTTGTTTGTTCCCATTCATATGTCTATGGCATGATTCTTTTGAGTGCTTTATCTAGTGTAATTTTAAATTTTTTGCAGAGGGATTTCCACTATTTGCCTTGGGAAACTTTCTTTTGTTTTAATTCCCTCCCTTTATACCAAGTTCTACAATTTCACACCACCCTAAACAACCAATTTTCCTCTTTGAGGATGATACACTTTCAATATTCTTTTTTGGAAGATGTGTTTATCTAAATCTTTGGGTCAGGGACCATGACCAAAATGTTTAAAAATGAGTGCTAAAAATTAGGCTTCTAAGTCTACGTGAGGCTAACTGTTTATGAAGCCTGGTTTTCAAAAGTGCTGAACACCAAGTAGCAACTATAGACTTCAAAAAAAAGAAAAGGAATACTTGTGGCAGCTTAGAGACTAACAAATTTATTTGAGCATAAGCTTTCGTGAGCTACAGCTCACTTCAATGGACTTCAGAGGGGCTGATGGGTGCTCAATGTTTTTGAACATAAATTAGTTTTTAGGTGTATAGATGTGGATTGAAGAGGCCAACTTTAGGCTCCCATTTTTTAAAATCTTGGCCCATCTCCTCTCTGTGCTATACAATTAGCTACACAGTAGATGTTCAACAAATAAATAATAAAATACTAATAATAATTAATCAAAATGGAAATGCACAGAACTGAATTCTAGGCATGCTCTCATCAGAGCCATAGAGAGAGAGAGAGAGACTGTTTGGTAGCAAGATGCACCTATCTGTCCACAAAATTTTATTAGCTTTTTTGCTAACATACTGAATTGCAAGAATATATCCAATGTGCTATTCACTCTCATGGCAAGGCTACACTACAGTGAGACATTGGCGCAGGTGCACTGATGCAGCTGAGCTGCTGTACCGTGTCTGATGAAGACGCACTATGCACACAGGATAGCGCTCTCCCATTGGTACAATTATTCCACCTCAGCGAGAAACATAAGCTATGTCAGCGGGGGAACATCTCCCACCAACATAGCACTGGTGTGGACAGCACGAAACATGCATTGCTCAGGCAAGGGGGGAGGGGGCTTTTTCACACCCCTGAGTGACATAAATTAGATTTACTTAGGCTGTAGTGTAGACCTGCCCTCAGTTTCCTACTTCATTATTGGTTTCCATTTCTCCCTACCACTGAATAGCTGCATGTTGAATTATTACAATAGATGTAATAGTTTTAATTTTATTTTCAGATCATTTTGCTAAACTTTCCAAACTGCTTTGGGTTATCTACCGGGTCTTGTTTGTGTTTGTAACACCCCTCTATTTAGCATCATCTGAGAATGGAATTTGTAAACATACAATATATTAACAGTCTATTCACTGCAGTTTCCAGCCTATTTATGAAGATGATAAATAACAAAGATCCTGCCACTAAACTCAGCCCATTTCTGTTTATCATTAACCTTAGTTCACTGTACTTCAACCAGTTTTTTGTTCAGTGATAATGTTCTTATCCAAGGCTTTTTGAATTAATTACCCAAGTAAGCTTTCTTGAGAAACTCTGTCAAATTCCTCACTAAAATCAGGATATTATATTTCCTGTCTTTTCCAGCTTATGTTGATCTTGTACATTTGGTGTATATAGTTATCAAGTCTACATACTGCACAGGAGATGAAAAAATATAGAAATGTAAACTTCTAATACTGGTTTGCCCGAGATAATAAGTCCTTTCTTATTCTAAAAATAATAATGATAAAATAATACTATATTTCATAGTATCTTTCAAATTTTAATCAGAAGAAAAATAGTGTACAGGATGCAGAAATAAGTCTATTTCAGAATAACTAACTTCACTCATTTTTTGAATTATACAGAAGCAATCACCTATACCTCTTGTAACAAATATGTACTCTACCAATTAAAGCCCCGGAACAATGTGGAACTCATACCTTTGTAGCTTTTTGATAGGAGGCTGGAGGGCAGGAACTAGAGCTTGAAGTGCTGAAGATGTTTTTGTCCTTCATGAAAATCCCTTGGGGATGGAGAGAGAGCGAGTCTAGCTTCACCCTGTCACTGCCTTGTAAGGAGATGGACAACAAGAGCCGAGAGGGGAAGAATTATTCACTCTGCAATGCTCCATCTGAAACTGCACAGGAAGTTCTCACTCTGCTAGTTTGAAGTGCGCTGCGCCTGCACAAAGCGCTCACAGGACCTTCTCTCTTTGTAGGTTTATGCAAAGCCTAAGGTGTTAAATTGAACCTGCTTGAGGTCAGTTAAATATTGAATTTATTAAACAAGGTTGCTTAAGAAATCATTGATCAGCTAGTGTCTCTGCACTTCTTAAAACGTGGGGCAAGATTCTTCTGTCAGTTACATTGGTGTAAACTGGTGTAAATTGGTGTAAACCCAATGTAACTCCATTGAAGTTAATATATTCATTCCCTATTTATAGTGATATAAACAAGATTAGAGTCTAACCCATAGTCTCTGTGTTCATGTTCCCTACTTGCCTTACAAGGGAGGCAAATGTAGTCCAATGGAGAGCTGAGTGCACTTCCTGGCTCTACCCTGGATCTGTTGACTACAGCCAAGTGACTTCACCTCTCTGGAACCTGGGGTGCAATGAAGTGGTTTGGGTACAAGAAGAACAATCCTCAAACTTTGCCTGAATCATAACCAAACATATATACAGGTTCAGTGGGTTTGGACGGGGAAAGAAATATTCACTTAACAGTGTTCTGGCTGAAATCATATAGGAAGTTCTCATACTTAAGTTGCTAATTTGAGAAGGGCTGCCACCAGCTAGAATGGCCAGAACTTGAAACGCATACTTTTGACAAAGATTCCTTATTTATACTTACTCTCCCTTTTCCAGAGTAGATGCAGACATCAACCAGTGATCTTATGCTAGACTCAGGCGGTCTGCAGAGCTTGTGTTTTCAAAACACAATCTCTGCCCATATTGAGCTTGGAAAATTTTACAGGAAAAAAATAGTAGTCAACACTGAGCTCCCTGTGTCCCTGGGCAGCCCTTCTCCAATTAGCAACACACAGTTGGGTCTTAGAACTAGAGAGCAATAATATCTGACATTGAGCAATGGGAAAACAGAGAGTAGTAGGAGTAAATGAATGATCTAATTGGCTGGCAGAGATGTGAAACTCCTACCCCTTTCTATGTCCCTTCCTGCTAACCTCCATCCAGCCAGACACACATATACCCAATGGCAAAATTTGGCCTAAAATGTGGTTGACAGCAGACGTGAAAAAGGGTAGAAAATTCAGCATCTCCATTTTTACAATCGTAAGTAAGGAAAAGACTATTACAGATATTTGACATTATATATAGTTCTATAGCAAAGAATTTGATAACTGCAGTACTATATAAAAATAGCAACACAGAGCTCAGCAAAGCCAAGAAGCAGCAATTCTTTCTGAGTTTCTTTTGCAGCCTGGAATGTTTCCAGATATGAATCTCAGAGTTTCTATATTTTCCCTCATAACAGTGCAAGGGACTTCAGCTCTACTGCCTCCTTCTCACAGGCACACCTATGGGTGGTTGTACAAACACTGGAGTGGATTTCAGAAACAAAGAAAGCTGCACATTCTTCACTGTAATTTTTCTATACTAAAGAAATGGGAAGGAAAGACGCACATTACTGTCAGCCATACCAATGACCTGGCAAAATCATAAATAGCTATTAACACCATGTCCTTCTGGTGGGCAGGAAAGTTGTTTTAAAATTATATTAACTGATGGCTATGAAAGTGGGGAGTACTACATCTGTTGAGAACCATGCATGTGTGGGGAGGAAGAGCTCTTATAGACTCCTTTGAAAAATACAGCCTAAGAAATTTGCTTTTTTCTGGATTTCGAGTTATATTACAACAGACTTAACTCCACCCCACCCTACTCCACTTTGCTGCCTATGGCACTGACTTGGAGGCAAGGAGATTATAAAGCAAAGATCCTAACCCATAGTCACACACATTACTGAGTTCAGGCCATTGGAATCTCTTCCTCGCATTTGTTTCATTCCAGCTTTATTGCTATTTGCTTGCAATATGGGCATCCCTAGAGGACCTATTCAGGATTGGGAATCTGTTATGCATGGAACAAGACCAAGGTCAGATAACACAAGAACCAGGAATAACCCAATGAAATTAATAGATAGCAAGTTTCAAACAAATAAAAGGAAATGCTTCTTCACAGAACTGTGGAACTCCTTGCCAAGGAATGTTATGAAGGCCAAAAAGATAACTGGGTTCAGAAAAGAATTAGATGCATTCCTGGGGGATAGGTCCATCAATTGCTGTTAGCCAAGATGGTCAGGGATGTAACCCCATGCTCTGCATGTCCCTACCCTCTGATTGCCAGAAGCTGGGAGTGGACAACAGGGGATGGACTACTCAATAATTGCCTGTTCTGTTCATTGCCTCAGAAGCAGCTGACATTTGTGACTGTCTGAAGACAGGTTACTGGGCTAGATGGACTATTGATCTGACCCGCTACAGCCATTCTTATCTTCTTACGACTCAGGGTCTGGCTCCAGGTGTTTAATCAGTGTAGGGGATTCTGCTCACAATTTATTTCAGTCTGAAGTCACATACAAGAAACACACGATTGTTGCCATTAGAAGGCTATAGACCAGTACGTTTTGACTGCAAAGACTTTGAAAGCTCTGGGTTGTTGGCCTGGAGATCTTCCTTTTCCTGAAAGGTTTTCTCCTGAATTTCTTGCAGCTTCTGGGCGAGGTTTTCCAAAATTTCCTGCGGGTGAGTGAGATTTTCCAGAATTTCCTGCTGCTGGGTGAACTTTTCCTGCCATCTGTTTGCTTAATGGGAAATGAAAAAAAAAAGTGAATTCACAAAATTACCACAGCAAAAAGTGCCCTTCAAAACTAAACTATGGTTTACAATATAGAGGCACAATTTTAAAAATCCCTTTAAATGTTCCTTAGAACCAGGGCTGGTACAAGACAGCTGTGAAGCTATGGATGTGGCCCAGGGACTACTTGTTGCCAACCAGCAGAGTGTGCAGGGTTGAATACACTTTTACAGGGATTCCCTGGGTTAGACATCTTCATATCTGTTAACCGAAGGATAACATGTGAGGTTTCTACCAAGAGCCAGTAGCCTACTGGTCATCATGATCATTGCAAAGTATAAGTAATTTTTAAGAAATTATGTAGCTATACTGAAAATTAACAGTTAAGGCAGGTCACCAGGAGGTGACATACCTTAGAAATGTTCTTTCAGGAAGGAAGTAATAGACACCTATTTCCCTGTTTCATCATTTGTGCATTTCATGCCTCATAATGGATGCCTATTTGCTTCTTGAGAAACTGTGAAATCTACAAAAGAAAATCTACAGGAAGACACACAGCAGTGAGGTATCCTATTCATGAATAAAACCAAAAGATTGTTCTGGTAAATCTTGGAGGGCAAGGGGTTGCATTGTATCCTTCGTCTAGGAGGCAATTTGGCAGCGTGATTGTCTCATGAAAGGAGGGTCGCTGCCAGCCTGGCTGAAAAGTGCTGCAAAGATTTTGAGTGAGCAATATTCTATAAGTCTTGAGAGTAGCATGTCAATTAAGTGTAGGCATTTGAAAGTATGTTATGATTGTTATTTTATATATAACCATTTGTTTCCAGCATTTCTACTTGCTACAACTTGAATCCCTGTGCTTTGTTATATACACTTCTATTTGATTTCACTATATACATATCTAAGTGTTGTGTGGTAAGCAGAGCAGTGATCTGAGGAGGAACTGGTGAGCTGGAGTGCACTGTTTCTTTGGAAGCTGCAAATCTGTGAACACTGTGAGTGTCCAGTGAACCAGGGACTGGACACTCCAGAGAGATATTTGGACGGTTTGAAGGTTGGTGTGTACCTGTTGCTAACCTGAAGTGTGAGAGTGGTGCCTGGGAGGCCTAGAGGGGAGTGTTTGTGTTGCCTGTGGCTGGTGGAGTTGGGAGCTGACCTATGGTAGGCAAATACAAGGCTTCCATATGTAGGCTTATTAACAAAAGCATCTTAGGTGATCTCAGTTGTGAGTGCGTTGCATAGAGACCAATTTGTTTGACTCAATTTAACTTTTTTGTGTCCTGCCCATATTTCTCATTCTCTAATCCTTAAGTATTATTTCTCAGACTTCTCTATGGTTCCAAATGCCTTCCAATATAGTATCATCTAGAAATTTTATAAACATTTTTCTTATGCTCTCTTCCAAAACATTTCATCAGATGTTATATAAATGAGCACCTCTCATTCATTCCCAATTAGCACCTGCCTGAACAACTAGCCCTGGATTCACTATACAGATGTTTACCGTTAGTTTTATTTTTATGGTCCCCTGGCAAATTCTCAGTTTTCTGAAGCAATATTTTAAATTTGTCATTTTCAATTCCATATCATTTTAATATGAAATGTCAGCTCTAAACATTACATTTTATATCTAATTGACATTTCACTTCCAAAATTAATTTTTGGATGACAAAATATTTCAATTGGAGAGAGTCCAGCAGAGGGCAATGAAAATGATCAGGGGGCTGGGGCACATGGCTTAAGAGGAGAGGCTGATGGAACTGGACTTGTTTAGTCTGCAGAAGAGAAGAGTGAGGGGGGAATTGATAGCAGCCTTCAACTACCTGCAGGGGGGTTCCAAAGAGGATGGAGTTCGGCTGTTCTCAGTGGTGGCAAATGACAGAACAAGGAGCAATGGTCTCAAGTTGCAGTGGGGGAGGTCTAGGTTGGATATTAGGAAACACTATTTCACTAGAAAGGCGGTGAAGCACTGGAATGGGTTACCTAGGGAGGTGGTAGAATCTCCTTCCTTAGAAGTTTTTAAGGTCAGGCTTGACAAAGCCCTGGCTGGGATGATTTAGTTGGGGATTGGTCCTGCTTTGAGCAGGGGGTTGGACTAGATGACGTCCTGAGGTCCCTTCCTACCATGATATTCTGTCATTCTATGATATAACCCTCTTGGGGTTCAGAGATCATGGCCCCTTTCAAATCTCATTCTGAGGTAGAGGAAGAGCTTGTTGTTCCAAGGGGAAGGAGTGGAGAGAAGGAGAGCAAGAGGGTTGTGTGTATGACTGTAGCTCCAGACAAGAGGAACTACAGCAAGTAGGCCCTGATATAGCAAAGCAGCCGAGAACCAGCCCAATGCCCAAATGAAACATAGCTGCGGCCGGCGACGTTTCAGGACAGGAGCAAGTAGGAGCACCATGCTGGGAACATGAGAACAGCCATACTGGGTCAGGCTAATGGTCCATCTAGCCCAGTATCCTGTCTTCCGACATTGGCCAATGCCAGGTGCCGCAGAGGGAATGAACAGAAAAGGTGATCCATTCCCTGTCACCCATTCCCAGCTTCTGTTAATCACAGGCTTCTGGCAATCCTTTTTGTTGAAGGATAGCCACTCTCAGATCTGTAATCGAGTGACTGGAGAGATTGAAGTGTTCTCCGACTGGTTTTTGAATGTTATAACAACAAAAAAACTTCAAAAACAGACTCCAACGAGAGACTGCTGATTTAGAATTAATTTGCAAACTGAATACAATTAATTTAGGCTTGAATACAGACTGGGAGTGGATGGGTCATTACACAGAGTAAAACTATTTCCCCATGTTATTTCTCCCCCCCGCCACCTCACCCCCCACTGTTCCTCAGATGTTCTTGTTAACTGCTGGAAATGGCCCACCTCGATTATCACCACAAAAGGTTTTCCTCCTTCCCTCCCCTCCTTCCTGCTGGTAATAGCTCGTCTTAAGTGATCACTCTCCTTACAGTGTGTATGATAAAACTAATTGTTTCATGTTCTCTGTGTGTGTATATAAATATCCCCACTGTATTTTCCACCGAATGCATCAGATGACGTGAGCTGTAGCTCATGAAAGCTTATGCTCAAATAAATTTGTTAGTCTCTAAAGTGCTACAGGTACTCCTTTTCTTTTTACAATTTCTACAGCAAACACTTGTGAAGGAAGTGAAGAATGTGATCAGGTTGGCTAATGGAGTTGATCAACCATGAGTAGGGCCCTACCAAATTCACACTCCATTTTGTTCAATTTCAGTCATAGGATTTTAAAAATCATAAATGTCATGATTTCAGTTATTTTAGTCTGAAATTTCACAATGGTGTAATTGTAGGGGCCCTGACCCAAAAAGGAGTTGTGTGTGTGTATGGGGGGGAAGTCACAAGGTTATTGTAGGGGGCGTTGCAGTACTGCTACCTTTGCTACCTTTACTTTTGCACTGCTGCTGGCTGTGGTGCTGCCTTCAGATCTGGGCAGCTGGAGAGAGGTGGCTGGTGGCCGGGATCTCAGCTCTGAAGGTAGCACCACCAGCAGCAGTGCAGAAGTAAAGGTAGCAGTACTGCAACCCCCCCCATAATAACCTTGTGACCCCCAGCGCAGAAGTAAGGATGGCATAGTACGGTATTGCCACCATTACTTGTGCACTGTTGCTGGCGGGGCGCTGCCTTCAGAGCTGGGCACCCGGGTAATAGCCGCCACTCTCTGGCCACCCAGCTCTGTAGGCATCGCAGAAGTAAGGGTGGCAATACCGCAACCCACTTAAAATAACTTTGTGACCCCCCCTGCAATTCCCTTTTTGGTCAGGATCCCCAGTTTGAGAAATGCTGGTATTCCCCATGAAATCTGTGTAGTATAGGGTAAAAGCACACAAAAGACCAGATTTCATGTGTGTGGGGGAGACCAGATTTCATGGTCTTTGACGTGGTTTTCCTGGCCATGAATTTGGTAGGGCCCTAACCATGAGGCTACCTCAGGACATAGGGACCTGTTAACGACATCACTGTACCGGATATCCATACAGTTGTGAAACGAGCAAATACCTGATGTACATACACCCATGAAATGAGCAGGGAAAGGAATGAACTGGCTTTGTCTTTGTATAGGATTTCATAAGCCCCCTGGCAACT
Source organism: Dermochelys coriacea (assembly GCF_009764565.3). Lineage (NCBI taxonomy): Eukaryota > Metazoa > Chordata > Testudines > Dermochelyidae > Dermochelys > Dermochelys coriacea. The sequence goes on from NC_050068.2 coordinate 214,709,178, forward strand.
TCTAGCAGGACAGGATTATCAAGTGACAAGACTGACAGACCATGGATGTGGGTGAATGCCACAGCTTTCTCCACTGACTAGTAAATTCCAGACACAACTAGAATCTTCTCATTTCATTGAAGTGAATTGACAGTGCTATGACAGAAAGAAACCCAAGCTTCAATAAAAAGGAGTGCAATATGTCATCATTGAAATGTATTTTTAAAAATTTTATCAGGGCCCAAATCAGGAGCTGATGGTGCAAGTCAAGGTTGAGATATATTGATCAAAAGCTATAGCTGATGAAATACTAAGAGTGGAAGGGAAGTAGATGCTGTAGGTCAAGAATGAAGTGCATTGGCACAACTGAGGGCAGTAGAAATTCAAGAAAAAAAAAGAGTAGAGAGGAGGCTTTGTCATGGCTGAGGTGCACTGGCAGTAAAGTGAAAAGTTTGCACAGCATGTGATGCACTACTCCTGACTCTAGCCAATGCAATTATTTCCTCACATTCATAAACCCCAAATTAACTGATGATTTTTTTTAATAATGGCCCTCTGCTTCATCACAATTGTTTTGTTATTGTTAATAATAATTGTTTTTTGTCATATTTTTAAGTTACAGACATTTTTGCCGAAAAAAATAAGGTAGTAGTAGAGATATAACTAGAATGACTTACTTCATTCTAGTTTTATTCTACATTTTATTCTGTCATAGGTTTGCAGTAAAGAATCATTATAGAATAATAGAATATCAGGGTTGGAAGGGACCTCAGGAGGTCATCTAGTCCAACCCCCTGCTCAAAGCAGGACCAATTCCCAACTAAGTCATCCCAGTCAGGGTTTTGTCAAGCCAGGCTTTAAAAACCTCAAAGGAAGGAGATTCTACCACCTCTCTAGGTAACCCATTCCAGTGCTTCACCACCCTCCTAGTGAAATATTTTTTCCTAATATCCAACCTAAACCTCCCCCACTGCAACTTGAGACCATTACTCCTTGTTCTGTCATCTGCTACCATTGAGAACAGCCTAGATCCATCTTCTTTGGAACCCCCTTTCAGATAGTTGAAAGCAGCTATCAAATCCCCCCTCATTCTTTTCTTCTGCAGACTAAATAATCCTTGTTCCCTCAGCCTCTCCTCATAAGTCATGTGTTCCAGTCCCCTAATCATTTTTGTTGCCCTCCGCTGGATGCTTTCCAATTTTTCCACATCCTTCTTGTAGTGTGGGGCCCAAAACTGGACACAGTACTCCAGATGAGGCCTCACCAATGTTCAGTAGAGGGGAATGATCACGTCCCTTGATCTGCTGGCAATGCTCCTACTTATACAGCCCAGAATGCTGTTAGCCTTCTTGGCAACAAGGGCACACTGTTGCCTCATATCCAGCTTCTCGTCCACTGTAACCCCTAGGTCCTTTTCTGCAGAATTGCTGCCTAGTCACTTGGTCCCTAGTCTGTAGCAGTGCATGGGATTCTTCCGTCCTAAGTGCAGGACTCTGCACTTGTCTTTGTTGAACCCCATGAGATTACTTTTGGCCCAATCCTCTAATTACTCTAGGTCCCGAACCCGATCAGTTCCTTTTGCTGGGCCCCTACCTACTGCCACAACCCCCAAGAGGCCACGTCCACCACCATGGTGACCTCGAGCTCAAAGGGGACCCCAGGCTGCGGAGCGTGGAGCCGAGCATGAGTGAGCAGGGCCTCTTTACACAGGTCAAAGGCAGTTTGATGGCCCTGCTGCCATTGCCAGGGTGCCACCTTTCGTACCAAGGCCTGCAAAGGCTGCATGAGGAAGGCTAAATGGGGAATGAAGGCACGCCAGAAGCTAAGTAGACCAAGGAAGGCTGGCAACTCTTTCTTCCTCTGGGGTGGGGGATAACCCTGCACTGTTTGTTGCACCTTCCAAGGAATTTGCCGATCTGGTCCCGCCACACAATACCTAGGTACACTACCGTCTGAGCGGGGCCCTGTATTTTCTGCTGGTTCAGAGTCCATCTGTGCGCCTCCAAGCCAGTAACGACTGCATGTAATGCAACTGCCACCAGTTCACGGGAGGGGCCGGATACCATCACGTCGTCAATGTAATGATAACAACAGGTCGCATCTGGCAGCCATATTCGGGCAAGGTCGGCACTCACCAACTGGTGGCAAATATTTGGGGAGTGCTTCCAGCCCTCCGGCAGAACACAGAAGGTATATTGGCGGGCCTGCCACGAAAATGCAAACTGCTCCTGACTCTCAGGGGCGATGGCGATGGAGAAAAAGGCATTCGCAAGGTCAATTACGGCATGCCAGGATAAGGCAGCTGCCGCAATGTGCTCGATCAGGGTCACCATATCTGGCACGACAGCCATCAGCAGAGGGGTGACCCTATTCAACTCGCGATAGTCTACCGTCATACACCAGGTTCCATCTGGTTTCCGCACTAGCCAAAGGGGGCTATTGTACGGGCTTAAAGTGGGCCGAATAATCTTGGCCTCCAACAGCGTGCTAATAGTCTGGGTAATCTCCTTCTCCCCTCCAGGGAGGCGATATTGTTGTTTAGATACTACAGCATTTGGGAGAGGCAACACCATGGGCTCCCAATGGGAGGAGCCCCGTAGGATTGTCAATGCCCGTACCTCCCATACCCGAGACGCACTTACATACTGGGGATGTCCAAACGCGAAGAGGCCGTACTGGGTATCCACAGAGCGACCCAGCAGGACATTGATGCCCAGTATGTATTCTTCAATAGCGGCCACCAAGACTGTGGCCCGGAACGGGGGAGCCTTCCACAGGGTCAGAGTGACAGTAACCTCATACACCGGGGTCTCCGCTCCTCTGAGGCCTTTTACGACAGTGGCTCGGCCCTGGATCTGCGCGGAGTACAAAATGGTGACCTCAGTGCCCGTATCTATCAATGCCAACATGTGTTGGACTCCTCCCCTCGGCCAGCGAATTGCTAGGGTACATAGGAGCGTTGGTTCCCCGCCTCCCCCCCGTGTGTGGCCGCCTTGATACACGGAATAGAGGACCTGCCACGCCCTCAATATGGGCACAGCAGTTTCCACTCAGTTGGTGGAGAAGAGGGCTCCGCTGGCTTAGTCCACTCCACACTGTTCTCCCCTTTTCCTCCAGTACTAGGTTTGGTAGGGGGCAGCTGCATCCACCGCTTATATAAGTCCCAGAGTGCCGGTTCTCTCGTAACTATTGTAATCCTTCAACCAGCTGCATGGGCATGACCCCTGCAGCCTGTTAAAACTCTGGCCAATCCGCCGGGGCAGCCCATCTGGCCATAACCCGTGCTACCGGCCCCCAGAACTCCCTCGGAAGCCATCGTTACATGCACTGTAGAGACAGCGACGGCTTCCCCACTTCCCCTACCTTCGGCCAAAGCATCAACGCTTCTCAGAGTACCCTGCTCGTTGTGCCAAATGTTCTGGGCCAAGGTGTTCAAAGCACCGAGGCCTGGCAGGAGTACTCTGAAAAAACGAGGCTTACACACAGCTGTGAGTTATTGGCTTTACTGAAGGTTAATGACACACCTGCAATAGGGACTCCAAGCGTTGCAGTCACGGAGGCGGGGAACCCAGCACACCGGAGCTCTGCCTGGGACGGAGTCCGACGGAGGGGCAAACAGACAGCATTAATAAGCACTACACAAAAACAGCTCATGAATATAGAATTAGGTACTTTCCAAAAGGGGTTTTCCACTACCTGGCAAAGGGCCATGTGAAGCAGTTGTGACCGGCTGACGGCCGGTTCTAGCTGGGTTTCTATGTCCTACAATAACCTATCAGCGCGAGAAAGTGGAAGTTCCCTAGCTAGGCCGTAACAAAGTCTTCCACAGTCCCCTACAGTTAGCAAATGGGAAATACTGACAAGAGGGTTGTGTGCTCTGTCCCACCCGCTCAGAATTTGGCTCCTTATGCCACTTTAGCATGAATACACACGGGATTGGGACTTCCCTCATAACCATTACAAGTCCCCTGTCCATCTGAGGGGGAGAAAGGATTTCAACAGGGATCTGTCACTCAGGAGTACTCTAACCATTGGGGCCATGGGATATTCTGACGTGAGGCTCCCACAGTCTCTTGACTTAAAGCTGTTGTACTCTGGATAAATAACCAAACAGTCATTAGAGTAGGGGGATGGGAGCCTGGCCTCCCACATCTCTGAGTGCTCTAACCAACACTAGAGCCATTCTCCAACCCTGATATTCTATGATTCTATGATGATTCTCTGATACTTTTCTATTAAAATAAAGAGTTGGTTTGAGTGTAAAACCCAGAGTGCTTTGCTCTTCCCTGGCCTCCAGACTGATGAAGATAGAAAAGAAGGAAGAGCCACTAGAGTCTACTTATTTTTCTTTTTATATGAACGCTTGAATATCCCAAATTATACATAGCAGGTTTGTCAGGATGCTATTTATTATTTATTTGGGTATAGTACATACATGTTTATGGGGAAAAATACCAGAATACAAATTGAACTGATATAAATGGTGTTGAAGTTATTCTGGAGTAAACCATGCAGAGGCATGTGGTGAAGGTTACCAGAAGGTTGTACCAATTGATGATTTTTAAACTGTGCTGGGAAGAGGTAACTGTCCATATAGTAAGTGGAACCACAGTTTGGAGAGCATCAAAAGGTAAAGGAGGAGTTTTCTGATTACTTGTTATGCCTTACTGGAAACATACCACCCATGAGAATTATCAGAGCAGATCTAAATGCACATGTTGGAACTGCAAAGACTGTATATGAAACAGTCCATGGGGGGCAAGGCATTGGAACCAGAAACTCCAAGGGAGCAGTGGTCCTACAGACTTGTCTGGCACTGGATGTAATGATTGAAACCATGCACTTTCAGAAGAGGGAAAGCCACCTCATAACTCATGCCAGTGGAGGACACAAGTCTAAAACTGATTTCTTTTCAACAAAGAAAAGTGACAGATAACCAATAATCAAGAATAAGATAATACCCAGTGAGAGATTTGTGAACCAGCACAGACTTCTTCTTATGGACTTCAGAATGCAGAGATCTTGGAAACATCTGAACTCCTGGGTGCTGGAAAGGCCTAAGTGGTGGAAATTTAAAGATGGGAATGAAAAAAAATCTTTAAACAAGAAGTAATATGTAGTTTTCATGATTACACAGAGGAATGGGTGGAGGATAACCGGTACAAATTAAAGTTAATATTACTGAAAATGGTACACAAAGTCATAGGACCATAAATGTCTCCCCCTTACTCTCACAGATATTGTGGAGCACACAGCAAGCAGCAATAACAATGGGAATATTGGTTTTGCTGCGGTCTAACCTAGTTAGAAAACTGTGCCAGCGAGCTTTTAAATGTCCAAATGCACATTTTACCACCATTCTGCACTTGCTCAGCCTATAGTTGATCTGCTCCTGACTACTGTCCAGGCTGCCTGTGTATGGCTTCATGAGCCATGGCATTAAGGTGTAGGCTGGGTTCCCAAAGATAACTATAGGCATTTCAACATCCCCAATGGTAATTTTCTGGTCTGGGAAGTAAGTTTCTTCCTGCAGCTGTTCAAACATATCAGAGTTCCTGAAGATGCGAGTGTCATGCACCTTTCCCGGCCATCCCACGTTCATATCGGTAAAACATTCCCTGTAATCCACCAGTGCTTGCAGCACCATTGAAAAGTATCCCTTGCGGTTTATGTACTGGCTGCCAAGATGATCCGGTCCCAAGATAGGGATGTGCGTTCCATCTAGCACCCCACCACAGTTGGGGAATCCCATTGCAGCAAAGCCATCCACTGTGACCTGCGCATTTCCCAGAGTCACTACCCTTGATAGCAGCAGCTCAGTGATTGTGTAGGCTACTTGGATCACAGCAGCCCCCACAGTAGATTTACCCACTCCAAATTGATTCCCGACTGACCGGTAGCTGTCTGGCATTGCAAGCTTCCACAGGGCTATCACCACTCTCTTCTCAACTCTGAGGGCTGCTCTCATCTTGGTATTCTTGCACTTCAGGGCAGGGGAAAGCAAGCCACAAGTTCCATGAAAGTGCCCTTACGCACGCGAAAGTTTCACAGCCACTGGGAATCATCCCAGACCTGCAACACTATACGGTCCCACCATATAGTGCTTATTTCCTGGGCCCAGAATCGGCATTCCAGAGCAAGAACCTGTCCCATTATCACCATGATGTCCAAATTGCCAGAGCCCGTACTTTGAGAGAAGTCTGTGTCCATGTCCTCATTACTATCGTGATTGTGCTGTCGTCGCCTCCTCACCTGCTTTTGCAGGTTCTGCACATACTGCAGGATAATGCGAGGTGTTTGCAATGCTCACAACACCATTGGTGAGCTGAGCGGGCTCCATGCTTGCCGTGGTATGGTGTCTGCAGGAGAGCAGGAGAGCAGAGTTGCAGCGGAAGTGGTGGATGACAACGGATGCCACGAGAATAGATATTTATACAGAGTGACAAGAGGACCTGCGATGTGGATTCATGGCACCAGGAGAGCAGAGTTGTGAGTTTCTTATTTCTTCTTGGGAAGAAGTAGAATCAGACTTCAACTACGGCAAAATAAATGCTGTCACCCATAACTACCCCTTTCTTTCCCAACTGGGGCTTTTAATAACATATAAAGAACAAGCAAGCAAGGCATTTTAACCTTGGAAAAATCTCTTTCAGCGAAAAAATTAAAAAAAAATTAAAATAAATTTTACATATTTTCTAAGTTTCAAATGTTTTCACTCATTTTGTTTTGGCTTTTTCATTAATGTGTTATGATGGTCCTTTATACTGAATGTAGATCCTAATCCACAATTATTAGCCGTTTAATGATGTGTGACAGTAAAACAAGGGAATTATCAATACCTTACCCCTCCTGGCTTTACAGCTTCACTATTAACTCAATAGAGTGTGCTCAACCGTGCTGGTTGGAAAACAGGATTTCCATCTTTTGGGAAATTCTGACATTTCAGTATTTGTTTTCATCCTGATTTTGTTCTTGTCCAGTGCACAACAGAGCCCCAGTCCTGAATGGGTCCTCTAGGTGTGCCCATAATGCAAATAAATAATAATGAAACAACTAGTCTCCGTAGATGCCTCAGCAAGAGATTCACATTCCCTTCCCTCACAGCCATGGAAAGGACAGAGAAGGAGGAGGAAAAATGTTTTTTTTTTAATCTTTTCCTTTTATTTATTTTGTGTTTGTTTCTTACAGGACTGCCTCTAAAACACTGGATTATTCCTTTTACTGGATTGGATTATCCCATAATGGAGCAAATGGGCCCTGGCTATGGGAGGACAGGGCAGCTCACTCCACTGATGTGTAAGCCACAGCGTGAACCTGTTCAGTTCCCTCTACATTTATATAAAGCTGGAAAGAAACCAATAGTGGGAGGAGATTCCAATGGCCTGAACTCAGTAATGCGTGTGACAATGTGGGTCAGGACCTTCATTTAATCATCTCCTTGTCTCCCAGTCAGTGCCAGAGGCAGCAAATGGGTCTAGGTTGTGTGATGGGTTGAGGATGAGTCTGTTGTAATATAACCTGAAATTTAAAAAAACAGATTTCTGAGGCTGTTTTTTTTCAAAGGAGTTTATGGGAGTTACATGTCCAAATCCCACTGAATTTCAGCAGAGTTTAGGCACTTAAATCCCTTATTCTCCTTTGAAAATCCTAATCTTAATTATTAAACAGACACATGGAAAACCTACTTAGATGTAATTTCGTCTTCATTTTGTGCTTCATTTCTCTGGACTGGATTTCTGATAAAGAAGCTTTGAAAAAGGACCGATGACCCCTAAACTATTTGGGTAATTCCAGAGAGACTTTTGCAAGATAGCAGTTTATTCCATCATGGCTATGATCCTGATCTATGAACACTAAAAATATCATTTGTATTTATATGATCTATTAACCATTTGTAACTCTCTTCTTCTTCTTTTTATTAGTATACCTTTAGTTTTTAGTTGCTAAAGGATTGGCATCAGCATGATTATTGGTTAAGATCTGAGTTATATATTGACCTTGCAAAGTGACTGATCTCTTGGGATCGAAAGACATGGTATACATGGTGAAATTGGTTCTCTATAACTACTCATCATAAAGTCCAGTGTCTGGTGATGAAGCAAGGCTGGGACGCCTAAGAAGATCACATTTTTGACTTCTGGTTAACCAGTGTGGTGAGACAGAAGTTTACTTTTGTTACCGGCTTGGTATAATAGAATCATAGAAGATGAGGGTTCAAAGAGACCTCAGGAGGTCATCTAGTCCAACCCCCTGCTCAAAACATGACCAACACCAACTAAATCATCCCAGCCAGGGCTTTGTCAAGCCGGGCCTTAAAAACCTCTAATGATGGAGATTCCACCACCTCCGTAGGTAACCCATTCCAGTGCTTCATCAACTTCCTAGTGAAATAATTTTCCTAATATCCAACCTACACCTCCCCCACTGCAATTTGAGACCATTGCTTCTTGTTCTGTCATCTGCCACCACCAGCCGAGCTCCATCCTCTTAGGAACCCCCCTTTGGGAAGTTGAAGGCTGCTATCAAATCCCCCCTCACTCTTCTCTTCTGAGGACAAAACAAGCCCAGTTCCCTCAGCCTCTCCTTGTAAATCATGTGCCCCAGACCCCTGATAATTTTCGTTGCCCTCCATTGGACTCTCTCCAATTTGTCCACATCTTTTCCGTAGTGAGGGGACCAAAACTGGATGCAATACTCCAGGTATGGCCTTATCAGTGCCGAATAGAGCGGAATAATCACTTCTCTCAATCTGCTGTGAATGCTCCTGCTAATACAGTCCAATATGCCGTTGGCTTTCTTGGCAACAAGGGCACACTGCTGACTCATATGCAGCTTCTCATGCACTGTAATTCCCCAGGTCCTTTTCTGCAGAACTGCTGCTTAGCCAGTCAGTCCTCAGCCTGTAGCAGTGCATGGGATTCTTCCTTCCTAAGTGCAGTACTCTGCACTTTTCCTTGTTGAAACTCATCAGATTTCTTTTGGTCCAAGCCTCCAATTTGTCTAGGTCACTCTGGACCCTATCCCTATGCTCCAGCGTATCTAGCTCTCTCCCCAGCTTAGTGTCATCTGCAAACTTGCTGAGGGTACAATTCATCCCATCATCCAGATCATTAATGAAGATGTTGAACAAAACTGGCCCCAGGACCAACCCCTGGGGTACTCCACTTGATACTGGCTGCCAGCTAGACATCGAGCTGCTGATCACGACCCGTTGAGCCTGACAGTCTAGCCAGCTTTCTTTCCACCATATAGTCCATTCATCCAATTCATACTTCTTTAACTTGTTGGCAAGAATACTGTAAGAGACCGTATCAAAAGATTTGCTAAAGTCAAGATATATCACATCCACCACTTTCCCCATATCCACAAAGCCAGTCATCTCATCATAGATGGCAATAAGGTTGGTCAGGCATGACTATCAGGTTGTAGAATAATCACCAGTTTGGGGTGAGTCTGCCCATCATAAATATAAAGGGAAGGGTAAACACCTTTAAAATCCCTCCTGGCTAGAGGAAAAACCCTTGCACCTGTAAAGGGTTAAGAAGCTAAGATAACCTTGCTGGCACCTGACCACAATGACCAATGAGGAGACAAGATACTTTCAAAGCTGGAGGGAGGGAGAAACAAAGAGTCTGTCTGTCTGTGTGATGCTTTTGCTGGGGACAGAACAGGAATGGAGACTTAGAACTTAGTAAGTAATCTAGATAGATATGCGTTAGATTATGATTTCTTTAAATGGCTGAGAAAATTAAGCTGTGCTGAACAGAATGGATATTCCTGTCTTTGTGTCTTTTTGTAACTTAAGATTTTGCCGAGAGGGATTCTCTATGTTTTGAATCTAATTACCCTATAAAGTATTTATCATCCTGATTTTACAGAGGAGATTCTTTTCACCTTTTCTTATATTAAAATTCTTCTTGTAAGAAATTGAATGCTTTTTTCATTGTTCTTAAGATCCAAGGATTTGGGTCTGTGGTCTATGCAAATTGGTGAGGATTTTTATCAAGCCTTCCCCAGGCAGGGGGGTGCAAGGTTTTGGTGAGGATTTTGGGGGGAAAGACGTTCCCAAACAACGTTTTCCCAGTAAACCCAGTCGAACGTTTGGTGGTGGCAGTGGAAGTCCAAGGGCAAAGGGTAAAATAGTTTGTACCTTGGGGAAGTTTTAACCTAAGCTGGTAAAAATAAGCTTAGGAGGTTTTCATGTAGGTCCCCACATCTGTACCCTAGAGTTCAGAGTGGGGAAGGAACTTTGACACTGCCCTATTTCTATTTCAGCAATTTGTCCTGAATTTGGCATCCTCAGCTGTGACCCACTGAGGCAATGGTAACACAGGTGTAAATACTGAAATGTAAGGAACTGTAGCCCAAATTAAGTCTTGGTGTAAACTCCACTGATGTCCCTGATCAGATGTGAATATAGTGTCCGATATCTGATTTGAAGCATTACAATTTTTCAAAGTAGCAATTATTTAAACAGACATTTAATAATGTCATGAGTGTAAATGCATGTAAAATAGTTGGTATTCACATTGAAGAGAGGAACTGCTATCAGCTTGCCATGAGTGGGTCCTAATCACCTGTGATTTTAGTTTTATAGAACCTGTAAAACATGAATCAGCCACAATATTTTAGTGTTAGTCAAAGTTAATTAGGATTAGTGTTTAAAATGTTGGTTATTTATCCAAACTCTAGTGCATGAACCCATGGATATTCAGCTGACTTTTCTTCCCTTTCTCCCACTCAGAGCTCTCCCTTCTCCTGACAGAGTCCAGATATTCCACCTGCTGCTGTATTGCTGAGAAAGGTCTAGTCACCTGCTAATACCTATTGAGTTTTTAAGGACAGACACTCTATCCTCTTTCCTCCTATCCCCCAATTCCTATCACTTCCTACCTATTTCCCACAGAAAGAAGCTGTTGTGTTGCTTTTCACCTTCCTCCCAAATGAAGAGCGGGATGGAAGACTGTGACAAACTCTTCCACTGTTCCCTGTCTCTGCTAATGGAAGATGAAGTTCTTCTTCTGCTTCCAATGTTTATGCTCTTCCACCAGAATGCTAGAAATAAGTCATTTACAGCTACATCTTTTGTCTCATATTAAGTTATTCTCATGTAAAAACATATTTATATTAAAAAAATTCAAAATATATAAAGTGTGTGATCACTGTGTATAGTCATGTCCCTTTCTAGTGTCTGTCTGCCCTATTTAAAAATTAGGAACCATCTACTTTCAAAGTCACTGGAATTACCTCATCAGCTCAACTTGTACTTTTGGTGTTTAAGATCTCATTTTATCCCTACAGATCATCTCTTGTGCCAATAACTAAGTGGCCACAAGTTCATTACCCAAATAGCAAATTATATTTTAAAGAAGTATTTAATGTTTCTTTTATTTCTTGCATCATCAAAGAGAATCCAAAACAACAGACGTGTTTCTCTTTGTGTTCCTATAATGAGTGGAAGAAAAGCCATAGTATTGTTTAGTTTGACAAAGCATATTTTAGCATAACCTTATGATGAATATAAGTTTTCTAGGTGTCCTCACTAGTGAGCAGATGGCTGGAATTGCTCACTTAGGAGTAGAAGATTCTGAAAGCTCAGAGTAAAAATTGCTCAGGGATTCACCATCCACAAACTAAAATATTCTGTCAGGAGCTATACCATACAACACTGAAGCTGAGGGTAGCTTTGTGGAAATAGCTGTTTCCTCTGGGCTGTTTTTTTTTAAGAACATTATACATACATTACATTGTATCATAAATAATTCCAACCCAACCTCTACTTTAGGATTTCTGATGTGTGCACATAAATGGTGTTAATGTGAGCAAATTGGGTAATTAGAATCAAACACTACTCAGCTTGCAAATGCAAAAGACCTTGTGCCTTTAAATCTGAGATAGGCAGATGATTAAATGGAACTAGCCATCCAACACTAGAAGCAGATTCTGATGGCCCTAAGCCGTCTGTTAACTAGCAAAGAAAAATGATTGGGTACAAAGGGGCAACATTAATTCTTGGCTGCAGTTGTGATGAGAGTTTAAAGAGAGGAGGGTTTTTTCAGTTTGGAAAAGAAAAAAGCAGGAAGAACTGTGATATATAGACAATAATTGATGATACAGCAAAGTCAGTCAGGTGCTCCTCTCCTGTATAACACATGTACATTCTCTAGAGTCTAGACACTGGACAGCAATAGGAATATGTAAATCTAATTCTAACCAAGAATTAGGATGATGGGGTATGAATGCCTCATGGCAGAGCAATGGTGGCTCACTCAGCAGGTAGTACATTACACCATATTCAGTATCAATCAGCATCAGCATATGCATTCTCTTTTCAAGGCCGCAAATGCAGTCTTTGCCCAGATAATTGGTTCTGGCATTGAAAAGTCTGTTACCACTTCTCTACTGAATGGCAAATATGACAAGGAAGTAAAGATTATTGTTCTTCTCATGGCTCCAGACTTCTTAAGATAGAAAACAAGGAAGAATTGGTAATATCTTTTCCTTCTTCACTTCCATAGATACCAAACCAGGAATGAACGCAACAATGAGTCTGGATTTTATATTGCATTTTTATACTGGCATTGATAAGATAACCCTCTAGCCCACATATGCATTGTATTCTTGGTCAGCATCAAAGGAAACTTGGCAGACAATGCATTAAATTAAAGAAGGAAATGAACAGATATTTAAAAACTAATAGAAGGAATCAGTGGCAATGCAATTTGAATGCAATGTGCACTGCCACATACAGACATGGGTACCTCACTTTCATATGACCAGCAAAGGCCAAGAATGCTATGGAGGTGCTATATCCTGCCTATCAAGCCCTATGGTTGGTTGCTATCATTAACCGGGGGAAACCCATCCAGTCTTCAAGTATGCATGAGTAGAAGGAGTGTAGCTGTAATTTGAGCTCTTCAGGAAGAAGGTGGGTCTTAAAAAGAGGGGAAGAAACTTGGTTTTTAGTAAATCTATTGGAAAATTTCTTGAGGAAAACAAGTGTGTTTGGTTGTTTAGACATTTTAACCCAGGAAATGGCATAGGATGGAATTGAAATGAAATAATTAATAGTTGTTCCCATACAGGGTTTCATAGTAACATTGTCATGTTGCTTATGGATTGGATTATCCCATAATGTAGCAAATAGGACCTAGATGTGAGAGAATGGTGCAGCACTTCCCACTCACTTGTAATCTCTAGAACATCTGCAAAGTTCATTTGTCTCTTTGTTTCTTATCCAATCTGGTACATAGATGGGGGAGGGGGGAGGAGGGAGGGAAGAGTAAAGAGGAAATTCTGCTGCCAAAGATCAGAAATTTCTAACCTTTCACAAGGAACAGTGAGTTTTGTGACCATTCATTCTAGTCCCAATTTATCCATATCAGAAAATAACTGCACCATTTAACATGACTTGGCGATTTGTGCACAAGAGGTACCATGGGATAGGAGTATAAGAAAGGTCTGCAGTTCAGAACTGATTTTCAGATGCCGAGCTCGGGGGGCTGGGAGGGAGAGCAGCCTTCACGACACTCTGTATTCTGTAGCTGACCCTATCTGTGCTATTATTTCCTCACTTTCATAAATGTCAACCTCACTCTCACATTGTTAAAGAGCTCCCAGCTCCAAATGATCCCAATGTTAACACTCTCTGATTTTAACTTATCAGCAAGTGATTTGCACAACTAAATGTAAACTGTGTCTTTTGGATTTCAAGTCAGTGAAAATTACCATGAAGGAGACTGTGTGATTTTGGAAGATGGCAGAGCTTAGAACCTAGAAATCATTAGAATCATCTTCTAGCAAGTACTTTGCAGAATGATTATTCCAAGATTTCTCTATGTCCCTAGACTTCAAGGAAATGACACTAATTTACACCAGCTGAGGATCTTGCCCTATGTTTACTATTAGTGTAATTTACCTTTAGTTCTTTTTTCTTTACTTTGGTCACAGAAAACTGCTGATGAGTTTGTTATAGAAGGGCATGGGACTTGGCCATTCCAAGTGGGGAGTAGTTTATGGGGATAAACCCCAACCATCTGGAATACTCATCAGTCAGGCAGGGTTCCTGTTCAAATGACTAAGGAAACTTTTTGATTAATGATAGTGTGTCTAGTTGTTAGAGCAGTGGAATGGGTTCCATTTCCTGCTCTGCCTCTTTCTCTCTGTGTGGTCTTTTGAAAAATTACTTAATTTTGTGCCTCATCTTTAAAATGGGGATAAAAATGAATTCCTATTTTATGGTGGTGTGATGAAGATTAATAAATTCATATTTGTAAAGAACTTTGAGGCTCTGGGATAAAAACACTGTGTATGTGTGGTTTTGTTAATATTACATAGTAAAAGCTATGCAAACTTCACAAATGATGCTGATGCTGATGAGGATGATTATTTAATATCTGCATTATGATAGCACCGAAAGGCTACAAGCAGGCAGAGCCCCATTGTGCTAAGCACTGTATAATTATACAAAAGGGATGGGCCCCAATGGTACAACAGGAGCAAAGTTCATTTGGTTACCCCTAGGATCTGGCTAACACTGGCTTTTCCATTCCAGGGAAAAAGGGAACAGGTAATGTGGGGTCACCTCTTCTTTAAACAGTCCCTCTGGAGAGGGGTGGGGCCAGCGCTGGAACAGATCTCTTGTTAGAGGGGAGGATGCAGATAGGTGGCTCCTAGCTGGAACAAATCTTTCCTGCTGTTACTCCTTGGCACAGGGTGTGTGGACATTCTAAAGGCAGATCGGTCTCAGCTGGTTTGCTGCCCCAAGTGGAGAGACTGAATTAAGTCATGTGACTTGGTCATGTGAAAAAGCCAGGCCTCTGGGAGGGTAGAAAAACTAGCCTGTGGACTGTCAAAGTGGGGCGGCCACAGAGTGAAGCTGCAGGCAAGAACTCCCATGTAGTTGTACCTGAGGAAGGGATACGGGGTTGGATAGAGAGTCCCAGCGTGATGCTCCGTACCTCAGGGGGACACCCTACATTCCCATGTTCATCTTTATAAAATGATTGTGTGGTATCCAGTGCAAAGTTTGTCATGTTGAGTGTCTTCAGAAAGCTTATGATTCATGACCATGGTTGTTATAGTGATGTTATAGTAAGTGTTATAGTAATGTATCAGAGGGGTAGCTGTGTTAGTCTGGATCTGTGAAAGCGGCAAAGAGTCCTGTGGCACCTTATAGACTAACAGACGTATTGGCGCATAAGCTTTTGTGGGTGAATGCATCTGAAGAAGTGGTGCCACAGGACTCTTTGCCGCTTGTTACAGTAATGTTATAGTAAGGGTGTAGGTTATAATTTCATGTATATAGTTATGAAGCTGAAAATGTATCCTCATGGCTTAAAGCAAGCCCATGAAAAACCTCTCCAAGAACAGAGAGGCAGTTCACCCCCTGTCAGGGCATGGATGGGACAAACCCAGCCCAGCCTCACAGGAACAATGAACACTGGCTTAGGCAGCAACAAAGGAATCTGTTAGACCCCCAAGGGAGTCGCCCCCTTTGGGACTGCGATGAGGTAATGCTCACCTGACTCTGAAGGGGGGGGAAGGCAAGAGGAAAGAAAGGACATGATAAAAGGGAGAAACATTTTGCCATGATCTCTCTCTTCCACCTACATCTACAGACATCACCACCACCAAGAGACTGAACCACTGATCAAAGTGGAGAGCCTGGCTGAAGAGCAACTAGCCAGCCTGTGTCAAGAAGCATCTAAGTTTTTAAGGACATTGAAAGTGTTAACATGAGCTTAGAATGCATTTTACTTTTATTTAATTTGACCAAATCTGACTTGTTATGCTTTGACTTATAATAACTTACATCTATCTGTATAGTTAATAAATCTGTTTGTTTATTCTACCTGAAGCCGTGCATTTGGTTTGCAGTGTGTCAGAAACTCCCCTTGGGAGAACAAGCCTGGTACATATCAATTTCTTTGTTAATTTGACAAACTTATATAAGCTTGCAGTGTCCAGCAGGCATAATTGGACACTGCAAGATGGAGGTTCCTAGGGTTGTTTCTGGGACTGGAGTTATTGGCTGGTGTCATTTGCTTGCAAGTAGCTGGGAGCAGCTTATATGCCAGAGGCTGTCTGTCAACAGCCCAGGAGTGGGGGTTCTCACAGTAGAGCAGGGTAAGAGTCAAGGATTGGAGAGGTCTAGCAGATCACCCGTCCGGATAACACAAGAGGGGCATGTCACACTAGGGTGACCAGATGTCCCACTTTTAAAGGGACAGTCCCAATTTTTGGGTCTTTTTCTTATATAGGCTTCTATTACCCCCCGCCCCAGTCCCGATTTTTCACATTTGCTGTCTGGTCACCTTACGTCACACCCAGCTAGAAGTTTTGTTTTCCTTTTTGGGAGAAGGCCAAGAAGGCAGGCCAGGCCATGCATCTTCTCCAATGGCTCAGAGAACAGAGGAAGGAACAGTCCCTTAGGGTGAAGGAGTTGTCCCCAGCTTAAGGCTGGGTGGAAGACTTTTGGGGTTTATTTGGAATTTTATGATAATAAAATCAGAGCATCAAAAGGCTGTTACTGGGCTTTTGAAAGCCTCTTTCTTGAATTACTGTGGAACCAGAGAGGAAACTGAGGCAGGGTGCCGCAGAGATGCCACTGATCATCAAATAGTGTGTGGAAGGAGGCCAACCCTGCTACACTCCTCCTATGGAAGGGGAAACTGGAAACTCCAGCAGCTCCCCCATTGGGGTAACAGCTCCTCCTGACACTTACAGTTCACATTGCCACGTTTGATGAGTCCTCATTTTACCACCCCAGGAGAAGGAAGAGCCCTGGGAAGCATCACTCTCTGAATCCAGTGCAATGTGAATCAAGCCCTCTGCTTTCAATACAATATCCCATGGGCCACCAGGAGAACTCACTGGCCCACACAGGAATGCATCCATTACTAATATCCTCCTCCTCCCCATCCCTCTGTGCTCCTTTCAGATTGACTTGTAACACAACCCCTCCCCAAAACCACGAGAGCCTGAAAAGGGAAAATAAAAGGAAGGAAAGACTAAAGCCCATCACAAAGGGGATCCAGGAAAATGCACATTTTTCCAAAGCAATATATGCTTGTGTGATGTGGTATACAAACCCCGCACCAGTAAAGAAGGAGCTAAACGGCTGCTCTGGGCCCAGACATCCACCACCCTCACCCCCTGCATCATATCTCCCAAGGAGGAGGATCTCAAAGGGAGAGCAGACCAACTCAGTTGGGGTGGAGAGTGGAAGGGAACAGGACTATGCTCTGAGCTCTTGGGAAGGAGAGCTGCAGGAGGGCCTGTTGCCTGAGTTCTGGCAACAATGACCTAACCAAGCCTACCCCCAAGGGGAAACCAAGTTGGGAGAAGGCCCTGAACACAGAAGGGTCCAGACCACAATTGCCTGACCTAAGGAGAAAGCCCCAAAGCCTTTATAGGCATCTGAAGACTTCCTCATTATTGCATTTTCTTTCGTATATCCCACAAGGTGTGGAGTAGAACACATGACCTTGCCTCAGGGCCTAATCATGGAAGGGCTGTATCATCACAAGGCCAGAGCAGCTGTCTGATCAGTGTGTGGTGCCAGAGGTGAATGATCCCTTTCAGACCTTGCCATATATCATTTCATTTAGATCAATTTAACACCAGTCATTAGTGGAAGGATAAAAATCAGGCCAATGATGGGAAGTTAGCTCTAACTATGGAGCAGCAATGTGTCTCCCCTTAACAGCAAGATATTCAGTCAAATTAGTACAGCTCTAGTTCTCTGGCGAGGCCAATGATCTAGGCTGCTCAGATGATGTGCTTTCTAACCCAGCACACATTTTATAGGTGGGTTTCCTGTTCTTCAGCCAGGTCACCTGGCCAGTCTCTTTCCTTAACAATTGTCTGTGCCTGGAGACAGAATTCCCTCTTCTTGAAAAGCCTCCTGTTCCTCCTCTCCAGCCTCTAATCTGAAGGTAAGTGACATAACCAAGAGCTCTGACCAGCGTCCTCTCCTCGGATTCCTAAATGAAGAGACCACTCTCTTACCTAGCCATCGCACCTAATTTAGTTCACATCTTGCCACAGATAAAGTATAAATGCACATAGTATTCTATTAGTCTTCTCCCATCAAGCTCCACTGGAAAATTTTAGGCTCAGATATTCATTTATCTCTTGATTAAGGTTACCTTTTCCCAACAGAATATAATAGTTGTAGGACCATCCCGAGCCAGATCTGATTACCATAATGGGAAACAACACAAAGAGAGCATCCAATCATTCATTTGCATTCTCCTCTCAGAACTGCTTCCTGGACCAAACACCAGCACTCACCCAGCCAGTGCAATAACTTTGTTATGAATGCTCTAGTACATGAATATATAAGGATGGCAATGTCTGAACCTCTTTTGCCTGGAAACATCCAAGGGAAAAGTTTGAGAGGAGCACATGGAAAAATGAGAGAGAAAAATTGGGAACAGGATATAGAAAAGAGATAATGGACAAATGTTTGATTATCATTCAGGCAAAGACTGGGGATTGTTCTTGTACCTAAACCTCTTCATCCCACCCCAGGTTCCAGAAAGGGGAAGTGGCTTGACTGTAGTCAGCAAATCCTTGGGAGAACCAGAAAGAGCAGTCAGGTCTCCACTGGAATAAATTTGCCTCCCTCGTAAGGCAAGTAGGGAACATGAACAGAGGCCATGGACTAGATTCTGATCTTATTTACATCAGTATAAATAGGGAGTGAATGTATTCACTTCAGTGGAGTTACTCTGAGTTTACACCAGTGTAACTGACAGACAAATCTCACCTGTGGTTTAAGAAGTGCTTAGACACTAGCTCATCAATTGTTGTTTAGGCAACCTTGTTTAATAAATTCAATATTTAACTGACCTCAAGCAGGTTAAATTTAACACCTTAGGCCTTGCCTACAACTACAAAGAGAGAAGATCCTGTGAGCGCTTTGTGCGGGCGCAGCGCACTTCAAACTAGCAGACTGAGAACTTCCTGTGCAGTTTCAAATGCAGCATTGCAGAGTGAATAATTCTTCCTCTCTCACCTCCTGTTGTCCATCTCCTTACAAGGCAGTGAGAGGGTGACCCCGGACTGTGTCTTTCCATCCTCAAGGGATTTTCATGAAGGACATTAGTGGCACTTCAAAGTCTAGTTCCTGCACTCCAGCCTCCTGTGAAAGAGCTACAAAGGTATAATCTCCACATTCTTCAGGGGCTGTCATTTGTAAAGTATATAGTTGTTATAAGAGGTATATACTTTATCGTTTTTGTATATTTCAAGAAATAAGTGATTAGTTCTCCTGAAATGGACATAGATCTGCAAACTTTACTATATTTTTCTTCTGATTAAAATTTAACAGAGACAGTATGGAATATAATTCTATTTTATCATTATTTTTAGTAAGAGATTCTGAAAGGATTTATTATCTCAGGCAAACCCAGTGTTAGAATTTGATATATTTGTATTTTATTCAGCTCTGGTCTAGTATGTAGACTTTATAACTGTATTCACCAAACCTGCAAGATCAACATAAACTGGAGAAGACAGGAAGTTGAAGTACTGTGAACCAAGAGTAATGATAATTAGAAATTGACTGAGTTTAGTGGCAGGATCTTTGTTATCTTCATAAATATTCTGGAAGCTGGACTAAATAGCCTGATAATGTAATGTAAATTAATGTAATGTAATTTTCAGATGGTACTAAATGGAGGGGTGTTGCAAACACAAACAAGATCAGATAGATAACCTGACGCAATTTGGAAAGTTTAGCAAAATGAGCAGAAAATAAAATTAAAACTATTACGTCTGGTGTAATAATCCAAAACTTTGCTACTCAGTGATAGTGAGAAATGGAAAACAGATTAAATATATGCTTGCAATGCAGTAGTTAGCAAAAAAGTAATAACATTTTGTGGATAGGTGGATGCATTGAATTATAGGACAGTCTCTTTCTCTATGGCACTGATGAGAGCCTACCTAGAATTCTACACTCTGTTCTGTTCACTTCCATTTTGATACACTATTATTAGTATTTTATTACTTATTTGTTGAACACCTACTATGTAGCTTGCTGTATGGAACACTGGGAAACTGGGCCAAGATTTTAAAAAATGGATGCCTAAACTTAGCCTCTTATATCCATATGTACTCACCTGAAAAACTGATTTATGTTAAAAAATATTGAGCATCCCTCAGCCCCCTCTGAAATCTATAAGACCTACTGGCTGCTCTGTGCTTTTTAAAATCAGGCTGCTTAGAATGAGAAGCCTAAGTTTTAGCACCCGTTTTTGAATATTTTGGACCATGGACCCAGTCCCAAGGGTTTATATAAACATGACTTATAAAAAATTAAAAAGCAGAAAGTGGTGGGCAGTTTTGAACCAATTCAGAGAAAAGACATACACTTTATTAATGGGGCTGAAGGGATTGATTTATAAAGAAAGACTTAAGATTTAAAAGTGTGTAAGAAACTTTGTTCAAACCATGACTAAAAGGGAACACACAATAACTGTCTAGAAATATAGAAAGTGTATCAACATCAAGGAGGGAAATGGGTGATTGGGGTGGTGTGAAGTTGTAGATTTAGGTGTACAGGGAGGGAGTTAAGACAAACAAAATTTTCCCAAGGTCAGGGGTGGAAATCCTTCTGCAAGAAACATTTAAAATTAGACGGGATAAAGCATGAGGTAAGTGGGGTAGTGGGATGGGAGGAAACAAGGAGGAGGGTACAAGATGGGAAGCCTCCTGATTCATACTGAGAAAGAAGGGCCATCGGCTAGTTATCTTAGGTGCATATACATGAATGCAAGAAGCCTGTGAAACAAGCAGGAAGAATTGGAAGTCCTGGCACAATCAAGGAACTATGACATGATTGGAATAACACAAACTTGGTGAGGCAGTTCACATGACTGGAGCACTGTCATGATTGGGTATAAACTGTTCAGGAAGGACAGGTACGAGAGGAAAGGTGGAGGAGTTGAATTTGTTAGTCTCTAAGGTGCCACAAGTACTCCTTTTCTTTTTGCGAATACAGACTAACATGGCTGCTACTCTGAAACCTGTCATTTTATGTAAGAGAGCATTATGATTGCTCAGAGCTCCAGTTTGAAACTGGAGAAAAGCCTGTTGAGAGTCTTTGGCTTAAGTTTAGAGGCAAGAGCAACAAGGGTGATATTGTGGTGGGTGTTTGCTATAGAGCACCGGATCAGAAAGATGAGGTAGACAAGGCTTTCTTGGGACAACTAACTGAAGTTTCCAGATCACAGGCCCTGGTACTAAGGGGGGACTTCAATCACCCTGACATCCGCTAGGAGAGCAATACAGCAATGCACAGACAATCCAGGAAGATTTTGGAAAGTGTTGGGGACAAATTCCTGGTGGAACTACTGGAGGAACCAACCAGGGGTTGTTCTCCTCTTGACCTGCTGCTTACAAACAGGGAAAAATTGGTAGGGGAAGTAGAAGTGGGTGGCAACCTGGGCAGCAGTAACCTTCAGATGATTGAGTTCAGGATCTTGACAAAAGGAAGAAAGGAGAGTAGCAAAATACAGACCCTGGACTTCAGAAAAGCAGACTTTTACTCCCTTAGGGAACTGATGGGCAGGATCCCCTGGGAAGCTAATATGAGGGGGAAAGGAGTCCAGGAGAGCTGGCTGTATTTTAAAGAAGCCTTATTGAAGGTGCTGGAACAAACCATCCGGAAGTGCAGAAAGACTAGCAAATATGGCAGGCGACCAGCTTGGTTTAACAGTGAAATCTTTGGTGAGCTTAAACTCAAAAAGGAAGCTTACAAAAAGTGGAACTTTGGACAGATGACTAGGGAGGAGTATAAAAATATTGCTCAAACATGCAGGGGTGTAATCAGAAAGGCCAAGGCACAACTGGAATTGCAGCTAGCAAGGGATGTGAAGAGTAACAAGAAGTGTTTCTATTGATATGTTAGCAACAAAAAGAAGGTCAGGAAAAATGTGGGACCCTTACCTAATAGGGGAGGCAACCTAGTGACAGATGATGTGGAAAAAGCTGAAATACTCAATCCTTTTTTTGCCTCGGTCTTCACAGACAAGGTCAGCTCCCAGACTGCTGCACTGGTCAACACAGTATGGGGAGGACGTGAGCAGCCCTCCGTGGTGAAAGAACAGGTTAGGACTATTTAGAAAAGCTGGATGTGCACAAGTCCATGGGTCCAGATCTAATGCATCTTAGGGTGCTGAGGGAGTTGGCTGATGTGACTTCTGAGCCATTGGCCATTATCTTTGAAAATTCGTGGTGATTGGGGGAGGTCCCAGATGATTAGAGAAAGGCAAAAAAGTGCCCATATTTTAAAAAGGGAAGAAAGAGAACCCAGGGAACTACAGATTGGAGGCAGGGGATTGGACTACATGACCTCCTTAGGTCTCTTCCAGCCCTAATATTCTATGATTCTATGATTCTATTATTAGACAGAATCCTACATTAAACGTATGAAAGTATAAACCTCAGCCTGTGACTGATATAACCCATCTCCATTGACAATGTGTGTGGTGTGGGGGGAGGTGTCTATTTTACCAGCCTGGGAAGGCAAGTAATCTCCAGGCCCAAGTCCCTTTTCATGCCCTTCTTTATTATTTACAATAATGTGAACAAACAAAATGGGAACAAAAAAAAAGAAAAGAAAACACACTCAACTGAAAATATTGGTCATAGTCCCCAGAGGCCTTTCTGCCTCAGCCAGTCAGGAAGAGAGAGACCCCCTGGCCCTGTGACTTCTCTGAACTAAGCTTCCTCTTTCTGACCTGTCATGTGATAGTCATGGATCCCTTTAACCACTCCACACTGCTGTTTTACCCTTGTCACAGACTCCCGCAAGATGAATTAAATAACATAAAGTTGGGAAAGACGCCTTGACTTCTATGATTTTCTGCACCATGGCCACATTCTGACTTCATTTGGAAAATGTAAATTTGAAGTAACACCCACTGACTTCCATGGAATTAGTCCAAATGTACACAAGAGTGTCTCTGAACAGAATATGACCCCATGATTCTGTCTATACTGAAACTCAATGTATATTATGCTAAAGTATAAAGAAAAGGAGTACTTGTGGCACCTTAGAGACTAACAAATTTATTAGAGCATAAGCTTTAGTGAGCTACAGCTCAAAGGGAGGAGCAAGTGGAGGAGGTGCATCACTCAAGTGGCAGTACTTGGAGGCACCGGAGACTAAAGTTCTCCAAAATCTATATTTAGGCACCTGGGGTGGTGTTTTCAAAAGTCCCTGAATTATTTAGGAGCAAAAGCCCTATTAAAGTCAATGGTGTTACAGTGGTATAAAACAAGTGGAGAATCAGACCCAGAGTCTCTAGAAACCTAAAGGGGAGAGCAGAGAGGATCACCCCTTGTAATGTTGCACATTTGACATGTGCTGTAAGCATTTCCCCCAGCACAGCCATCCCTGTCAGCAGGAGGAGAAGGTCACCATCCAGTCCTCTCATTACCCCCAAATTGACTCACCGGGGATTCTTTTGCTACTGGCAGAGCTAACGCTTCCCGATACTATCGAGTTCTCCAGTATTAGGAGCCAGATTGTGTCCAGCCTCCCTCCACTGCCAGGGCACATGAAATTGTAGCTTTGTCTTTTAAACTCTTCTCCTGAATCTGTCCTGCCAGGATTTTATTTGTTTGTTTGTTTTTCTTTTCTGAATCCTTCTATTTTGCTGGTGTGTATTAAGGTGTCCCGCACCCAGAACTATGTGCCACATTCAAGGTGCAGTGAGAGGGAAGCTTGGTTCTTCCAACCCACACCCTACAGTTTATTCTGCTGTGAAATCATTACAGTTGCTGTAGTTCCTTAACATAAGTATCAGTTTCCAACAGATCCCATTGTACATCTCAGCCTACTCAATCCAACCTTTCTATCCCAGAATGCACCAGAAATGAGTGAGCAGGCAGTGACCTATGTAGACCTAAAACTTCAAACTCCTTCCAAGCAGCAGAGGAAAAAGATACCTAAGAACACCAGGGACAAAGGTGCGGTATGTTTGTAAGCATATGAGAACATATCTGCTATTACTGATAGTCTATATTCCATGTTAAATCTCTTCCTTGAGCTGTACATATTGTATCTGACTTTATCAACTTATATTTTTACCTTTTTCTTCAGTGCCAGGAACAGTTATTTTAGGTAATTTGTTAATATCTATGAAGCATTGAAATGCCCCTACAATGGTACACAGTATTCTGGGCATGGGAAGCAAAAGTTATTGTATCTCTGGAGCCCTGGAACACAATTCTTTTATTTATAGAATCATAGAATATTAGTGTTGGAAGGGACCTCAGGAGGTCATCTAGTCCAACCTCCTGCTCAAAGCAGGACCTAATCCTCAACTAAATCATCCCAGCCAGGGCTTTGTCAAGCCTGACCTTAAAAACCTCTAAGGAAGGAGATTCCACCACCTCCCTAGGTAACCCATTCCAGTGCTTCACCACCCTCCTAGTGAAATAATTTTTCTTAATATCCAACCTAAACCTCCCCCTCTGCAACTTGAGGCCATTACTACTTGTTCTGTCATCTGCTACCACTGAGAACAATCTAGATCCATCCTCTTTGGAACCCTCTTTCAGGTAGCTATCAAATCCCCCCTCATTCTTCTCTTCTGTAGACTAAATAATTCCAGTTTCTCAGCCTCTCCTCATAAGTCAGGTGCTCCAGTCCCCTTATCATTTTTGTTGCCCTTCACTGGATGCTTTCCAATTTTTCCACATCCTTCTTGTAGTGTGGGGCCCAAAACTGGACACAGTACTCCAGATAAGGCCTCACCAATGTTGAGTAGAGGGGAATGATCATGTCCCTCTATCTGCTGAGAATGCTCCTACTTATACAACCCAAAATGACGTTAGTCTTCTTGGCAACAAGGGCACACTGTTGACTCATATCCAGCTTCTTGTCCACTGTAACCCCTAGGTACTTTTCTGCAGAACTGGTGCCTAGCAGTTGTGTTATCGCAAACCATTCCTTGAAAATGGATGTTGTTGATTTGCCCCGTATTCAAGAGACATTGTCTATTTATCATGCCTTGTTGTGGGAAGATTAAAGGAGGTGATAGCTGAATTCTACTCTCCCTTCTGAAACCTACTCATACCCAAATAAAATACCATTTTCTTTCTGCTTTGACTGATTGTAATAGTCAACATCATGAAGTCATTGCTGATCCTTAATTGCCCACATTTATTTACCGTCCCAGAGCCTTAAAATCATTTCTGTCCAGCAGAGGATTTCCTGAGCTTCCAAGAAGTTGAGCATTAGTTTTAGAGAAGATGACATTTTAAAATGCTCTTTAAAAAAAAAACAGAAAGAAAACATGATCTCCATCTAAAAGAGCATAATACCTAGTGGCTTATTTCCACTGAAGTTAATTAGCGTACAGCTATCGACTTCAATGGGAGCAGGAGCAGGCTTTAAATCAAGAAAATAGTCCTGGATATGTTGAATGAGTTTATAAATATGTTTTGTAGATCACGCTGTAAAAATCAGGATAGTAAGTACCTTACAGATCAGATTCAAAACATAGAGAATCCCTCTAGGCAAAACCTTAAGTTACAAAAAGACACAAAAACAGGAATATACATTCCATTCAACACAGTGTATTTTACCAGCCATTAAACAAAAGGAAATCTAATGGATTTCTAGCTAGATTACTTACTAACTTACTTCACAGAGTTTCTGAGACTGCATTCCTGATCTGTTCCCAGCAAAAAGCATCACACAGACAGACAGACCCTTTGTTTCTCCCCCTCCAGCTTTGAAAGTATCTTGTCTCCTCATTGGTCATTTTGGTCAGGTGCCAGTGAGGTCATCTTAGCTTCTTTTGCCTCTGACCAGGAGGGATTTTATAGCACTGTATACAGAAAGGTGGTTACCCTTCCCTTTATTTTTATGACAAGATGCATGTGCTGAATTCACAGATGTTGGTTGATCCCAGTACACTGACAGCGTACTGTAGACCATTGTACTGTGGGACTAAACCTTTTCAGACAAAAGTCCTGCCATGCCCTACGTACTGCAGTGGTAGTCTCATAGCTCCATTGGATTTTAATAAGATCCATCTACCTTGTCAGTGCATTGAATGGAATTCACTATTTCTATACCATAACTCACTAGAAGGAAATGAGGAGGTGGTGACCTATACAGGACGGAAATGCAACAATGCTTCTGAGCAGGAGAGGAGAGAAAGGACTATGAACTCCCAGAGCAAAGGTACGTATGCTACATTCTGCTGACTCCATATTTACTGCTGTTTAACTGTCTAAAGTCTACCTTGAATTGTATGAGAACATTAAAAGCAAAACTCTGCATAAAGATTCAAGACTTAAATATCCAACATCAAGACATTCAATGGCTGAGATGCCCACAAGCATTATCCACCTGGCTTCCTTGCACATTCTTCATATTAAGATATAAAGATAATTCTGAAAGTATGTAGTATGGAAGAATTGGGGCCAGATGGATCTCAGCCACTATATGAATGTTTGAGGGGAGGAGAGTGGTGTGTGCCAGGACTTCCCTGCCTTCTACCCCAACCGCAGTGGCCAGGCATTTTCTTCCTAGTTGCAGGGTCTGCTCCCCCATAGAATGCACGGAGGCATTGGCCACCCCATGGTGAGGGAGACAGAGCTGTGGCTTTATCTAGCATCCTCCTGTACTATGTAATTCGGGCGGAACAGCTACACTACCCTATAAGATGGTGTAGTGTGTGCTCTCCCTTTGCACACTTGAGAGTTTAGGGAGGGACTGTTCCCCAGGGGAGACAATCCCCACCTAGGGGGAGGTTCCACACTGGCCGAACATAGGACAGTTCCTAAAAGGCACAGCTGAGCCCTTAATGCTGTTTTAAGGTGCCCTGGATGGTGAGACTTCCAAGAGGGAAGGGGGAGCCCTTTAAATTCTTCCTAGAACTCTTTGTTTTGAGCTTCCTTTTCCTTACCCTACCTTCATGAGTGTACATGGTACTAGCAGTGAATGAATATAATGCTTCCCCTCTTTTACAAATTGCTGCATAGATGCAGTTTGGGCCACTGCACAGGGCTTCAAGCTAACAGCCCGGATCATTGGGTTTTATTCACTCCCTTGATAAGTCTGGGCAAAGCACTTCACCTCTCTCTGTTTCAATTCCTCCATCTTTAGAATGAGGATAAAACTTTCCCACCTTTTTTTAGTGCTACAGTTGAAAAGCTCCATATAAGTGCTAAGGTGGAAGAAATAGACCTTAATGGTGTTCTGCTAGGACTCCAGGACACTGTTTTGTTGCCAGCAGGTCCCATGTAATACAGTCCGCCTCCTTACTATGGCCTCTTTAAAACTAGATCCTGCTATTCAGACATCCTGGCTTGTAAAACCTTGAGCATGGAAAGAGTTTTCATTCCATAGTTTGAGAGTTCTGATGACCCTGTTCTGACACAGCTGAATTGGGGTGCGGGTATGGGGAGGTGAATAGATAGGTGTGTGGTCAAGCTGTGTTTCATTAACAAGGAGAATAGGACCGAAAAGCAGAACAGGCCACTCTTGTGGATAAATCTGATACAATTTAAGAGAAAATAAGAACATTTGTCCTGTTTGTTTTTTTTAACACCATTCTACAGAACGTAATTGGTAGAGAATTGTATTTTTGCTATAAGATGGCTAAAATTTTTTAGTGAAGATCTCATTCTCTATTAAATTCAATAGACTTATAAGGTATTGTTTTAATAAACCCTAGTCAAATTCTATACAACTCTATTGTTATCTTCATTCTTAAATTCCATAGGACTTTACAATAAGAGCAGAGACAAAAAAGGAGCATTGTTGCAAAAGTAAGAAAAAATACTTCCAGGGCTTATGCCTGGTTTAGGGCTTAAAAACATTTCCCCCCATAATTCTGTACTTCTCCCTTTTCTCTCTCTCAGATTCTTCTGCTCCAGCTCCTGCATGGGGGCTCATAGCAGGGATTTTGGGGATGTTCTGCTTGGCTTTGGTGATAGCAGAGGGTGTCTTGGCTGCCAATGGTAAGCATGAGCAAAGTAGATATTGAGAGACAGGCTCTGTGTTGGCATACTCCTTGTGTAACTGCTGGAAAGTAAATCTCATGGGGTGTAAGTCAGTGAAGAGCTGCAAATGATTAGCACCTCTGAAAATCAGGCCACTTATTCAGATGCCTAATTATGGCTTTAGGGGGCAGGGGCACCAGCTGGGTTCTTTCATATTCTCTCTCCCACACTCCCAAACCCATGGTGATAGCTGCACTTCCACCCGCTTGTCCTCTGTGCTCTGAAACCACCCCCTTTGCAGGGTTTCCAGGGACAACTGCAACTGACAACCCCTTAGAATAACAGCTCCAATTGGCCACATGACTCAAGAGCCAGAAGGGCCACAGGGGTGTTTTTCTGCTTAGTGGTCACTTCAAACACTACCTGTGTTCAACATAGATGTTGGAAATCAGGATGTTTTCAATTCTATATTCTGTGACTTTTTAGAGAGTCAAGATTTTCAACCCCACAGGTTTTAATGGGTTTTTTTAAGTTCACAATGTTAATTTTTAAGATTATTTTTAAAAAAGAAAAAGTATCTGACATGTTACATATAACATAACATGTTGTTATTACAATATAACAGACTTTCTGCCCGATGGCATAACTGAGGGTAGAACTTGGCCCTTTGTGTTCCTATAAGGCACAATATATTGATCTGTAAAACCGTGCTGCAATTTACCTTTAAGGGATACATCATATCGTTATATTATTTTGGCTTTAAGTTTTTCAGATCTCCCAAATACCATGTAGACAGGAGGAAAACCTGAACCAGTTTCAGGAAATTATCCCAGGTAAGAACGGAAACCTGCCAAAGGTTTTGAACAGGAAAGATTGCCTTCAAAAGGGCAACATTTTTTCTTGTATGTGCTGTAACTTTAGACTGAAATCATTTCAAATTAAATCCCCAGCATTGTTGCTAGACTGATGAATAGCAGATTATGACATTTTGGGTTAACTAGATTTCAATTCTTTTGATTCTTGTATACCAAATGTTTTCACTCATTGTAAAAGTCAGAAGTGAGTCTTGAGGAAATGTAAAGGAGGCGAAGTAGATTCAACTCACATGCTAAAAGGCAACCGGAAAGGAGTATAGCAAGAAAAATAGTTAACATGAGGAAACAATAATAATAATAGGATCATAGAAATGTAGAGCTGGAAGGGACTTTGAGAGGTCATTTAGTCCAGCCACCTGCACGGAGGCAGGATCAAATGAACTTAGATCATCCCCCCAACAAAGGTTGTCTAACCTGTTCTTAAGAACCTCCAAAGACAGGGAGTCCACAACCTCCCTTGGAAGCATATTCCAGAGCTAACCTTAGAGTTGTTTCAGAGTAGCAGCCGTGTTAGTCTGCATTCGCAAAAAGAAAAGGAGTACTTGTGGCACCTTAGAGACTAACAAATTTATTAGAGCATAAGCTTTCGTGAGCTACAGCTCACTTCATCGGATGCATTTGGTGGAAAAAACAGAGGAGAGATTTATATACACACACACAGAGAACATGAAACAATGGGTTTATCATACACACCGTAAGGAGAGTGATCACTTAAGATAAGCCATCACCCACAGCAGGGGGGGAAAGGAGGAAAACCTTCCATGGTGACAAGCAGGTAGGCTAATTCCAGCAGTTAACAAGAATATCAGAGGAACAGTGGGGGGTGGGGTGGGGGGGAGAAATACCATGGGGAAATAGTTTTACTTTGTGTAATGACTCATCCATTCCCAGTCTCTATTCAAGCCTAAGTTAATTGTATCCAGTTTGCAAATTAATTCCAATTCAGCAGTCTCTTGTTGGAGTCTGTTTTTGAAGCTTTTTTGTTGAAGTATAGCCACTCTTAGGTCTGTGATCGAGTGACCAGAGAGATTGAAGTGTTCTCCAACTGGTTTTTGAATGTTATAATTCTTGACGTCTGATTTGTGTCCATTCATTCTTTTAAATGAATGAACTGTGGGGCCTGACCCATAACTATTTCACATTTGGTGACAATGTATACCTTCAAATCAGCGGCACTGCGATGGGTACCCGCATGGCCCCACAGTATGCCAACATTTTTATGGCTGACTTAGAACAACGCTTCCTCAGCTCTCGTCCCCTAATGCCCCTACTCTACTTGCGCTACATTGATGACATCTTCATCATCTGGACCCATGGAAAAGAAGCTCTTGAGGAATTCCACCATGATTTCAACAATTTCCATCCCACCATCAACCTCAGCCTGGACCAGTCCACACAAGAGATCCACTTCCTGGACACTACGGTGCTAATAAGCGATGGTCACATAAACACCACCCTATATCGGAAACCTACTGACCGCTTTTCCTACCTACATGCCTCTAGCTTTCATCCAGATCATACCACTCGATCCATTGTCTACAGCCAAGCGCTACGATATAACCGCATTTGCTCCAACCCCTCAGACAGAGACAAACACCTACAAGATCTCTATCATGCATTCCTACAACTACAATACCCACCTGCTGAAGTGAAGAAACAGATTGACAGAGCCAGAAGAGTACCCAGAAGTCACCTACTACAGGACAGGCCCAACAAAGAAAACAACAGAACGCCACTAGCCATCACCTTCAGCCCCCAACTAAAACCTCTCCAACGCATCATCAAGGATCTACAACCTATCCTGAAGGACGAGCCATCACTCTCTCAGATCTTGGGAGATAGACCAGTCCTTGCTTACAGACAGCCCCCCAATCTGAAGCAAATACTCACCAGCAACCACACACCACACAACAGAACCACTAACCCAGGAACCTATCCTTGCAACAAAGCCCGTTGCCAACTCTGTCCACATATCTATTCAGGGGATACCATCATAGGGCCTAATCACATCAGCCACACTATCAGAGGCTCGTTCACCTGCGCATCTACCAATGTGATATATGCCATCATGTGCCAGCAATGCCCCTCTGCCATGTACATTGGCGAAACTGGACAGTCTCTACGTAAAAGAATGAATGGACACAAATCAGACGTCAAGAATTATAACATTCAAAAACCAGTTGGAGAACACTTCAATCTCTCTGGTCACTCGATCACAGACCTAAGAGTGGCTATACTTCAACAAAAAAGCTTCAAAAACAGACTCCAACGAGAGACTGCTGAATTGGAATTAATTTGCAAACTGGATACAATTAACTTAGGCTTAAATAGAGACTGGGAATGGATGAGTCATTACACAAAGTAAAACTATTTCCCCATGGTATTTCTCCCCCCCACCCCACCCCCCACTGTTCCTCTGATATTCTTGTTAACTGCTGGAATTACCCTACCTGCTTGTCACCATGGAAGGTTTTCCTCCTTTCTCCCCCCTGCTGTGGGTGATGGCTTATCTTAAGTGATCACTCTCCTTACAGTGTGTATGATAAACCCATTGTTTCATGTTCTCTGTGTGTGTGTATATAAATCTCTCCTCTGTTTTTTCCACCAAATGCATCCGATGAAGTGAGCTGTAGCTCACGAAAGCTTATGCTCTAATAAATTTGTTAGTCTCTAAGGTGCCACAAGTACTCCTTTTCTTTTTGCGAACCTTAGAGTTGGAAAGTTTTTCCTAATATGTAACCTAAATCTCCCTTACTGCAGACTAAATTGATGAGTCCTTGCCCTATCTTCAATGATCATGGAAATCAGTTGATCACAACCCTTTTCATAACAGCCCTTAGCATATCTCAAGACTGTTATGAGGTGCCCACTCAGTTTTCCTTTCTCTAGGTTTAACATGCCCAGTCTTTCAATCTTTTCTAAACCTTTGATCATTTTTCTTGCTCTCCTCTGGACTCTCTTCAATATGTCCACATCCTTTTTTAAAGGGTGGCACCCTGAAATGGACTCAGGACTCCAGCTGAAGGCTCACCAGTGCTAAGTAAATCAGCACAGTTACTTCCTGTGTCTTACATACAACACTCCTGTTAATATGTCCAAGAATGATATTACCCTTTTTCATAACTGTATCACACTGTTGACTCTGATTCAGTTTGTGATCTACTATAACCCCCTCCAGATCCTTTTCAGCAGTACTACTTCCTGGTCAGTTATTCTCCATTTTGAAGTTGCACATTTGATTATTTGATTTTTTTTCTTCCTAAGTGTAGAACTTTGCACTTGTCATTATTGAATTTCATCTTCTTGATTTCAGTCTAGGTCTCCAATTTGTTAAGGTTAATTTGAATTCTAATCTTGTCCTCCAGTGTGTTTGCAAGTCTTCCCAGCTTGGAGTCATCTACAAATTTAGTCATCTACAAATCTACTCTCCACTTCATTATCTAATTCACTAATGAAAATATTGAATAATGCTAGACCCAGAACACTGAGCCAATGATAACTACTGTCTTGCAACCAGTTTTGCACCCACCTATATTAATTTCATATAGACCACATTACCCTAGTTTGCTTTTGACACAGTCTCACAGGACATTCTCATAAGCCTCACTAAAACAAGATATAGAAAATCTATAGAATCCTTCCTATCCACTGGGCCAGTAACATTTGCAACCAGTTCCTCCTTGTTAGTCAGAATCAAATCTAAAATGGCTGCCACCCAGTTGCTGCTTCCACCTTCTGAAATAAAAAGTTGCCCCTAATACATTCCAAGGACAGTTTGTGTTTTGCTATACTACTTTTCCAGTGGATGTCTGGGTAGTTAAAATTCCCCATTTCCACCAGGTTATTTGTTTTGGATATTTCTGTTATTTGTTCTAGAAATGCCTTATCCACTCCTCTTCCTTAGCTGGTGGTTTATAGTAGACGCCTACTGTGAGATTCTTGTGTTTTTTCACCTTTTATCGTCACCCAGAGACTTTCAACTTATCTACCTCTCACCTTCTTCTGGACCTCAGAACAAGTGTATATACTCTTGATGTATAATGAGACACCTCTTTCCTTTTTTTCCTGCCTGTCTTTCCTGAACAAGCTGTTACCCTCTATACCAATATTCCAGTCATGAGATTTATCCCACCAAGTCTCTGTGATACCAATTTAGCTTTAATACTAATACATACTAATATTTCCTGTTCTCATTAGTTATTCCCCATACTCCTTACATTTATAGACTCACAGACTTTGAGGTCAGAAGAGACCTTCATAATCATCTAGTCTGACATCCTGCACATTGCAGGCCACAGAATTTCACCCATCCATTCATGTACATTTGTGTACAGATATCTAAAATGTTGATCCAATTTCCCCATTGTTCTACCTTTTATTGCTCCAATAGTATGATGATACTATTGTAACTTTCCATCCCTCCCTTTCCAAATATTTAGCCTTATGTTAAGGTCACCCTTTTTTATACCTACCTGTGGCTTTTGTCACCTGCCCCCTTTGAACCTAGTTTGAAGCCCTCCTCATTTTGTTGGCTAGTACCGGTACAAAGATGCTCTTCCCCTTCTTGGTCAGGTGGACCCCAACTCTTCCCAGGAGACATTCTCTGTGGAACAGCATCCCATAGTTGAGGAAGTCGAAGCCTTCCGTTTGAGTTTCACAGCCATTCATTTATCTCCAGGATGCATGCATCCCTGCCTGTCCCCTTTCCCTCAACAGGGAGGATGGACAAGAATACAACCTCCACCCCTCACTCCTTCACCCTTTCTCCCAGAGCCCTGTGGTCACTGCAGATCTGCCCAGGGTCATACCTGTCAGTATCATTAGTGCCCATGTGGATGAAGCAGCATGGGGAAGTGGTCAGAAAGATGAATGAGCCTTGGCAACCTTTCCGTAACATCTTGGACATGAGCTCCAGGAAGGCAGAACATTTCCCAGGACATCATGTCAGATCGGCACATGGATGCCTCTGTTCCCATGAAAAGAGAGTCCCTGGTCACCACCATCCAATGCCTCCTCCCTTTGCATGTGTTGGCCATGAATTTCTCAGCCTTGAGGGCAGGTGTTTTTTCTTCAGAAGCCATTGGGGTCTGCTCTTCACCTCCTGCTGCCAGTACCTCATATTGGTTCTTGACCATGATGGATGGGGGACCTGGCTCGGGGGCTGAGCACTGTCTACTGTCTGAGGGGGCCAACAGCAAGTCTTCTCCTCGCAGACCAGCTGGTTTTTCTTCCTCATCTGTTGCCACTCTAGTCATCTGTTAAGAAGCTGTAAGATAAACTAGTCAACCTCCCACTTTAACGCGTTCCATCTCTGGTGTTTCTCAGCATGTAGGTTTCACCATCTTAGATTTCCTAACACCTGCGCATCAGTTACTCTGTGTGAAGAAGCCTCACATGCATATCATCACTGAATTTTATCCATTGTGCAAGAATCCTGCTCAATAATTACTGACAGAGAAACAGCCAATCAATTACAATAGCAGACACACTTGATGTATAGAATCCAAAAAATTCCCCTGGGGGAAAAACAAACAAACATGATTTGTGTATAAAAGGAAAGTGATACTGGTACAATAACAATTAGACTATTTGCTATGGCACAAGAATCCTCATGCCAGTTTCAAAATGCCAGCAACCATGTCAGTGCTTGTGAGTCTCCAGATAGTTTGTGAAGCACTTGACTGAAAATCAAACTACAACACAAAATCTATTATTACAATTTTAACTTAATACTTCTAATAAAGGAATATCTAGAGGCCTCAACCAGGTATAAGCCTTCATTATATTAGATGTTGTACAAGCACACTATAAGAGACAGTTCCTAGCTGAGAGAGATGACAAACTTAATACAGACAAAACACAATAAGTGGATGAAACAGTCAAGCAGAGGGAATTGGGGAGGGAAGACAAGGGTAACAGCGATAAAGGGAACATAAATTGTATTTTCTTTTTAAGGATGGAAGTTTGCTCTTTGCCCAGCAAATTGGTTTCCCCATGGAGAGAAATGTTACCACTTTTCTACTGAATACAAACCATGGCTGGAGAGTCAAAAAGCCTGCTCTTCTCATGGTTCCAGACTCCTTCAGATAGAAAGCAAACAAGAGCTGGTAGAGTATCTTCCTCTTTTGGAGAGTGGCATGGTCAGAACTGCCAATAAAGATTTGTCCGTGAAAAGAAGATTGCAGAAAATTAAATTAGGCTTCATTTGGCATTTTAAGATTTTTTTTTCTTGAAGGCTAATTACCTTGCTCCTCCTCTTCTCTCCCCAGCATTACAGCCATATCTGAACTCTAAATTCAATTAAAATGTCCTTGTTGAAAGGCAAAACCCCAATGTCCTCTGTACTTCTCATATGCAAGGTACAGTTATTCCTGTGGTTAAAAAACCCCCATAAATTGCTTCGGGCAATCTAGAGGAGGTATTGTCCTCCAGACAAGAGAACGATAGAGAGTAATCCACAGAGAATTCTTTCACAATTTCTAGAAAATCTACAACAAACATTCTTGGAGATGATGAGGAATGTGATCGATCTAGCCAGTAGAGTTATATCCCCCAATATATCCAGTAGAGTTGCTCAACCATGAGGCTGCCTCAGCCTATAGGGACCTGTTAACCACATCACTGTAACTGATATTCATACACAAATGAAATGAGCAGATATCTGATATGCACACAACGATGAAAGGGGCAGGGAAAGGAATGTAAGTGCATGAATTGGCTTTGTCCTCCTACAGGATTTCATAAACCCTCTGGCAACTTCACACTGGATAGGATTATTACGTGACAAGACCGACAGACCCTGGATGTGGGGGAATGGCACAGCTTTCTCCACTGAGCAGTAAGTTCCAGACACAACTAGAAACTTCTCATTTCCAAGAAATGCATTCACAGTGTTATAAGGGAGAAAAACCCAGAATGAAATAGTAAGGAACAATATGTCATCACTGAAGTATATTTTTAGAATGCTTTGAAGGCTCAAGTCAGCAGAAGATGTTGCCAGTGAAGTTGAGAAATATTGCCCAAACTCCATAGGTGGTGAAACACCAAAAGTTGAAGGGAAGGGGGTGCTACAGGTAAACAATAAAGTGCATTGGAACTCCTGAGCGGAGTAGGACCAAAAAAAAGAAGAAGATGTAGAGAAGAGGTTGTGTGTCATGTCTAAGGTGCACTGGCAGTTAAGTGAAAACTTTGCACAGCATGTGATGCACTACTCCTGACTCTATTCAACGTAGTTATTCATTCCATTCATAAATGCCAAATTTCATAATCTATTTTAATAATGTCCCCTTTGCTTCTCTACAATTGTTTCATTATTATTAAAATTATTTGTTGATGCCATCTACCACGGTGTTCAGATTAGACATTTTTGCCCTTGAAAAAATAAGGTAGTGATATACATATAACTAGAGTGCCTGGAAATAACATTTTTTCTGTCATAGGTTTGCAGTAAAGAAAGGATACATTGATGGTGACTGTGCAGTCATCAGAGGCAGAGAACTCTTCTCTGA
This sequence comes from Dermochelys coriacea, assembly GCF_009764565.3. Taxonomy (NCBI): domain Eukaryota; kingdom Metazoa; phylum Chordata; order Testudines; family Dermochelyidae; genus Dermochelys; species Dermochelys coriacea. The sequence continues at coordinate 214,745,521 of NC_050068.2, forward strand.
TGACTGCAAAGATACAAAGCGCTACATTTGTGAACTGCCAGTTCATGAGCCAGAGTCTGATGTATCCAGACAAGATAGATCATGAAAATCATAAAAAGTGGGCATTCCAAACCCAGAGAAAAATATCCCCCAATAAATACTAACCCTGTCAACTTTTCCTCTTCAAAGGCTGGGTTTAAATTGTAAAGTTATAATATGCTTTGCTGAGATCATATGTTGTTCATGAGTCTGTGTCAAAAGGAGCTGGGATTGGCCTCTTATAACAAAAAGAAATCTGATAAACCACACGTCTCTTGGATACCCACAGCCAATCAGAGCCCTCCCAACAGGCAAAGCTGCTCTCTTTTTTTTCCAGTTCAGTGATAATATATTGTAAAATGGTAATTAGTCCATTATCTGATTAAAATAGGTATTTTTTTCAATACATTGTTGAAAATTGAAAAAATCTGATTTAGTTGCCACATTATATGATTTCTTTTTATTTTATTTTATTTCATTCAATTACAGAAAAAAAAGCCATGATGAATAAATTCAGATATGAAGATAACATTGGTCAGACTAAAAATTCCTTTTGGGGAAAATAGCCTGAAGGTGTTCTTTAAAAGTATGTGGAATGGACTGAAATAGATATCCTGTGGAATCAATATCCATGTCCTTGGGGCCAAAACAGCAAAGGCAAAACCACCTCTCCCACCCACTTGTCCCCCCAGCTTCTCAAGGAGTAAGCAAACCTACAAGTAAATCATGAACAAGATGATAGCAACAGTGAAACCCTGCTATGAGCTGTTATAGGTACAGGGTAGAAGTTCTCATTCACATCACTGGATAATTGAAGATGATGTTACACAGAGTGCACAATTGGAAGATGTGATCCCACCTTTGTATTCCATGGACTGGGCATGGTCAAAAGTGATTCTCTATCACTTCACCTCCCCAACTCCAGTACATTGTGCTTGGGCACAAGCTGTCCTTGTGCCTCATGACACAGTCAGTTTCCTTTTGTCCCCATTAGAGAAATGTACCATGCCAAGAACACTATGGTCTTCCTAGCACGCAAGATACACACCTCATGTCCACTTACCAAAGTGATCCCAATGATTCACATTTATGTCAGATGCTTTGGAAATAGGCTTCCTTCCAACAGAGGTAAATACTGTGGGGTCCCAACCATATCAGTCTGGATCATTTTAGAATGACTGTGGGCAGGACTGGCTGAAATGGATCAAGGAGCCCTCCCAGTAATAACAACTGTACAACAGGTTTCAGAGTAGCAGCCGTGTTAGTCTGTATTCGCAAAAAGAAAAGGAGTACTTGTGGCACCTTAGAGACTAACAAATTTATTAGAGCATAAGCTTTCGTGAGCTACAGCTCACTTCATCGGATGCATTTGGTGGAAAAAACAGAGGAGAGATTTATATACACACACACAGAGAACATGAAACAATGGGTTTATCATACACACTGTAAGGAGAGTGAAAAGAAAAGGAGTACTTGTGGCACCTTAGAGACTAACAAATTTATTAGAGCATAAGCTTTCGTGAGCTACAGCTCAAGTGAGCTGTAGCTCACGAAAGCTTATGCTCTAATAAATTTGTTAGTCTCTAAGGTGCCACAAGTACTCCTTTTCTTTTTGCGAATACAGACTAACACGGCTGCTACTCTGAAACCTGTAAGGAGAGTGATCACTTAAGATAAGCCATCACAAACAGCAGGGGGGGGAAGGAGGAAAACCTTCCATGGTGACAAGCAGGTAGGCTAATTCCAGCAGTTAACAAGAATATCAGAGGAACAACCATGGGGAAATAGTTTTACTTTGTGTAATGACTCATCCATTCCCATTCCATACTGTCACGGCTAACCTGGTGGCAGAACTTTGTGACTTTGTCCTGACCCATAACTATTTCGCATTTGGTGACAATGTATACCTTCAAATCAGCGGCACTGCGATGGGTACCCGCATGGCCCCACAGTATGCCAACATTTTTATGGCTGACTTAGAACAACGCTTCCTCAGCTCTCGTCCCCTAATGCCCCTACTCTACTTGCGCTACATTGATGACATCTTCATCATCTGGACCCATGGAAAAGAAGCTCTTGAGGAATTCCACCATGATTTCAACAATTTCCATCCCACCATCAACCTCAGCCTGGACCAGTCCACACAAGAGATCCACTTCCTGGACACTACGGTGCTAATAAGCGATGGTCACATAAACACCACCCTATATCGGAAACCTACTGACCGCTATTCCTACCTACATGCCTCTAGCTTTCATCCAGGTCATACCACTCGATCCATTGTCTACAGCCAAGCGCTACGATATAACCGCATTTGCTCCAACCCCTCAGACAGAGACAAACACCTACAAGATCTCTATCATGCATTCCTACAACTACAATACCCACCTGCTGAAGTGAAGAAACAGATTGACAGAGCCAGAAGAGTACCCAGAAGTCACCTACTACAGGACAGGCCCAACAAAGAAAACAACAGAACGCCACTAGCCATCACCTTCAGCCCCCAACTAAAACCTCTCCAACGCATCATCAAGGATCTACAACCTATCCTGAAGGACGAGCCATCGCTCTCTCAGATCTTGGGAGACAGACCAGTCCTTGCTTACAGACAGCCCCCCAATCTGAAGCAAATACTCACCAGCAACCACACACCACACAACAGAACCACTAACCCAGGAACCTATCCTTGCAACAAAGCCCGTTGCCAACTCTGTCCACATATCTATTCAGGGGATACCATCATAGGGCCTAATCACATCAGCCACACTATCAGAGGCTCGTTCACCTGCGCATCTACCAATGTGATATATGCCATCATGTGCCAGCAATGCCCCTCTGCCATGTACATTGACCAAAGATCGCATGCCCTGATTCTCATGGGTGACTTTAATTTTCCTGATATCTGCTGGGAGAGCAATACAGCGGTGCATAGACAATCCAGGAAGTTTTTGGAAAGCGTAGGGGACAATTTCCTGGTGCAAGTGCTAGGGGAGCCAACTAGGGGGAGCGCTTTTCTCGACCTGCTGCTCACAAACCGGGTAGAATTAGTGGGGGAAGTAAAAGTGGATGGGAATCTGGGAGGCAGTGACCATGAGTTGGTTGAGTTCAGGATCCTGACGCAGGGAAGAAAGGTAAGCAGCAGGATACGGACCCTGGACTTCAGGAAAGCAGACTTTGACTCCCTCAGGGAACAGATGGCCAGGATCCCCTGGGGGACTAACATGAAAGGGAAGGGAGTCCAGGAGAGCTGGCTGTATTTCAAGGAATCCCTGTTGAGGTTACAGGGACAAACCATCCCGATGAGTCGAAAGAATAGTAAATATGGCAGGCGACCAGCTTGGCTTAAGGTGAAATCCTAGCGGATCTTAAACATAAAAAAGAAGCTTACAAGAAGTGGAAGGTTGGACATATGACCAGGGAAGAGTATAAAAATATTGCTCGGGCATGTAGGAAAGATATCAGGAGGGCCAAATCGCACCTGGAGCTGCAGCTAGCAAGAGATGTCAAGAGTAACAAGAAGGGTTTCTTCAGGTATGTTGGCAACAAGAAGAAAGCCAAGGAAAGTGTGGGCCCCTTACTGAATGAGGGAGGCAAGCTAGTGACAGAGGATGTGGAAAAAGCTAATGTACTCAATGCTTTTTTTGCCTCTGTTTTCACTAACAAGGTCAGCTCCCAGACTGCTGTGCTGGGCAACACAAAATGGGGAAGAGATGGCCAGCCCTCTGTAGAGATAGAGGTGGTTAGGGACTATTTAGAAAAGCTGGACGTGCACAAGTCCATGGGGCCGGACGAATTGCATCCGAGAGTGCTGAAGGAATTGGCAGCTGTGATTGCAGAGCCCTTGGCCATTATCTTTGAAAACTCGTGGCGAACGGGGGAAGTCCCGGATGACTGGAAAAAGGCTAATGTAGTGCCCATCTTTAAAAAAGGGAAGAAGGAGGATCCTGGGAACTACAGGCCAGTCAGCCTCACCTCAGTCCCTGGAAAAATCATGGAGCAGGTCCTCAAAGAATCAATCCTGAAGCACTTAGAGGAGAGGAAAGTGATCAGGAACAGTCAGCATGGATTCACCAAGGGAAGGTCATGCCTGACTAATCTAATCGCCTTTTATGATGAGATTACTGGTTCTGTGGATGAAGGGAAAGCAGTGGATGTATTGTTTCTTGACTTTAGCAAAGCTTTTGACACGGTCTCCCACAGCATTCTTGTCAGCAAGTTAAGGAAGTATGGGCTGGATGAATGCACTATAAGGTGGGTAGAAAGCTGGCTAGATTGTCGGGCTCAACGGGTAGTGATCAATGGCTCCATGTCTAGTTGGCAGCCGGTGTCAAGTGGAGTGCCCCAGGGGTCGGTCCTGGGGCCCGTTTTGTTCAATATCTTCATAAATGATCTGGAGGATGGTGTGGATTGCACTCTCAGCAAATTTGCGGATGATACTAAACTGGGAGGAGTGGTAGATACGCTGGAGGGGAGGGATAGGATACAGAAGGACCTAGACAAATTGGAGGATTGGGCCAAAAGAAATCTAATGAGGTTCAATAAGGATAAGTGCAGGGTCCTGCACTTAGGATGGAAGAATCCAATGCACCGCTACAGACTAGGGACCGAATGGCTCGGCAGCAGTTCTGCGGAAAAGGACCTAGGGGTGACAGTGGACGAGAAGCTGGATATGAGTCAGCAGTGTGCCCTTGTTGCCAAGAAGGCCAATGGCATTTTGGGATGTATAAGTAGGGGCATAGCGAGCAGATCGAGGGACGTGATCGTTCCCCTCTATTCGACACTGGTGAGGCCTCATCTGGAGTACTGTGTCCAGTTTTGGGCCCCACACTACAGGAAGGATGTGGATAAATTGGAAAGAGTACAACGAAGGGCAACGAAAATGATTAGGGGTCTAGAGCACATGACTTATGAGGAGAGGCTGAGGGAGCTGGGATTGTTTAGTCTGCAGAAGAGAAGAATGAGGGGGGATTTGATAGCTGCTTTCAACTACCTGAAAGGGGGTTTCAAAGAGGATGGCTCTAGACTGTTCTCAATGGTAGCAGATGACAGAACGAGGAGTAATGGTCTCAAGTTGCAATGGGGGAGGTTTAGATTGGATATTAGGAAAAACTTTTTCACTAAGAGGGTGGTGAAACACTGGAATGCGTTACCTAGGGAGGTGGTAGAATCTCCTTCCTTAGAGGTTTTTAAGGTCAGGCTTGACAAAGCCCTGGCTGGGATGATTTAACTGGGACTTGGTCCTGCTTTGAGCAGGGGGTTGGACTAGATGACCTTCTGGGGTCCCTTCCAACCCTGATATTCTATGATTCTATGATTCTATGATTCAAACTGGACAGTCTCTACGTAAAAGAATGAATGGACACAAATCAGACGTCAAGAATTATAACATTCAAAAACCAGTTGGAGAACACTTCAATCTCTCTGGTCACTCGATCACAGACCTAAGAGTGGCTATACTTCAACAAAAAAGCTTCAAAAACAGACTCCAACGAGAGACTGCTGAATTGGAATTAATTTGCAAACTGGATACAATTAACTTAGGCTTAAATAGAGACTGGGAATGGATGAGTCATTACACAAAGTAAAACTATTTCCCCATGGTATTTCTCCCCCCCACCCCACCCCCCACTGTTCCTCTGATATTCTTGTTAACTGCTGGAATTAGCCTACCTGCTTGTCACCATGGAAGGTTTTCCTCCTTCCCCCCCCGCTGTTGGTGATGGCTTATCTTAAGTGATCACTCTCCTTACAGTGTGTATGATAAACCCATTGTTTCATGTTCTCTGTGTGTGTGTATATAAATCTCTCCTCTGTTTTTTCCACCAAATGCATCCGATGAAGTGAGCTGTAGCTCACGAAAGCTTATGCTCTAATAAATTTGTTAGTCTCTAAGGTGCCACAAGTACTCCTTTTCTTTTTGCGAACTGTACAACAGTGGCCTTTCATAATCTCCCAGAACCCACTATTTCTCACACTTGTGCTGGGAATGATGGGATAGGTGCCCACAGGGCACTGCAACTTACAGAATTTAGAAGAGTGGTTGTGAAGATGCAGGACAAACCTGCAAACCAGCATCAGCAGCCTGACTGGAGTGGAGACACTGAACCATTTGTGTTTAAACCATTTCTACACTACCTATTTGCTAACTAGTGGCTCAGTTCTAAAATGTGTATTTAAACTATTTATGAAATGTTTTGTACACATAACGGAGCTGATCCTCTCAGTTATTGCTGCTGGGTTGCTGCCAGTTTCCTGTAAGGTGACCAGATTAGCAGCATCAGTTACACTGTGAAGCTCTGCACAGTGGAAATCGCTATAACTACTGTGTTAGAAGTCTTGGTTGGTTGGGTTTTTTTTTCTTGCATAAGAAAACTCAGAATCTGAGGAATGCAGAAAACACTACAGAAGGGCTCTCCAAACTGATTTTTGTACCTGCAGCTTTCTAATGTTTCACTGGTACACAAACACACTGTGACAGAGCTCTGTCCTTGCCTCCATGTGTCCCACGTTTCCTGGCAGATTTCGCTAGCCTCAGAGGCTCACTGTGACCCTCCACATATCCCTTCTTTCTCTAGAGACAAGGGTCACAGTCTACTGAGCCATTTTCATCATAAGCCAGAGAGGTTGGTGAGGAGAAGTTATCCTTCCTTGCACAGTCTCTGTTGTCTCCCAGTCTCAGTGATTAATCAGGGGGCAAAGGTGGGGGAAGAGGGAGCCCAGGCCCACCCTCTACTCCAGGCTCCAGCCCAGGGACCCTAATAGTATCAGCTATGGTAGCTGACCTTTTAGAAACATGACATGTACAATTCCCTGGGCTACTTCCCCCACAGGAGCCCTCACTTCCTCAAGCTCCACTTCACCCTTACCTCAGGGCCTCCTTCCTTGTGCCTGATATGGTGTGTACTACTCAGCCTCTCCAACCGCACAACTTCTTCCCACAGCTCCTGACATGCACCCCCACTTGACTGACTGGGAGGCTTTTAACTAGTTTCAGCCAGCCCCTGATTGGCTTCAGGTGTCCCAATCAACATAGCCTTCTCCCTGCCTTCTGGAAAGTTCTTAATTGGCCCCAGATGTCTTAATTGACCTGGAGCAGCTTCCATTTCACTTAACCTGGTACCAGGGATTTGTTTAACTTGGAGCTAATATATCTATTTCCCACTACTTTTCTATAGCCATCTGGTCTTGCCCCGTCACAACACACACATTAAAACATTGAATTGATTTATTTGTAACTTGTTCTGAGTGTACTGGTTAGGGTGCAGGGCTTCTGACAAACACTTCCTCTGTGGGAGAAGCCAGATCCTTCAAATCACATTCTCATTTCTTCTGTTGGCTGCTGCTATCCCAACAAAAAGAGGACAGTCAGATGGTCTTTCTCCCCTGGGGATTTAAATACTAGGAAAGAGTAGCAGAGCAGAATCAGAATTGTTTGCAGCCAAGAGAGAGACATTGTTCCGTTTGACATTTTTCCTTTTTCAATTTTCTCACCAAAAATTAGCTCAAGTGACATGGTCCCCACTTTGTCACAGCGTTGCAGTATGATGAGGTGAATGTCCAGGCGCTGTTTAGAACTTCAGGCTGTATCTCTTGTTAAGATTCAGGAAAGGAATGTTGGTCTGAAGAGCGTTGTCTGTGAAGTGGATCTGCATCCCTCTTGAACAGTGAAAGCTAGTAGGAGTTTCCAGTTCTAATACAGAGGAAAGTTCTCAATGCCTCAATCTGAGAGGGAAGGACACCTACTCTGATGACGTGTGGGAAGGTTCATCCTAAAATAACCTCTTCATGCAAACAACTTGACTAAATACCAATTTGTCTTAAACTTTCCTTTTGTGGAGGTAGGCAATAAGACCTTCTGTCATGCTGTCTGGAGTGGTTCATGACCATGGGTGCCAGCCTCAGGGAAGACTGTCAAGAGAAGCAGGGCAGAGCCCCAAACTGGATGTATGTGCTATAATTAGATTTCACAAACCCAGTAACAAACACAAACCCCTAAAATACTATGACAGTCTTACCATGGACAGTCCCCTTGGGCCTTCCAGTCTATCTTCCCACCCAGGCAAGCTGGATTTAATGATGGTTGCTATGCATGAAAGATCACAAAAGTTTCAGGTTGCTTCCTCCCAAGAGACCAGTCACTTACCCCAGGTCAATTTGTACCTTTGATCTCACACCAAAGATGTGGGTGACGTTTTTCATAGGAGTGGGTGGGTGAGATTCTGTGGCCTGCACTGTGCAGGAGGTCGGACTAGATGATCAGAAGGGTCCCTTCTGACCTTAATATCTATGAATCTATGAATCTATGTTTGTAGCCAATCCTGTAATATACTAACTAAAAATGTATTAACATGAAAAAAGAAATGAGAGTTATTACAAGGTTAAAGCAGGCAAATATATATACACAAATAAGTTACAGGCTATGGTTTAAAAAGTGACAATGACAGTGTTACAGTAATCTGTCAGGTCTGAATGTCTTTTAGGGCTAGCCCAGGTTGACCCTCGGTATCTCTGCCTCTGTTTCATAGCTCTGTGAGACAGCAAAAGAGATGAAAACATTTCTTGTCGGCTGTTTCTATTTTGTTCTTCCAGAATTCAAGCTGAATTCGTTGGAACTATATAGAGCTAGTTTTTTATCCCAGTGTTATGGGGTAGTAAATAAAACACCTTAAAAAAGCCTTTTCCAGATCCTCAAAGAGAGTTAGGCACCTAAATACCTTTGAGACGCTGGGCCTAAGTTCCTAAATCGCTTAGGTGCTTTTGAAAATTTTACCTACTGTGTTTAAATATATAATCATCTCTGATTTATTATGCATGTCTACAACCTCACTGAGACAAAAAGCATAAAGACGACAAAGAATAAGGACAACCTGCCTTCCAGCAAGAATTCCATTTTTCCAGTGGTGAAAACAAAGTTTCTCTGACATAAGTATCTGGGAAGTCCCCCAGGTCTAAGGCTGAGCTCTCAGGATTCACTGTGAGGAATTTGTCTGATACTCTAATTCCAGCACCCTGTGTTTGGGAGAAAGATCTCCTTGCTCTACAAGATGGTCCTGCTGCTCATGACCCATTTACCTTACCTTGTCTATACTGGGGAAAAGTACCATGGTAGGAACCCTGTGCTCCCCCAGTAAGTTTATTACCCTGTGTCCACTCAAGTACTGCAAAGGCATGAGAAATACCTTTTGGAGGAGACTTGCTTTCAGTAGTGTTAAAAATGTAAGTAGTTATCTTAACCCATTTTAGTTTGAATTGCGTTAGTGTCTGTGACCTGGAATGATTCAACCAGTCCTCAATGGTGGCATTTAAAAATCTCCAAAAATCCACCTCTTCTGGATTTTGTTGGGTGATGTGCCAAGAAACCATTGTAATTGAAAAGGTTTATAATAGAGCTATTGTGGATGCAGGGCAAATCTGAAATGGTTCTTAACATGAATTAGCATGTCTAGAGAGGATGTACTTAAAGCAGCCTAGCCTAGTCATTCAGTAACAAACAGTTCAGTTCTCTAGTCTGGAAACAGCCTGATGCAAGTTAAAACAGCCTGAAGTTTGTGAGATGTTGTATATGCATAACTGAGCTGTTACTCTCAGTTGCTGATGTTTGACCACAGCCGGTTTCCTGCAAGGTGAGATAAACAGGTTAGCAGCATCATTTGTTCTGTGAAAGTGCTGCACTATGGAAAAAGGTATGAACTACGTTAGTGGGGTTCCTTGTGAGTTTGTTTGCTGTGTGTTTCTCAATGAAGGCTGAGAATCTAAGGAAGTAGAGAAAAAACTGCACAAAGGCCCTAGAAATTGAGCGATTTTGACCTTTTTTTTACTTTTCTAGTATCTGTATATGTTCACACAAATTAACTTTGCAAACATAAATTAATCTGGAAGAAAAACATTAGAAATTTACTCTTCTTAGCTGACTTGTCTTTAACTCTAAATGTTTCTATGCTCTGAGTTCTCTGGTCAGGTGCATGGTTTCTCACTAGCAATGTGAGCCTGATGCTTCCTGTGTGGTATAAGCTGCTGCCTTCAGTAGACACTCATATTGCCTCTGCTCACTGCTATTGACCCTTTAATATGAGGATAGCGAGAGAGACTCACATAACAGGAAAAAGTACCAAGGTGTAACCAAATTGTTTGCAACCTGAAACGGAGCTATCATTTGCTGCCTGTTGTTGCTAGTGCTGTAGAATGTTGTTACGACTGCCAGTGTTGCTATTTTTGGAGCTCTGATGTCAGCTGCACTGGCAGACATTGCAGCATGTTAATTCATCAGACTTTGATGTTATTCATAAGACAGACCACAGGCTCAGTTTGGTTGCAAAGGCACTTGGCTAGGTTTATTGTTGACAAATTGATGATTACCGGTTCTGTTCATTCCCTCTGGGGCATCTCGCATTGGCCACTGTCAGAAGACAGGATACTGGGCTAGATGGATCTTTGGTCTGACCCAGTATGGCCGTTCTTATCTTCTTAACCTGGTACTAGCACTCTGTAGGAGATACAGCTACACTAACACATGTATGCCCATGACAAGTTACCTGCTCAGTCAGAGCACCAGGAGGCTGTGACATTTTTCTTTGTTCAATCGTCTCATCCAAGATCAGTTTGCAGAGTGTAGTGCTGACCTTCGCAACAGTGTTGCTATGTTGTGGGGTAAACACTCGGCCCTCTTAGTTGAATTTAATGTTGTTTCATCAGAAAGCCCACAGAAGTATTTCTAGCTCTCAAACTCACAGCAGTACCTATGCAGTGCCACATCCCTCCTGCCTGGTAAAAGCCAGTGGGGAGATCCTAGCTCTAATTCTGAGAAAAGTACTCAGTGTGAGAGGACAGAATGCTGTCCACACTCAAGTGTGTGGAGGTTTTTCAACTACTTAAAACAACCTTCACTTAATATGAATACACACACACACACACATTTCTAGCAATAAATAAGTCAAAAATTGAACATTTTGTTTTTGAGAGTTTTTAACCTTTTAATTTTTTTTGTTTTCTTGTTTGTTTTTGTTTTAATAAAATTGAAGGAAATTCTTAAACAAAATGCCTTCCTAAATCAAAAAGTGAAAACATGTGGTCGAACCAGGAGTCACCCAATGAAGTTAATTGGCTGGAGTTTTGAAACAAACATAAGGAAACACACAGAACAACACAGTCAACCTGTGGAATTCATTGCCAGGGGATGTTGTGAAGGCCAAAAGTATGACTGGGTTCAAAAAGAACTGAATAAGTTCATGGAGGGTAGGTCCATCAATGACTATTGGTCAAGATGGTCAGAGACGCAATTCCATGTTCCGTGCATCCTTAAACTTCTAACTGCCAGAAGCTGGGACTGGACGACATTGTGTGGATCATTAGGTAATCACCCTGCTCTGTTCATTCCCTCTGAAGTATCTGGTACAGTCCACTATCAGCAGTCAGGATACTGTGCTAGGTGGACCATTGCACTGATCCAGTATGGCTGTTCTTATATTTGTATGTATCATTTCATTTCAGAAATGTCAAAATGAACCATTTAAAGTTTCTGAAATTTATTTTTTATTCAATCAAAACAATTAGCTGAAAATGACTCTAAATTCACTAATTGTTTCAGTTAACCTGAATGCATTTTCTGTTAAAAAAATGGTTTCCATGAAAATTTTTGCCCAGCTCTAATAATAATGAACTCTCATTTCTCTTTAATATACTGGACCAGAAAAACCTGTCAGTGAACTCAAAGATAGATGAAACCAGAATTTAAATTAAAAAAATGAATGTAGAATTGACTATCCGTGCTGGAAAGATTTGACTGTTTTTTTTTAATATTCCTGTGTACAGCCTAGACACTCTGATGTTAGACATTTGGGAAATATCACTAGATGGGTAGGAATATAGGAACAATGATGGACCCAACAAGACCCCCTGACTGTGAACTTCTCTCTGAACAAAGTATGGGTTCACCAGAGGTAACAGTCATAGTCTCTGTCAAACCCATGATTATTTCCTTTATTTCATAAAGTTATGCCTGGTCAGAACTTGGACTGGAGACTTCCAAGTAAAACCTGGTGATGCAGGAATTGTTGCTGGTCATTCAGGAGTGGGACCTTTCCCTCTGCACCAGTTCTGAACTTCATTGCTCAGTGAGAAGTTCTGTGCTGGATTAGATGGAGGCAGTATAGCCATATGTCTTGGGATGGTTCAGACACAACAAATCCTGTATCTTGGCAGGAGGTTAGACTAGATGACACTTGCAGTTTTTCTCAGCCCACTGGATATTGCAGTCCTTAATATACAGGTTTGTTCCTTAAACCTGGCCCAATCTCCTGTGTTGGAGTTTTGTCTTCTTCTCAGTGTCTTGGTTGCTTGCAGCATAGGTGGGGGCAGGAGAATGGCACAGTATGTGTCCACTCTGTCTGTTTTATACCTTCAGTCCATTTGCTTGGGGAGCATAAGTCCAGGCATGTCTAGGGGGGCATTGCTGAGTCTTTCCAAGCAAGGTTGAGCAATTCCTCTGGTGTGGCCTCATGCAGATGAGTCATTGCATTGTAGCTCCCTTGCTGGACAATGGCTGTTGATGGGTTGTTTGATACCCTGCCCGAGTGTTGGTTACTTTCCTTGCTGTTGCCTCTGGGGAGTTAATATCTGGCTGATTCCCTAATTTGAGCAAGTTTTAGTGACCACCATACAACAGAATTCTTATAAATTCACATGCATTAATGATACACATATATGGATAGAGAAATGATTTTCAGCAGATCACCTTTCCCCTGATACCTTACAAGGCATGCTTTATATGTAAGATCACGATCATATGAAAATGAGGAATATGGGGGTTACGGTATACTCCCCCAAGGTATAGAATGTCACACCAAGCTCCTCCACTTTTATTATATAAATCCATAGTACCCCCATATCTTGAATACTGCATGCAGTTCTGGTCACCCCATCTCAAAAAAGATATGTTGGAGTTGGAAAGGGTACAGAGAAGGGCAACTCAAATGATTAGGGATATGGAACAGATTCCATAGGAGGAAAGATTTAAAAGACTGGGATTTTTCAGCTTTGAAAAGAGACGACTAAGAGACTTCACTTATTATTCTGTGATTCTATAATTACATCTTCCGTATATCTGCCCAAATGCCAGGCATTTCCTATACGCATGCTAGTTGAACATCACTGGCATTGTTTCCTGCTTTCCATGATTTTGTCCTTGATCAATTTAATTTAATTTCTGTGAACTTTTCCCTCACTGATTTAGCTATTATACTCTCAGTTATATGCTCTGTGCTTTTCTCAGGGCTTTTTATTTGTGTTCCTGTTTGTTTTGCTATTTGGCATATACATATTGCCCTTTCTAGTGTCAGCTCCATCTCCCTTAGTAGCCATTCATGGACTTCTTTATTATTGCACCCAAGGACAATTTGGTCTTAAATTAGAGTTTCTTTTCATATTCCATATTCACAGGACTGACCTTTAATTTTAAGTCTTCTTTATTATTATAATTATAGTGCCTTGTGGCCAAGATGAGAATATATTTATTTACAGAGGGATGAATGGAGAAGAATGATAGAGAGAGCGGTAAAATAGGATTATATCTCACACAAGGACCTACAGTCGTAACACAATACAGAAGGAGAGACACTAAGCACTGTGTCTAGATCCAGAGTTCAGGAATCCTGGGCAGAGTTGTAGTCCTGCAGTGAGTCTTGGTTCCTCCTGGTCATCTTTGGTGCAGAAAACCTTCCTCAACAAACCCCTCCCATGCCCTCTTCCGCTGCTCTTTGCAAACCCACAAAGAGTGGCAATCTCCACACTTAAATAACTACAGCCTCCCTCCTCATTCCCAGTGCAAAGTCACAAGGCCCAGTACTTATGGCACTATACAGTTTTGGGTAACAGTGATACTGGATCTGGCTCTAGTTTCTCCTTCATAGGTCTTTAGTCTGTGATTACCAGAAGCTGGGAAATGGGTGACAGGGAATGGATCACTTGATGATTACCTTTTCTGTTCATTCCCTCTGGGGCACCTGGCATTGGCCAATGTCGGAAGACAGGATACTGGGCTAGGTGGACCATTAGCCTGACCCAGTATGGCTGTTCTCATGTTCCCAGCATGGTGTTCCTACTTGCTCCTGTCTTGAAACGTCGCCGGCAGCAGCTATGTTTCATTTGGGCATTGGGCTGGTTCTCGGCTGCTTTGCTATATCAGGGCTTACTTTCTGTAGTTCCTCTTGTCTGGAGCTACAGTCATACACACAACCCTGTTGTTCTCCTTCTCTCCACTCCTTCCCCTTGGAACAACAAGCTCTTCCTCTGCCTCAGAATGAGATTTGAAAGGTGCCATGATCTCTGATCCCCAAGAGGGTTATGTCATAGAATGACAGAATATCATGGTAGGAAGGGACCTCAGGAGGTCATCTAGTCCAACCCCCTGCTCAAAGCAGGACCAATCCCCAACTAAATCATCCCAGCCAGGGCTTTGTCAAGCCTGACCTTAAAAACTTCTAAGGAAGGAGATTCCACCACCTCCCTAGGTAACCCATTCCAGTGCTTCACCACCCTCATAGTGAAAATGTTTTCCTTAATATCCAACCTAAACCTCCCCCACTGCAACTTGAGACCATTACTCCTCGTTCTGTCATCTGCTACCACTGAGAACAGTCTAGATCCATCCTCTTTGGAACCTCCTTTCAGGTAGTTCAAAGCAGCTATCAAATCCCCCCTCATTCTTCTCTTCTGCAGACTAAATAATCCCAGTTCCCTCAGCCTCTCCTCATAAGTCATGTGCTCCAGCCCCTTTATCATTTTTGTTGCCCTCTGCTGGACTCTTTCCAATTTTTCCACATCCTTCTTGTAGTGTGGGGCCCAAAACTGCACACAGTACTCCAGATGAGGCCTAACCAATGTTCAGTAGAGGGGAATGATCACGTCCCTTGATCTGCTGGCAATGCTCCTACTTATACAGCCCAAAATGCTGTTAGCCTCCTTGGAACAAGGGCACACAATTGACTCATATCCAGCTTCCCATCCACTGTAACCCCTAGGTCCTTTTCTGCAGCACTGCTGCCTAGCCACTCGGTCCCTAATCTGTAGCAGTGCATGGGATTCTTCCGTCCTAAGTGTAGGACTCTGCACTTCTCCTTGTTGAACCTCATCAGATTTCTTTTGGCCCAATCTTCTAATTTGTCTAGGTCCCTCTGTATCCTATCCCTCCAGCATATCTACCACTCCTCCCAGTTTAGTGTCATCTGTAAACTTGCTGAGGGTGCAATCCACACCATTCTCCAGATCATTAATGAAGATATTGAACAAAACCAGCCCTAGGACTGACCCTTGGGGCACTCCACTTCATATCGGCTGCCAACTAGACATGGAGCCATTGATCACTACCCGTTGAGCCTGACAATCTAGCCAGCTTTCTATCCACCTTATAGTCCATTCATCCAGCCCATACTTCTTTAACTTGCTGGCAAGAATACTGTGGGAGACCGTATCAAAAGCTTTGCTAAAGTCAAGGAATAACACAACCACTGCTTTCCCCTCATCCACAGAGCCAGTTATCTCATCATAGAAGGCAATTAGGTTAGTCAGGCATGACTTGCCCTTGGTGAATCCATGCTGAGTGTTTCTGATCACTTTTCTCTCCTCAAAGTGCTTAAAAATTGATTCCTTGAGCACCTGCTCCATGATTTTTCCAGGGACTGAGGTGAGGCTGACTGGCCTGTAGTTCCCCAGATCCTCCTTCTTCCCTTTTTTAAAGATGGGCACTACATTAGCCTTTTTTCAGTCATCTGGGACCTCCCCCGATTGCCATCAGTTTTCAAAGATAATGGCCAATGGCTCTGCAATCACATCTGCCAACTCCTTTAGCACCCTCGGATTCAGTGCATTGAGTCCCATGGATTTGTGCTCATCCAGCTTTTCTAAATAGTCCCGAACCACTTCTTTCTGCACAGCGGGCTGGTCACCTCCTCCCCATATTGTGCTGCCCAGTGCAGTGGTCTGGGAACTGACCTTGTTCATGAAGAGAGACACAAAAAAAGCATTGAGTACATTAGGTTTTCCCACATCCTCTGTCACTAGATTGCCTACCCCATTGAGTAAGGAGCCCCCACTTTCCCTGACCTTCTTCTTGTTGCTAACATACCTGTAGAAACCCTTTTTGTTACTCTTAACATCATTTGCTAGCTGCAACTCCAGGTGTGATTTGGCCTTCTTGATTTCACTCCTGCATGCCTGAGCAATAATTTTATACTCCTCCCTTGTCATTTGTCCAAGCTGCTACTTCTTGTAAGCTTCTTGTTTGTGTTTAAGATCAGCAAGGATTTCACTGTTAAGCCAAGCTGGTCGCGTACCATATTTACTATTCTTTCTACACCTCGGGATGGTTTGTTCGTGCAACCTCAATAAGGATTCTTTAAAATACAGCCAGCTCTCCTGGACTCCTTTCCCCCTCATGTTATTCTCCAAGGGGATCCTGCCCATCAGTTCCCTGAGGGAGCCAAAGTCTGCTTTTCTGAAGTCCAGGGTCCGTATTCTGCTGCTCTCCTTTCTTCCTTGTGTCAGGATTCTGAACTAGACCACCTCATGGTCACTGCCTCCCAGGTTCCCATCCACTTTTGCTTCCCCTAATAATTCTTCCCTGTTTGTGAGCAGCAGGTCAAGATGAGCTCTGTCCCTAGTTGGTTCCTCCAGCACTTGCACCAGGAAATTGTCCCCTACATTCCAAAAACTTCCTGGATTGTCTGTGCAGCACTTTATTGCTCTCCCAGCAGATATCAGGGTGATTGAAGTCCCCCATGAGAACCAGGGCCTGTGATCTAGTAACTTCTGTTAGTTGCCTGAAGAAAGGCTTGTCCACCTCATTCCCCGGTCTGGTGGTCTATAGCAGACTGCCACCATGACATCACCCTTGTTGCTCACACTTCTAAACTTAATTCAGTGACTCCCAAGTTTTTCTGCAGTTTCATACTGGAGCTCTGAGCAGTCATACTGCTCTCTTACGTAGCATGCAACTCCCCCACCTTTTCTGCCCTGCCTGTCCTTCCTGAACAGTTTATATCCATCCATGACAGTACTCCAGTCATGTAAGTTATCTCACCAAATCTCTGTTATTCCAATCACATCATAATTCCTTGACTGTGCCAGGACTCCCAATTCATAGAATATCAGGGTTGGAAGGGACCTCAGGAGGTCATCTAGTCCAACCCCCTTCTCAATTTTTGCCCCAGATCCCTAAATGGCCCCCTCAAGGATCGAACGCACAACCTTGGGTATAGCAGGCCAATGCTCAAACCACTGAGCCATCCCTCCCCCCCGCTTGTCTCCCTGCTTGTTTCCCAGGTTTCTTGCATTTGTGTATTGGCACTTAAGATCACTTGCTGATCATCCTGCTTTCTCAGTATGAGGCAGGAGTCCTCCCCTCTTGCACTCTCCTGCTCATGCTTCCTCCTGGTATCCCACTTCCCCACTTACTTCAGGACTTTAGTCTCCTTCCCCCGGAGAACCTAGTTTAAAGTCCTCCTCACTAGGTGAGCCAGCCTGCTTGCTAAGATGCTCTTCCCTCTCTTCGTTAGGTGGAGCCCGTCTCTGCATAGCAATCCTTCTTCTTGGAACACCATCCCATGGTCAAAGAATCCTAAGCCTTGTCTCTTACACCACATGCATAACCATTCGTTGACTTCCACAATTCAACGGTCTCTAACTGGGCCTTTTCCTTCCACAGGGAGGATGGACGAGGACACCTCTTGCGCCTCAAACTCCTTTATCTTTTTTCCCAGAGCCATGTAGTCTGCAGTGATCCGCTTAAGGCCATTCTTGGCAGTATCATTGGTGCCCATGTGGAGAAGCAGGAAGGGGTAGCGATCTGAGGGCTTGACGCATCTCAGCAGTCTCTCTGTCACATCGTGAATTCTAGCTCTTGGCAAGCAGCAGACTTCTTAGTTTTCCCGGTCAGGACAGCAGAGAGATGACTCAGTCCCCCTTAGGAGGGAATCCCCGAACACCACCACCCATCTCCTTCTCTTGGGAGTGGTGGTCGTGGAATCCCCATCCCTAGGACAGTGCATCTCATGCCTTCCAATCGGTGGAGTCTCCTTCTGCTCCCTTCCCTCAGATGTATCATTTAGTCTGCTCTCTACTTTAGAGGACATGAAAAGGTTGAAAAATTTTGATTTTTCATCAGAAAACATAACAACAAAACCCCAAATATTTTCATCTGAAAACCAAGAATTTTTGCATTTTTGTCCGTTTTGCTTCTGACACACAGATGCTTAAAATAGTGATTCAAGTATTTGATTTTCCTAAACATCAGACTTTGAAAATAACACTTTAGGCCTCATTAGTTTCACTTTAACCCATCAAAATGAAAGATCAATTGCTCAGAGTGCTTTGTGCAGGGGTAGTGCACTTTTAACACAAGAACTTCCTGTGTGATTTCAGCCAGAATATTACAGAGTGAATCATTGCTTCTCAGCTCCCATTTATCCTCTAACAGGTGAGTCAGACTATTTATTTCTCTCTCCATCTCCCTCCTGCTAAGAATTTTTATACAGAAGAAGGTTCATAAGAATGGCCACACTGGATCAGAACAATAGTCCATCTAGCCCAGCATCCAGTTTTCTGACAGTGGCTAGTGCCAGGCGCTTCACAGGGAATAAACAGAACAGAGCAATTATGCACCTATTTCATTGCTCCAGCTCATGGACCTCAAGACACCTGCACAGACGTCATCACTTGTTGGGACTTTGATAATTACTGTACATTGTTTACCTCCATTGTCCAAATCAGAAAAGGAGTCACTAAATTATCAGTTTATATACGATTTTAGCTCTTGTATTTTTTGTTTATTTTGTATAATGTATATATTTGCAATCAATTATTTAGTGTCGATGCTGTAGCATATGGTTCTGCATTTTTAATTGTGTGTGGTTTTCATCATGATATGCTAGATCTAACAAGATCATCACTTATAAGCGAAGGCAGAAGATAGGATACATCTTGATATTACTAAAGTGGTGTGTGTCTGAGTTACTGGTGATTCAAGATTGTCAAATATCAGGCTCAATTTTCAATCAAAGATTAGCACAATACTATACAGCATACAGAAAGAATAGATACACTACTACCCTTTGTTGTAAGATCAAGAGTTGGGTCTGGGTCTTTTCATTGAAGCTGGTGGAATGCACAGTTTCATTCCCAATTAAATTCCCACATCAGTGTCATTATACAGGGTTTTGAAACAAAGGAACCTCTCTGGCCAAAAGAAACATGTTTGGATGTCATTTCTTATACATTCTCAGTTTATCTGATATATATGTGAAGGCATGATTATTTACATCTCAGAGGACTAATAATTCTTCAAGATAGTATATTTCAGTGAGTCTTTCTTCCCTCATAACTATTCTTTCCCATTGATTCCCCAACAGAAAGTATCTGCTGTAACGATCATCCCATATCAGTTTCCCAGGTTTGTGTATGCTTACATAAGCATTATATGTATCTATGTATATGCTAAGGGGATGGTTCTCAAGATTATGTGGAGTTTTATAGACATGGAGACTCCATGGATTATTAGATACAGTCTAACTCAGATAATTCTTCAATAGGGTTAATTATTGGTCAATGACCAGTGTTCTGGGTCTTAGAATACAACATAATCTTTGTTAATATCCTAAAGATTCTAAATAATAATTAATAGATAAATGAATCAAATATACATAAAGAAAAGGACTTAAAGGGTTAATATTTACTACCGGTACTAACAAAAGTCTCAGGAGATCTTATTTGAAAATTTGATTCTAATTGGCTTAAAAGTGAGTTCTTGTGACTGAAAATCAGCTGAAGAGCAATAAAAAAAGGTAATGATAAGCATCAACATATTGAATCAAAGATTTGTATATGGTCAGGTACTGCAGGGATTCAGGTTCTTTCTTAGAGTGGGTCCATACGTAAAGTTTTTCTTCCATTTTCAAATATCCTACTTCTTTGAGTGACTATATTTCCAAATACAAGACTATCTTTAAATATGAACTCTGTACTTAACATCTCCACTAATGATCTGGAAGACAGTGTATACAACATGATAATAAAATTTTGACATGATTCATAATTGTTTGGAATCCTAGAAAAGTGGGGGTAACAATGCAAAATGATAGAGACCTTAGCAATATCCATGGGCAGTAACCAAATGAAATCTAGACAAATGCATCACCTTTATGTAACATATGCATAGCTCAGATCTGCTGCATTCAATCAATTAATGAGACCTAGATATAATCTCCTAGGGACTCTGGGCTGGCCAATTTCGGTAGTGGGTCCTCAGCTCTAAGCTGTTTCCCTTGTTCTGCTAGAGCCTGAGTTTATTGACCACTGGGAAATGGTTGTGCAGACCTAATTTATTTAATTTTATCTTGTTTTAGCTTGAGGAAAGTCTATTACAATAAAGGTCCTCAGACAGTGTTTCTGAATTATTTCTCTTTGTCACACCCTTGTAAGGAATAATGCTGGTAAATCTGTCTTAAAATGGGAAATACTTTGCTTAAACTTTCATGATAAATTCATTAGTTTTGGTTGACAAATGTGAACATTTGCAACCACATTTCTAGCTGTTTTTTAAGCACAAATATTATAAGTACACATTCTTTTTTTTTGTCACAGAAAAATTGCAAGATTTGTTTTTTTGGGACCAGCTCTAGAAATTAATTAGTTGAGGGAGGAATTGTCTATTGGTAATGACAGCTGCAAGAAGGATATTTTTATGATTTTTGTCTTTATTGGGTTTGCAGTTTATTTTAGCCAGTAAAGTTAACAGTTAAGATTTTTAATATCGGCGAGGATCATTTATGCTGCATAGGAAGTCATTTTTCATAGTTCAACTATACTTAAGTTGTCTGGAGAATCTTCTCTCTGCAGTTGAAATTGTTTGTTTGTTATTTTAAATCTTTCCCTAAAGTTACAAATTATTAATGCCTAATTATAATTTTACTTCTAATTTAGCTAAGGCTCAGACTGGCTTTTTTAGTTCAACCTATTATGCCATAAAACAGGTCACGATGCCCTTTGCTTGTTATG
The DNA here is from genome assembly GCF_009764565.3 of Dermochelys coriacea. Lineage (NCBI taxonomy): Eukaryota > Metazoa > Chordata > Testudines > Dermochelyidae > Dermochelys > Dermochelys coriacea. The sequence continues at coordinate 214,766,581 of NC_050068.2, forward strand.
ATAAATACATATCTCAGTCATGTCAGTTATTTATTTGACCTTATCATCCACCTTGATCCACGAAGGCAGAATATAAACTATGTATCCTTGCACACCAGCATGGAGCAAGCAGAAGTTGACTCAGAAATTGAATTTCCTGTTCCTTCTAAGCAGCAGGAAAGATGAAGAGCTAAAAGTACTGAGAGAAAAGGTACTGTAGAATACACACTGCTGACTGAGCACATGCAATTGTTTTTTTACTGTCCAATATCAAACCTCTACTTCTACTAACTTTCCACTGTCACTGGTGTCATATCTGGCAAATCAGAATGCGCTTATTTTTCTGTAGTCTGTTTGCCGTGTCATGTAACTGGAAGCTGATAACAAGCCTGGGTACCTCCTAAAGACAATGATCATGCAGGGCGCAGGGATCACCAAACTGGCAGCAAACAAGAATGGCTCTCTGGTCCAATTTTTGCTAGAAGTTATTGCAAAAACAGTCATTGGCTACTCTGATGCTGCTAGGCTTTTTCTACATCCAGCATTATGCTGCAGGGCATAAGCCTTCAGGACAAGAAATATCTTCCACTATGGCATGGTACTGCATTATTGTCCATTAGAGCATTTCTTGACCCTTCCTCTGAAGCTTCTGATACTGCCTCCTCTTGGATGCCTGATTCACGATTAGGTGGACCTTGGTCTCATCTGCTATGGCAATTGCTATATTCCTGTTTTCAGTTCTGGTTGTGTGGGTTTGGGTTTTGGGAGCCTGGACCTATCAAGATTAATCCCAGCATGACTCAGTTCCCTGGATGAGGGCTCATTATGACTGACTTTGTCTCTTGTCCTTCTATTAAAGTCTCCATTTCCTCCACTGTGGAGCATTGTAGTGATTCTTGGGATCCTCTGCCTGGCTTCGCTGGTGACTGCAGGGTCTTGGGTTCCCAGAGTAAGTATTTACAGAGAAGACACTAAGACTCAGTATAATAGTTTGAAGTAATTACCTATATACAAATCCCCCACCAAAAACATAAAAGCCTTGTATAGTGAATGTTTGTGGTATTCCAAACATACTGAAAGCTTGTGGTCCTGCAAAAAGGAGTCATATTTCACTGCAGTTTTGTAGAGTTAGAAAACAGAGGAAGGTCACAAATTGTCCCAGAATGCAAGTGTCATGGCAAGCAGAGCCCAGCTGCTGATCTTTCAGTGATTCTATGCCTGATGAAGGTATTGCACAAAGGGAGTTCCTCTACGCATCTGGACAAGATCCACTGAGTTCAGAGCACTTACTTTCACTTATACCAAAATTGCACTGATCTTTAGGATCCAACACCTTGCAAGGCAGCACCCCACCTTGTTCATAATTAGTTCAAATCCAGTGAAACCACTACAGTTTTTGTATTAATTTTGCCCCTCTATGCACTCCTGGACAGTAGGTGAGCATATGTATGATTATTGCCCTGTCAATTTCTTTGGGCCAGGCCTTGCACCATTGAAGACAATGGGAGCTTTGTTCTTCACTTGAATGATATAAAGGATGGACTGACTCTCTTATTCCTCTTTATCAGCCATCACTCACTGATGGAAGAATTCAGAGGAAAAAACATGAGTTGAAATTTAAAGTGTTTACTCTCCCTTGTGCAGTTAATTCAGTTTTTTTCTGCATCTTTACAGCATCAAAAGATTTATTCACAAAGTTTTTTTTATTTTAAAATGTTTATTGTTACAAGTACTTTTTACTTATTAAAGTGCCAGAATTTGCAGGGCCAACTGGAGTTGACAGGCCTCTGGCATAACAACTCCAACTGGCCACATCACGCAAGAGCCAGAAGGGTTACAGGGCCTCCAGAACCAATCTGAAGCACAAACTTTCTCGTGGAACCCTGCAGAATAATGAATTTGGGGTCTAAACCACTGACTTCAGCCTCTTGGGCCAATGCATATCCCCTGATGTAAGAATTCCTCTGAAACTCCAGGGGCTGAAACTCTCATCAAATTTCCTAATCACAGTGTAGGGTCTTCCTTGTCTTCCTTCCAAAGTTTCCAGGGCTTTCTACTTACCGCTTTCTTCCTAAGAATCAGATTTTTTTGGATCTAACTTGGAAAATGGGATTTTTCTGTTTGTGGTCACTGAAAACATTACCAGTGTTCAACCTAGATGTTGGAAATCAGGATGTTTTCAATTCTATATTCTGTGACTCTTTGGAGAGTCAAGATTTTCAACCCCACAGGTTTTAATGAGATTTTTTAAGTTCACAATGTTAATTTTTAAGATTATTTTTAAAAAAGAAAAAGTATCTGACATGTTACATATAACATAACATGTTTTTATTACAATATAACAGACATTCTACCCGATGGCATAACTGAGGATAGAACTTGGCCCTTTGTGTTCCTATAAGGCACAATATATTGATCTGTAAAACTGTGCTGCAATTTACCTTTAAGGGGTACATCATATTGTTATATTATTTTGGCTTTAAGTTTTTCAGATCTCCCAAATACTGTGTAGACAGGAGGAAAACCTGAACCAGTTTCAGGAAATTATCCCAGGTAAGAACGGAAACCTGCCAAAGGTTTTGAACAGGAAAGATTGCCTTCAAAAGGGCAACATTTTTTCTTGTATGTGCTGTAACTTTAGACTGAAATCATTTCAAATTCAATCCCCAATATTGTTGCTAGACTGATGAATAGCAGATTATGACATTTTGGGTTAACTAGATTTCAATTCTTTTGATTCTTATATACCAAATGTTTTCACTCACTGCAAAAGTCAGAAGTGAGTCTTGAGGAAATGTAAAGGAGGCGAAGTTGTTTTAACTCACATGCTGAAAGGCAACCGGAAAGGAGTATAGCAAGAAAAATAGTTAACATGAGGGAACAATAATAATAATAGAATAATAGAAATGTAGAGCTGGAAGGGACTTTGAGAGGTCATTTAGTCCAGCCACCTGCGCTGAGGCAGGATCAAATAAACTTAGACCATCCCCCCTGAAAAGCATTTGTCCAACCTGCTCTTAAGAACCTCCAAAGACAGGGGGTCCACAACCTCCCTTGGAAGCATATTCCAGAGCTAACCTTAGAGTTGGAAAGTTTTTCCTAATGTCTAACCTAAATCTCCCTTAGTACAGACTAAATTGATGAGTTCTTGCCCTATCTTCAGTGAACACGGAAATCAGTTGATCACAACCCTTTTTATAACAGCCCTTAGCATATCTGAGGACAGTTATCAGGTCCCCACTCAGTTTTTCTTTCTCTAGGTTTAACATGCCCAGTCTTTTCAATCTTTTCTAAACCTTTGATCATTTTTCTTGCTCTCTCCTGGACTCTCTTCAATATGTCCACATCCTTTTTTAAAGGGTGGCACCCTGAAATGGACTCAGGACTCCAATTGAAGGCTCACCAGTGCTAAATAAAGCAGCACAGTTACTTCCTGTGTCTTACATACAACACTCCTGTTAATATGTCCAAGAATGATATTACCCTTTTTCACAACTGCATCACATGGTTGACTCAGATTCAGTTTGTGATCCACTATAACCCCAGATCCTTTTCAGCAGTACTACTTCCTGGTCAGTTATTCTCCATTTTACAGTTGCACATTTGATTTTTTTCCTTCCTAAGTGTTGTACTTTGCACTTGTCATTATTGAATCTCATCTTCTCGATTTCAGTCTAGGTCTCCAATTTGTTAAGGTCAATTTGAATTCTAATCCTGTCCTTCAGTATTTTTGCAACCCTTCCCAGCTTGGAGTCATCTACAAATTTAGAAGCATACTCTCCACTCCATTACCTAATTCACTAATGAAAATATTGAATAATGCTAGACCCAGGACAGTGTACCATTGATAACTACTGTGTGAGTACTGTCTTGCAGCCAGTTTCGCATCCACCTATATTAATTTCATATAGACCACATTACCCTAGTTTGCTTATGAGAATGTCCTGTGGGATTGTGTCAAAAGCCTTACTAAAATCAAGATATAGCAAATCTATAGCGTCCTTCCTATCCACTGGGCCAGTAACATTTGCAACCACTTCCTCTTTGTTAGTCAGAATCAAATCTAAAATGGCTGCCACCGAGTTGCTGCCTCCACATTCTGAAATAAAAAGTTGTCCATAATACATTTAAAGGACAGTCTGTGTTTTGCCATATTACTTTTCCAGTGGATGCCGAGTAGTTAAAGTTCCCCATTACCACCAGGTTATTTGTTTTGGATATTTCTGTTATTTGTTCTAGAAATGCCTTCTCCTCTCCTCTTCCTTAGCTAGTGGTCTATAGTAAAACCCTACTGTGAGATTCTTGAGTTTTTTCCCCTTTTATCTTCACTCAGAGACTTTCAACTTATCTACCTCTCACCTTCTTCTGGACCTCAGAACAAGTATATATACTCTTGATGTATAATGAGACACCTCCTTCCTTTTTTTTCCTGCCTGTCTTTCCTGAACAAGCTGTTACCCTCTATACCAATATTCCAATCATGAGATTTATCCCACTAAGTCTCTGTGATGCCAATTTCGGTATAATACTAATAAATACTAATTCTTCCTGTTCTCATTGGTTATTCCCCATAGTCCTTACATTTATAGACTCACAGACTTTGAGGTCAGAAGCAACCATCATAATCATCTCGTCAGACTTCCTGCACATTGTAGGCCACAGAACCTCACCCATCCATTCATGTATATTTGTGTACAGATATCTGAAATGTTGATCCAATTCCCCCATTGTTCTACCTTTTATTGCTCCTATGATGATACTATTATAACTTTCCATCCCTCCCCTTCCAAATATTTAGCCTTATGTTAAGGTCACCCTTTTTTATACCTACCTGTGGGCTTTTGTCACCTGCCCCCTTTGAACCTAGTTTGAAGCCTTCCTCATTTTGTTGGCTAGTCCCTGTACAAGGATGCTTGTCCCCTTCTTGGTCAGGTGGACCCTGTCTCTTCCCAGGAGACATTCTCTGTGGAACAGCATCCTTTGGTCAAGGAAGTCGAAGCCTTCCCATTGAGTTTCACAGCCATTCATTTATCTCCAGGATTCATGCATCCCTGCCTGTCCTCTTACCCTCAACAGGGAGGATGGACAAGAACACAACCTGCACCCCTCACTCCTTCACCCTTTCTCCTAGATCCCAGTAGTCATTGCTGATCTTTTCAGAATCATAACTGTCAGTATTATTAGTGCCCATGTGGATGAAGCAGCATGGGGAAGTTGTCAGAAAGATGAATGAGCCTTGGCAACCTTTCTGTAACATCTTGGACATGAGCTCCAGGAAGGCAGAACATTTCCAAGAACAGCATGTCAGATCGGCACATGGATGCCTCTTTTCCCATGAGAAGAGAGTCCCTGGTCATGACCATCCAATGCCTCCTCCTCTTGCATGTCTTGGCCATGAGTTTCGTGGCCTTAAGGGCAGGTGTTTTTTCTTCCTAAATTATTGGGGTCTGCTCCTCACCTCCTGTTGTCAGTACCTCATGCTGGTTCTTGACCATGATGGATGGAGGACATGGATGGGAGGGCTGAGCACTGTCTACTGCCTGTGGGGGCCAGCAGCCAGTCTTCTCCCTGCAGACCAGCTGGTTTTTCTTTCTCCTCTGTGGCCACTGTAGTCATCTGTTAAGAAGCTGTAAGATAATCTCCCACTGTAACGTGTTCCATTTCTGGTACTTCTCAGCATGTAGATTTCACCATCTTAGATTTCCTGACACTTGCACATCAGTAACTGAGTGATTAATGGAGTCTAACTCTTTGTGTAGAAGCCTCACTTGCACATTATCACTGAATTTTATCCATTGTGCAAGAATCCTGCTCAATAATTACTGACAAAGAAACAGCCTATCAATTACAATAGCAGACACACTTGAAATCCAAAAAATTCCCTTGGGGGACAAACAAACAAACAAACATGATTTGTGTATAAAAGGAAAGTGATACTGGTACAATAACAATTAGACTATTTGCTATGGCACAAGAATCCTCATGCCAGTTTCAAAATGCCAGCAACCATGTCAGTACTTGTGAGTCTCCAGACGGTTTGTGAAGCACTTGGCTCAAAATCAAATTACAACAGAAAATCTATTATTACAGTTTTAACTTAATGCTTCTAATAAAGGAACATCTAGAGATCACAATCAGGTATGGGCCTTTATTATATTAGATGTTGTACAAGCACACCATAGTTGTGACAGTTCCTACATGAGAGAGATGACAAACTTAATACAGACAAGACACAATAAGTGGTTGAAACAGTCAAGCAGAGGGAATTGGGGAGGGAAGACAAGGGTAATTGCGATAGAGGAAACATAAATTGTATTTTCTTTTTAAGGATGGAAATTTGCTTTTTGCCCAGCAAATTGGTTTCCCCATTGAGAGAAATGTTACCACTTTTATACTGAATACAAACCATGGCTGGAGAGTGAAAACGCCTGCTCTTCTCATGGCTCCAGACTCTTCAGATAGAAAGCAAACGAGCTGGTAGAGTATCTTCCTCTTTTGGAGAGTGGCATAGTAAGAACTGCCAATTAAGATTTGTCTGTGAAAAGAAGATGGCAGAAAATTAGATTAGGCTTCATTTGGCATTTTAAGATTTTTTTTCTTGAAGGTTAATTACCTTACTCCTCCTCTTCTCTTCCCAGCATTAGAACCATATCTGAACCCTAAATTAATGAAAAGGTCCCTGTTGAAAGGCAAAACCCCAATGTCCCCTGTACTTCTCATATGCAAGGTACAATTATTCCTGTGGTAAAAAAACCCCATAAATCACTCCGGGCAATCTAGGGGAGGTATTGTCCTCCAGACAAGATTGTTAATAGAGATAAATCCACAGAGAATTCCTTCACAATTTCTAGAAAATCTATAGCAAACATTCTTGGAGATGACGAGGAATGTGATTGGTCTGGCCAGTAGAGTTGCTCAACCATGAGGCTGCCTCAGCCTATAGGGACCTGTTAACCACATCACTGTACCTGATATCCATACACTAATGAAATGAGCAGATATCTGATATGCATACAACCATGAAATGAGCTGGGAAAGGAATGTAAGTGCATGAATTGGCTTTGTCCTCCTACAGGATTTCATAAACCCCCTGGCAACTTCTCACTGGATAGGATTATTACGTGAGAAAACCGACAGACCCTGGATGTGGGGAAATGGCACAGCTTTCTCCACTGAGCAGTAAGTTCCAAACACAAATAGAAACTTCTCATTTCCAATAAGTGTGTTCACAGTGCTATATGGGAGAGAAACCCAGAATGAAATAGGAAAGAGAAACACGTAATTACTGAAATATATTTTTAGAATGCTTTGAAGGCCCAAGTCAGCAGAAGATGTTGCCAGTGAAATTCAGATGTATTGACCAAACTCCATAGGTGATGAAATACCAAAAGTTGAGGCGAAGGGGGTGCTGCAGGTAAACAATAAAGTGCATAGGAACTCCTGAGCAGAGGAGGACCAACAAAAAAAAAAAAAGAAGATGTAGAGAAGAGGTTGTATGTCATGTCTAAGGTGCACTGGCAATTAAGTGAAAAGTTTGCACAGTATGTGATGCACTACTCCTGACTCTAATAAATACAGTTATTCATTGCATTCATAAATGCCAAATTTAATAATTGATTTTAATAATGTCTCCTTTGCTTCTCCACAATTGTTTCATTATTATTAAAATTATTTGTTGATGCCATCTACCATGGTGTTCAGATTAGACATTTTTGCCCTTGAAAAAATAAGATTGTGATATAGATATAACAAGAATGGCTGGAAATAACATTTTTTCTGTCATAGGTTTGCAGTAAAGAAAGGATATGTTAATGGTGACTGTGCAGTCATCAGAGGCAGAGAACTCTTCTCTGATGACTGCAAAGATACAAAGCACTACATTTGTGAGCTGCCAGTTCATGTGCCAGAGTATGATGCATCCGGACAAGATAGATCATGAAAATCATAAAAACTGGGCATTCCAAACCCAGAGAAAAATATCCCCCAATAAATACTAACCCTGTCAACTTTTTCTCTTCAAAGGCTGTGTTTAAATTGTAAAGTTATAATATGCTTTGCTGAGATCATATGTTGTTCATGAGTCTGTGTCAAAAGGAGCTGGGATTGGCCTCTCATAACAAAAATAAATCTGATCAACCACACGTCTTTTAGATACCCACAGACAATCAGAGCCCTCCCAACAGGCAAAGCTGCTCTCTTTTTTCTTTTTCCAGTTCAGTGATAATTTATTGTAAAATGGTAATTAAACCATTATCTGATTAAAATAGTTTTTTAAATAAACAGTTGAAAATTGAAACAAATCTGATTTCGTTTTATGATTTCTTTTTTACTGTATTGCATTTCATTCAATCACAGAAAAAAAGCCATGATGGATAAATTCAGATATGAAGATAACATTGGTCAGACTAAAAATACGTTTTGGGGAAAATAGTTTGAAGGTGTTCTTTAAAAGTATGTGGAATGGACTGAAATGGATATCCTGTGGAATCAATATCCATGTCCTTGGGGCCAAAACAGCAAAGGCAAAACCACCTCTCCCACCCACTCATCCCCACAGCTTCTCAAATGAGTAAGCAAACCTACAAGTGCATCATGAACAAGACGAGATCAACGGAGAGACCCTTCTGTGAGCTGTTGTAGCCACAGGGTAGAAGTTCTCATTGACATCACTGGATAATTAAAGATAATGTTACACAGAGTGCACAATTGGAAGGTGTGATCCCACCTTTGTATTCCATGGACTGGGCATGGTCAAAAGTGATTCTCTATCACTTCAAAAAGAAAAGGAGTACTTGTGGCACCTTAGAGACTAACAAATTTATTTGAGCATAAGCTTTCGTGAGCTACAGCTTACTTCATCGGATGTAGCTCATGAAAGCTTATACTCAAATAAATTGGTTAGTCTCTAAGGTGCCACAAGTACTCCTTTTCTTTTTGCAAATACAGACTAACACGGCTGCTACTCTGAAATCTATGACTACACCTCCTCAACTCCAGTACACTGTGCTTGGGGACAAGCTGTCCTTGTTCCTCATGACACAGTCAGTTTCCTTTTGTCCCCATTAGAGAAAAGTTCAATGCCAAGAACACTATGGTCTTCCTAGCTCACTAGATGTACACCTCATGTCCACTTACCAATGTGATCCCAATGATTTACATTTATGTCAAATGCTGTTAGTAATAGGCTTCCTTCCAACAGATGTAAATACTGTGTGGTCCCAACCAGTTCAGTCTGGATCATTTTAGAATGACTGTGGACAGGACTGCCTGACATGGATCAAGGATCCCTCACAATAATTACAAATGTACAACAGTGGCCTTTCAAAATCTCCAGAACCCACTATTTCTCAGTCTTGTGCTAGGAATGATGGGATAGGTACCCACAGGGCACTGCAACTTACAGAATTTAGGAGAGTGGGGTTACACTGGATCACAGACTGAATATGAGGAAACAATGTGATGCAGCTGAAAAAAAGGCTGGTGTATGTGTACTTTGTCCTGTCTTGGTATAGGGGGATGACTTCTTGAGGTCACCTCCAGCACTACATTTCTGTGATTCTATTATTCTGTGATTTAGCCTTGGTCCAGGAAAGCTGTGCTGTGTAGGATCCAAGGATCTGACCGTGAATTCTTTTCTTACCTCATCTGCTGACTGGTTTTATTAATAAAGCCATGCACTTCAGAGCTTTTATTATTCTGCAAAGACTCCCACTCAACCTTAGAAGAAAAACAAATATCATTCCCTCAAGAGGGTGGTAGACCTGGAATTAAAATATCTGGAGGATTGGAATATAAAGCTATAGGGAATATATTTAAGTGTTAGGGTTTGCTTCATACCACATAGATGACCAAGAGAGACGCTTGAACTGTCCTAAAATGACAGGCAATCATCACCAGCAACTTCAGATTCAGAAGAGTAGATAGAGAATCAAACCCTGTAGAATCCCATTGGAACCATTCTTGTTAAGGGAAATTATTCCCCATTGACAATTACTTTTTGAGAAACATCAGTTAGCCTTGTCTTCATCCCACTGTTATGGGTAGTAAATCAAAAACCTTAAAAAAGCCTCATCCAGATCCTCAAAGAGAGTTAGGCATCTAAGTACCTTTGAGGCTCTTGGCCTAAGTGCCTAAATCTCTTAGGTGCTTTTGAAAATTTTACCTACAGTGTTTAAATATATAATCACCTATGATTTATTCTGCATGTCTATAACCTCACTAAGACAAAAAGCATAAAGACAACAAAGACTAAGGACAACCTGCCTACCAGCAAGAATTCCATCTTTCTAGTGGTGAAGACACAGTTTCTCTGACAAAAGTATGTGGGAAGGCCCATAGGCCTAAGGTGAGCTTTCAGGATCCACTGTGAGGAATTTGTTCGATACTCTAATTCCAGCACCCTGTGCTTGGGACAAAGATCTCCTTGCTCTACAACATGGCCGTGCTGCTCATGACCCACTCATCTTATCTTGTCTATATTGGGGGAAAGTACTATGGTAGGAACCCTGTGCTCCTCCAGTATGTTTACTACCCTGTGTCCACTCACAAAAGCACTGCAAAAGCATGACAAATACCTTTTGGAGTAGACTTGCTTTCAGCAGTGTTAAATGTAAGTAGTTCTCTTAACCCAATTTAGTTTGAACTGTGTTAGTGTCAGCGTGACCTGGAATGATTTAACCAGTCCCCAATGGCGGCATTTCAAAAATCTCCAAAAATCCACTTATTCTGGGTGTTTTGTTGGATGAGGTGCCAAGAAACCATTGTAATTGAAAATATTTATAACAGAGCTATTGTGGATGCAGGGCAAATCTGAAATGGTTCTTAACATGAATTAGCATGTCTAGAGAGGATGTACTTAAATCAGTCCTAGCCTACTCATTCAGTAACAAACAGTTCAGTTCTCTAGTGTGGAAACATCCTGATGCTAGTTAAAACAGCATGAAAGTTGTGAGATGTTGTATGTGCATAACTGAGCTGTTACTCTCGGTTGTTGATGTTTGACCACAGCCGGTTTCCTGCAAGGTGAGCTAAACAGGTTAGCAGCATAATTTGTTCTGTGAAAGCGCTGCACCATGGAAAAAGATATGAATTACGCTAGTGGGGCTTCCTTGTGAGTTTGTTTACTGTGTGTTTCTCTGTGAAGGCTGAGAATCTAAGGAAGCAGAAAAAAAACTGCACAAAGACTCTAGAAATTGAGGGAGCTTGATCTTTTTTTTTTTTTACTTTTCTAGCATCTCTAGAGTTCTCTGGTCATGTGCAGGATTTCTCACTAGCAATGTGAACCTGAGGCTTCCTGTGTGGTATAAACCATTGCCTTCAGTAGACATTCATATTGCTTCTGCTCACTGCTATTGACCCTTTAATATGAGGATAGCCAGAGAGACTCACATAACAGGAAAGGGTATCAAAGTGTAATCTAGTTGTTTGCAACCTGAAACGGAGCTATCATTTGCTGCCTGTTGTTGCTAGTGCTGTGGAATGTTGTTACGAGTGCCAGTGTTGCTGTTTTTGGAGCTCTGATGTCAGCTGCACTAGCAGACACTGTAGCATGTTAATTCATCAGACTTTGATGTTGTTCATAAGAAAGACCACAGGCTCAGTTCGGTGGCGAAGGCACTTGGCCAGGTTTATTGTTGACAAAAAATGATGATTGATTCTGTTTGATGATTACCTGTTCTGTTCATTCCCTCTGGGGCGCTTGGCATTGGCCACTGTCAGAAGATAGGATACTGGGCTACAAGGACCTTTGGTCTGACCCAGTGTGGCTGTTCTTATGTTCTTAACCTGGTACTAGCACCCCATAGGAGCTACAGGTACACTAACACATGTACACCCATGACAAAGTACCTGGTCAGTCAGCGCACCAGGAGGCTGTCCCCTTGGCCGGACAAAGATGCCCTTCCTATGTATTACACTCCAGACATGGTTAGTCACCACCCCTACACCTGATAGTTTGAACAAAACATCCTCATTAATTATCCTGTCATTCCCTCCATGTCTTATGAGGGATATGTCTGCCAGACCATCTCCTAGGAATGTGTTTAGGCAATAACTTGAGAACTGGTTTCAGAGTAGCAGCCGTGTTAGTCTGTATTCGCAAAAAAGAAAAGGAGTACTTGTGGCAGCTTAGAGACTAACAAATTTATTTGAGCATAAGCTTTCGTGAGCTACAGCTCACTTCATCGGATGAAGTTCTTGTTCTTGTACCATCCTCTCCATTCAGGATTGTGCTTGGTTCGTGTTAGCTACTACCTGGTGCACCGCTATTTTGCCACGGCCAGACCTCGTATTTCTAGCTCTCAAACCCACAGCAGTACCTATGCAGTGCCACATCCCTCCTGCATGGTAAAAGCCAGTGGGGAGACCCTAGCTCTAATTCTGAGGAAAGTACTCAGTGTGAGAGGAGAGAATGCTGTCCACACTTAAGTGTGTAGAGGTTTTTCCATTGCTTAAAACAGCCTGGTATGGAAGAGGCACACACACTGTTGTGGTGGGGGCATCCCAGGTTCACTAAGTGGGTCCCAATTCCCAAGCCACATGCCTAAGAGAACTCTACTTGCCTCACACAAGGCCCAACTCCAGTTTCCTTCCTCAGCCTTTGATAAGGCAGGAATTAATCCCAGAAACAAATGCTGCATTCAGATAAAACCAACACTTGTATCTGGGCAGAGACAAAACCTGGATTACAACAAAGGAGCCATTCAGGAGCCCTCATAGGGAGGTCGGGGGCACACCTACCTCCATCCATAGCAATGGTCCAGCATGCTGAATCCCTAATGCCCAAATGTAGAGAGGGATGCTCTGTAACCCAATTAAGAGTGAAGCTAGGCAGGGAACCTTTTCCTGTCTTGTGAGAATTTTCAATATTTCCCACCCCAATCAGAATGAAAAGTCAAAATCTCTATTATTATGCAAACCAAAAACCTTAAAAAAATCAGGTCAATGGAAATCTTTCATTTAAACATTTAAGATGTTTATTTTTTATTTTTACTACAATTAACTTAAACTTCAAAACAAAAAGTCATTTTGAACCCAAAAGAGAAAGTATTACTGAAAGGGACCTTGATGGGTCATCTAGTTCAGTCCCGTGCACCAAGTCAGGAATAAGTATTATCTAGACCATCCCTGGCAGGTGTTTGTCTGACCTGTTCTTAAAAATTTCCAAAGACAAAGATTCCACAACCTCCCTAGGTAACTTGTTCCTGTGCTTAACTACCCTTACAGTTAAGAAGATTTTCCTAATGTCTAACCTAAATCTTCCTTTTTGCAACTTAAGCCCATTGTTTCTTGCATTATCCTCAGTCGTTAAGGAGAACAATTTATCACCCTTCTATTTATAAAACCTTTTATGTACTTGAAGACTTATGATACCTTCTCTTCTGAAGACTAAACAAAACCAATTTTTTTCAATCTTTCCTCATAGGTCATGTTTTCTAGATCTTTAATCATTTTTGTTGCCCTGTATAAGGAAGGGTGCATGTCTCTCCCCTTCTGACAGGGCGGGAGGCCACGCCTCCTCGCTGTTTCTCAGGCAGGGCGCCCTCATAGCTAGTGAACCCACCTGGTGATTAATCCAAGTAGGGTGCTGGTTTTGTGGACAGATGTTCTCGCAATCAGCAGCAGGAGCTTCAGGCTCATCACAGCAGATGTAGATCTTGAAAAGGGTTTGAAGGAGAAGAGGGTACTGTGCCTTTATGGATCAGTTCAGATAACACAAGAGGGACGACATAGTTTTAAGTATGAAGAAGACAGTGGACGAATGGGAGACTGAGGCTAGCATTGCTGGTGAAGAACAGAGACCAGGTTTGGCAAGAGAATATATGTATGAAAGACCAGAGATGTGAATGGCCTTGAAGTCTGAACTTTATGGAATGAGAAAGGTGGAACCAGTGAAGGGATTGAAAGAAGGATTGATGAGGTCAGAAGGACTGGCTGGGATGTTGCTCTTAGTATTACTGTTATTTCCAGCACTCACTGCAGCATACATTTGTCTCTAAAACCATGCTAAATGTAATTTTGAAACATTTCTATCACTTAAACCTCATGCTGTGTGGGAAATACTGAGTATCAGATGTTTTAGAAATGTGTACCAAATAGTGGAAAAGAGCAGAACAAGAGGCGGGGCTGCGGGTAACAAGAGATAAAGGACAAGGCCAGAAAACTTTGGCTGAACTGAGGACTGATGATCTAAGCAGTGTCTGAGAGTCTTCACTACAACAAGATAATGGAACCCAAAGATAAGAACGTTGGGAACATTGGGTGATAAACAACAGAAAAGGAATAAACAAGTGCTGTATATATATGGCTGTGGGAAGGGAAATAAAGTGCTTTTTACCAGCAACTGTTTCAGTTGTCCTGTAAGCCAGCCTGCTAGCAGCAACAAATGGTGACCCCGACGTGATTGAATTCTGTGAATTTGGTACCACGGACGGAGGAAGAAATAGCAGGGACCGCCGCTGCCGGTGTCCTCCATTCAGGTGAGGGACCGGGACGCCCTATAGAGGCGGGGGAGCTCCCACTGAAAGGTGAGCGGCGGGGAATATCTCTCATAATGGGAGTGGCAGCATTGGCAGATGAGCAGGCCGTGTTTAAGGTCTTAAGCAATCTGCTTAATAACCAGGGAGAAAAATTTTCCCCAGAAGCTCTTCAAAAATTGCTTCGGTGGGGAAGGCGACGGGGTTTCCTGATTACTGCAAAGAATGTGTTTGATTTTTCTGTATGGAAAGCATTGGGGGAAGACATGTGGGACTCGGTGGGGGCCGGAAATAAAGAAGCTACTGCCTTGAGCCCTACCTGGTGGACTGTTCATCGAGCTGTTACCACCGCAGCAGCTCAGGCAGGGGCGCGTATTGCATTACGCGAGGCATTAGAATCATCAACGAAAGAGGTCTTCACGGTAGGAGCGAGAGACTTTTTTGGTAAAACAATGCCTACGATTCCTTTGGCGCCATTGGAACCCAGTGAGGTACCGTTGCCCGTGGAGGCTGACGACTCAGATCAGGACGAACCGATGGCCGTGGATCGGCCGTTGTCGGGGGAATCGTCATCGGGCAATGTAGAGAACCTGTTACAAGGGACGTCAGGACTGCCGCCCGCGGTTGTGCCATCAGCCCCTCCCCGACAAGTGCGGATTATCGACTTACCTGAAAATGGAGAGTTTGATAACTTGACGCAGGAGCAGATAATTCGGCGGCTCTATAAGGAAGGTATTGCGGCTCAACAGATGATGGACGAGCTGGATAGAAGGGAGAACAGACCGCAAGGATCGTCACAATCGCATTTGCTGCAACAGCTTCAAGAGCAGGGCATACCTGACCCCTCACAATGGTCCCGTGGTTGCCAGCTGTGTGGGTTTTATGATTGTACAGCGCACCTCACTCCTGAGGGAGAGTTGCGACCGACAGCGGAAGAAGAATATCGTAAAATTCATGCCCCCGCTACGCAACTGGTTTGACCAAAAGTGAAACCTCCGCTGCCTACGTATTCTTCAATTAAACGAGGACAAGAAGAACGGGGGACGGGGGTGATTTGGAGGGATGGGGGAGGGGGAGCGGGACCTCCTGACCCAATTAAGCGCTGGCATGGATTGTTAAAGGATGCTATAATTGAAGGGGAATTTTTGGATGCTATGCCAGCTTCGTTCCCAGTTTCAGTATCACAGACCGGGGCTAGAACATGGGTACCGTTAGATTGGAAACTGATGAGGGAGGCTCAGAAAGCTATTATGGCATACGGCTTGAAAAATCCGTATGTACAAACGTTATTAGAACAAATATTCTCAGGGCAAGCGATGTGTCCCTTTGACGCCCAGAAATTTGCAGATATGTTGTTAACACCCACGCAAAGATTATTATGGAAGGATTCATGGAGAAAGAAGGCTGAGCACGCGGCAGTGCTTAATTTAGATAGACCCCGGGACGACCCTCTCCAGGTAGCATCAATAGACATGTTGTTGGGACAGGAACAATTTGGAGATCCTCAGTTACAGGCGCGATTGGTACCCCAAATATTACAACAGTCTCAACTTTTAGCATTGGAGGCATTTAAGGAGCTCCCTGATTTGGGCACCCCTTCACCCCCATATTTAAAAATCACGCAGGATATGGGCGAATCCTTTGCCCTCTTCTTGGATCATCTAAGAACGGCATTGGATAGGGCCCCTAATTTAACACCAGAAGCCCGATCGGCGCTAGGATTAGATTTAGCCCTTCAAAATGCTAATCCCACGTGTAAGAAGATTTTGGTGACTTTACCAAAATCGGCCTCCTTAGTCGAAATGATTGAAGCCTGCATTCGTGCCCCCTCGGTGGAGGAGGAGGATAAAGCAAAGATTCATGCACGCGCCTTGACGGTAGCCTTGAATACCTCCAAGCCGAATTGGCGAAAGGGAAGGGAGGGGGCATGTTATCAGTGTGGGAAGATGGGTCATTTAAAACGGGATTGCCCAAAGAAAAGAGGTCAGCCACAAAACAATGCACTTCCCTCTCTGTTTCCCGGGACGTGTAATCGATGTGAAAAATTCGGTCATAAAGCTACTGAGTGTCACTCCTGGTTTAAAAAGGATGGGACCCCTTTGTCGGGGTTGGGAAACGCCTCGCGGAGCGCCAACCGGCAGGGCGTGAGGACAAACAATACTCCGGCTGCTTGGATGGCCTCTGTGGGGCAACTTCCGGCAGTGCCGGAATTGATTTGGCCACCGCCACCGACTTTACATTAGAGAATGATGAGGTAAAACTTGTCCCTTCCGTGGCCTCTGGAAGTGCGTTGTTGATTGGCAGATCATCTTATTCCCTTAGGGGGCTCTTTGTGATTCCTGGGCTAATTGATGCTGATTATAAAGGGAACATACGGATTATGGTACGAGCTATATGCCCGCCTATTACAATAATGGCCGGAACTAAAATTGCACAATTAATACCCTTTCGTGCGATTGTTCCTGTAAAGTCATCCCAGATAAGAGGAACAGGGGGCTTCGGGTCGTCCAGTCAGGTAGACCCCACACCACTCACAACGGCATTTGTTTTGTCAGTGGGACGGGATCGTCCCACTAGATTAGTTCAATTTAAAGGCCCGGATGGTGCTTCTTTTGAGCATCAGGTCCTTGTCGATACTGGGGCAGATGTGACAGTGTTGCCCCTGCAAGGTTGGCCGGCGACATGGCCACTGCGACCGGTAACCACACCTCTTCAGGCATTGGCGGACAGCGCGAGCCCATGCTGAGTGAATTTTTTATTGACATTACTGATGCAATCGATAACACGTTAAGGGGGTCAGTCCACCCTTACCTTGTCGATACAAGTATTTGGTTGTTGGGGAGGGATTGTTTGAGTCAATGGGGGGTGGTGATTAGCTCCCCCCCTTTCTACTAGCAGCCGCTGAGGAGCGGCCAACCCTGGCATTGGAATGGAAATCCGATGAGCCAATTTGGGTTGCTCAGTGGCCGCTGCCAACAGAAAAACTTGCCACATTAACAAAACTAGTAGAGGAGCAAGTACGTCTTGACCATCTAGAACCCTCGGTTAGTCCATGGAATACACCTGTATTTACTATCCTAAAGAAATCAGGAAAATGGCGCTTGCTCCAAGATTTGCGTGCCATTAATGCTATTATGGTCGATATGGGTGCTTTACAGCCCGGTTTACCTGCCCCATCCATGCTCCCCTCGGGGTGGCCATTACTAATCATTGACTTGAAGGATTGTTATTTTACTATTCCATTACACCCGCGAGACATAGAGCGCTTTGCTTTCTCTATTCCGATGGTAAATCGTGAAGCACCTTCCGTACGGTATCAATGGAAGGTTTTGCCCCAAGGAATGAAAAATTCCCCTACCATCTGCCAGCTCTTCGTGGCATGGGCAATACACCCAATCCGAATGAAGTATCCCCAATGGAAAATATATCATTACATGGATGATCTTTTATTTGCGGCACCCGTAGCTTTTGAACCCATAGTTATAACGCAGATCACCTTTACGTTAGCAGAAGCTGGTCTGTTTGTGGCACCAGAAAAGGTTCAGACTAAAGCCCCTTTTTTGTATTTGGGACTTCGGGTCACTGACTGCACCGTACGCCCCCAACAATTGAAAATCTCTCCTCATGTTCGCACACTGTATGATGCACAGAAACTGCTAGGTGAACTGCAATGGCTTCGCCCCCTTTGTGGCATCACAAATCAGGATATAATTCCTCTTCTTCCTTTATTAGAAGGGGGGAGAGCCCCGGGAGATAAACGACAACTGTCGGTATTACAGAAGCAAGCATTACAACGAATAGGGCAGAAGGTGGGGGATGGTTATTCCGGGAGATATCAGGAAAACTTACCCCTCGTGGTAGCGGTCTTTAGCCTAGATGCAGTATTGGAAGTGCTATTATTTCAATGGGATACAAGGGATAAAGACCCCCTAGTTGGTTTAGAATGGATATTTCCACCGTGTAAAAATGTGCGTTCGGTAACTTCCAGAATTGAGGCAATAGCCATGCTAATAGTGCAAGCACGGAAAAGAGTAACTGTAATGACAGGACTTGATCCGCATCAGATTTTGTTGCCATTTTCAAAAACGATGATTACACATCTGTTGATGTATAACACTGTGTTTGCTGTTGCCCTAGCAAATTATCAGGGACAATTGAGTTGTCATTACCCTCCCCACCGCCTGTTTTCTTCCCTGTTGCAGTTGGAAAAACACCTTGTGAGACAGGAGAATCCAATGACAGGAATAACAGTATTTACCGATGCGGCGGGGCGAACAGGGAGAGCAGGGGTAGTCTGGTGGGATGGACATACTTGGGCCCATAAGAAGGTTATTAGCGAGGGGTCGGTACAGATATTAGAACTCCTAGCTATACTTTTGGCATTTGACCACTGGAACCAAGAATCGCTCAATGTGATGAGCGATTCTAAGTATGCCGTGGGGTTAGTAAACAGGTTGGAGAGAGCTATGCTGGGAAGGGTTCATAATCCAACATTGCAACAGATACTCTTGCGCCTTTGGCATCGACTTAATGAAAGAAAGTATCCATACTTTGTAGGCCATATCAGGAGCCATACTGGCTTGCCTGGATACTTAAGCATGGGCAACGATCAGGCGGATGCACTGGTGGGATCCGTGGTAGTACCCAATCGGTTTGAGCAAGCTCGCCTGTCTCATGGATTTTTCCATCAATCTGCGAAAGCCCTAGTGCGACAATTCTCCCTACCTATATCCCAAACCCGAAGTATTGTAGCCTCTTGCTCAGAATGTAATAGGTTGACACCTACCTTTCCCGCCGGAGTCAATCCCCGAGGTCTAGAGGCTTTAACATTATGGCAGTTAGATGTCACCCAATATAACCAATTCGGAAAGCAAAAATACATCCACGTGTCAGTGGACACCTTCTCTGGAGTTATCTGGGCTACACCCCACGTGTCCACAGGCAGCAAGGATGTGATAAAACATTGGCAGGCATGTTTTGCTGCATTAGGGGTGTCCCGATCGATAAAGACAGACAATGGAGCTGGGTATGTGGCCAGGCGCACCGCAACCTTTTTACAAATGTGGGGGGTAACACACAAAACAGGGGTGCCAGGCAATTCGACAGGCCAGGCCATTATTGAACGATTTCATGGTACTTTGAAAGGAATGTTGGATAAGCAGGCACAAACTGGACAGGATGCAGTAGTTCAGACACCAGCTGGGCGATTAGCTGAAGTGGTATATGTCCTTAATTGGTTGCAACCTAGTAGTGCTGATAACAATCATGTTCCAATGCAAAGACATCTAGGAAGTATTGGGATAGAACACGAGCAGAAGAAACCTAAGGTGAAATGGTTTGACTATGCCTCTCAACAATGGAAGGGGCCAGCACAATTGCTAACCTGGGGACAGGGTTATGCTTGTGTCTCCCTTGATGTAGGTCCTCGGTGGATACCTGCGAAGTGGGTGCGGCCCTGGATCGAGATCCTGGGAAAAGATGAAACTGCAGTTCCTGTTGATAGCCCTATGGCTGCTTTGGCCAGCCTCTTCTCTCCCTACTCGAATTGATCCACGCCAGAATGTGTGGGTAACATGGGCAAATCAGACGGGGCAGTCGTCATTTTGTTTGTCAATGGCAACACCAACAGACCCCTTTAGCACATGCCTTATTGGTTACCCTAGTATAAATTTGGAAAGGTTTCGAGGTTATGTAAATAATAACACTATTTTACAATCAAGTAATTATAATAATATTAACATTAATGCTACTTGTTATAAAATGTATAATGGAGCACGAGGAGCATTATGCCCGGGAGTGGCTTGGGAACTTCTACAGGGAACTATTATAAACTCATTAAACCGATCTTTGTACAATCCCCCGCAAGAGTTAACCTTATTGGGGTCCCTACCAGCTACAATTAATAATACTAATAATTATTCGATAGGTTGCATTGAGTTTGGAGGGCAATTTCCTGTATTATATTACAAGTATGGATGGAAGATGAATATGTCAATGTATCATAATATGCAAAATCTCACTCCTGTGGCTTCGTTTGTGGTAGGCAATTACTGTCACGCTGGTGGGGCTAATATAGGTATTCAACTACCCGCTAAAGGAATTTGGAATAATGGGTCTGCAAAGGCCCTACCGCCGGGTATCTTCCTTATTTGCGGGAATTGTGCCTGGCAAGGTGTTCCTAGTTACCCTGTAGGCGAACCATGTTATTTGGGCAGGCTTACACTTTATGCCCCTAGTCATAGAATACTTAGCCAACAATCAAATCGTACAAAAAGGGCACTGGAAGATTTTACCCCGGATTGTAAGGATACGGTGAATTTTTGGGACACTCCTTCAAAAGTATTTGCAGCGTTTCTTGCCCCTGGTGTTGCTACTACGGAAAATGCTTTTAATTTAGAGAAATTAGCTTGTTGGAGTATTAAACAGTTTAATTTAACATCTGAAATATTAACTGCGTTATTAACCAATGTAGATAGTATTCGCCATGCCGTTTTACAAAATCGTGCTGCAATTGATTTTTTGTTATTAGCACATGGACACGGATGTGAAGATTTTGAGGGTATGTGTTGTTTTAATTTGTCAGATCATTCTCACTCTGTTCATGAATTACTTGCAAAATTAGAACAAAATATTCATAAGCTGACAAAGGAGACGAACCCTATTTGGGATTGGTTGTCGGGATTTGGATGGCCTGTTTGGATAACATCGCTGTTGCACACCCTTTTGTTAATTGGTATCTGTATTTGTATAATTTGTTTGTGTGGTCCATGTATAGTTCAATGTATGCATTGGGGAATGTCACGGATGATTCAAGCTGCTTTTAAACAAAGAGGGGGAGATGTGGAAAATACTGAGTATCAGATGTTTTAGAAATGTGTACCAAATAGTGGAAAAGAGCAGAACAAGAGGCGGGGCTGCGGGTAACAAGAGATAAAGGACAAGGCCAGAAAACTTTGGCTGAACTGAGGACTGATGATCTAAGCAGTGTCTGAGAGTCTTCACTACAACAAGATAATGGAACCCAAAGATAAGAACGTTGGGAACATTGGGTGATAAACAACAGAAAAGGAATAAACAAGTGCTGTATATATATGGCTGTGGGAAGGGAAATAAAGTGCTTTTTACCAGCAACTGTTTCAGTTGTCCTGTAAGCCAGCCTGCTAGCAGCAACAATGCTGCTCTCCAGGAGCTGGGATTGGCCTGTCTACAGGAGTAATTTTGAAAGCCTAAAATGTTCTTCTTGGCCTCTCCTATTCCTAGGACACCTCCACCCAATAATATCTGACATCAGATAGATTACTTGTTCTCTTCATTAGGAAAATAAGATATGCCTTAGTTTCAGGGGAAAAGGGCCACAGTGGGTCTCAAGAATTGTTTCTCTGTATCTTTTCCCCTGATTATTCTATTTTCAACTTAATCGTCATCACTTTCATGATTCTGAAGTCTAAGGAGATAGAATCATAGAATCATAGAATATTAGGGTTGGAAGAGACCTCAGGAGGTTAGATAGTCCAACCCCCTGCTCAAAGCAGGACCAACACCAACTAAATCATCCCAGCCAGGGCTTTGTCAAGTGAAGAGTGAGGGGGGATTTGCAGCCTACAACTACCTGAAGGGGGGTTCCAAAGAGGATGAAGCTTGGCTGTTCTCAGTGGTGGCAGATGATAGAATAAGGAGCAATGGTTTCAAGTTGCAGTGGGGAAGGTCTAGGCTGGATATTAGAAAACACTATTTCACTAGAAAGGTGGTGAAGTGCAGGAATGGGTTGCCTAGGGAGGTGGTGGAATCTCTATCCTTAGAGGTTTTTAAGGCCCGGCTTGACAAAGCCCTGGCTGGAATGATTTAGTTGGTGTTGGTCCTGCTTTGAGCAGGGGACTGGACTAGATGACCTCCTGAGGTCTCTTCCAACCCTAATCTTCCATGATTCTATGATGAACAAAACCAGCCCTGGGACTGACCCCTGGGGTACTCCGCTTGATACTGGCTGCAAACTAGGCATCGAGCCGTTGATCACTCCCCATTGAGACCAACAATCTAGCCAGCTTTTTATCCACCTTATAGTCCATTCATCCAATCCATACTTGTTTAACTTGCTGGCAAGAATACTGTGGGATATATCACATCCACTTTTTTCCCCATATCCACCAGAGCTAATTATCTCATCATAGAAGGCAACCAGGTTGGTCAGGCATGACTTGCCCTTGGTGAATCCATGTTGACTGTTCCTGATCACCTTCCTCTCCTCCAAGTGCTTCAAAATGGTTTCCTTGAGGACCTGCTCCATGATTTTTCCAGGGACTGAGATGTGGCTGACCGGTCTGTAGTTCCCTGGGTTCTCCTTTCCTTTTTTAAAGATGGGCACTGTATTTGCCTTTTTCCAATTGTCCAGGACCTCCCCTGATCTCCACAAGTTTTCAAAGATAATGGCCAATGGCTCTGCAATCACATCAGCCTATTCCCTCAGCACCCTCGGATGCATTACATCTGGACTCATGGACATGTGCATGTCCAGCTTTTATAAATAGTTCTTAACCTGTTCTTTCACCACTGAGGGCTGCTCACCTCCTCCCCATACTGTGTTGCCCAGGACAGCAGTATGGGAGCTGACCTTGTCTGTGAAGACCAAGGCAAAAAAAGCATTGAGTACTTCAGTTTTTTCCACATCCTCTGTCACAAGGTTGCCTCCCCCATTCATTAAGGATCCCACCCTTTACCTGACCTTTTTCTTGTTGCTATCATCCCTGTAGAAAACCTTCTTGTTACCCTTCACATCACTTGCTAGCTGCAACTCCAGCTGTGTTTTGATCTTCCTGATTACACCTCTGCATGCTCAAGCAATGTTTTTATACTCTTCCTTAATCATCTGTCCAAGTTTCCATTTCTTGTAAGCTTCCTTTTTGTTTTTAAACTCAACGAAGATTTCACTGTTAAGCCAAACTCGTCTCTTGCCATATTTGCTATTCTTTCTGCACATTGGGATAGATTGTTCCTGTGCCCTCAATAAGGCTTCTTTAAAATACAGCCAGCTCTCCTGGACTCCTTTCCCCCTCATACTAGCTTCCCAGGGGATCCTGCCCATAAGTTCCCTGCGGGAGTCAAAGTCTGCTTTTCTGAAGTACAGGGTCCGTATTTTGCTACTCTCCCTTCTTCCTTTTCATAAACATCAAAGTATTGAATGAAAGATTTGTATTTGGTCAGGTATTGCAGAGATTCAGACACCTACTTAAAGTGAATCCATGTGAAAAGTTGTTTTCCATTTTTCCATATTTTACTGATTTTAGAGATCATATTTCTAAATGGAAGACTTTTTTAAGTGTGAACACTGTACTTAATATCTGCACTAATGATCTGGAAGAGAGTGTAAGCAACGTGTTAATACAATTTTATTGTTCTGAATCCTAGAAAAGTCAGGGAAATAATTCAAAAGAACAGAGAGTTGTTAGCAATGTGTATGAATAATAACCAAATGAAATCTAGACAAATGCATCACCGTATACAACAACTACAGCCCAGATCAGCTGCATTCAGTATGCTAATGGTACCTAGAGATAATCTCTTGGGCACTCTAGGCATGCCAATTTCTGTAAAGGGTCCTCAGCTCTAAGTTGTTTCCCTTTTAATTTTGCTACAGCCTGAGTTTACTGACCATAAGGGCATGGTGCAGAACTCATTTTATCATTCTTGTGTTAGCTTGAGAGGAGTCTTCTGCAAGAATGGGCCTCAGAGAGTGTTTCTGAATTATTTCTATCAAACTATTGTGAGGAATAAAACTGTTTCAAAATGGGAGAAACCTTGCTAAAATTTTCATAATAAATTTGTTATGTTTTGATTCACACAAAAATGTGAAAATTAGAAAATTTTCAACTACATCCATAAATAAATATATAAATACATTTGCATTAATTTTACAAGTACATTTTCTGAAAAAAATTGTCCCTGTTTTTCATAGAAAACTTGCAAAATTTGACATTTTTTTTTACTGGCTCCAGAAATGATTTACTTAAGGGAGAAACAGTCTATTGGTAACTTGAGGGGCAAGTAGGATAATTTTATGATTTTTATTTTCATAGAGTTTGCAATGTTATCTGTTAGAACTTAATAAACAATTCTTTGATGTAGCTCAAGAAGAAAGAAAAATACAAATCATACCCTGTGATGGGGTGTGCCAGGACCTTTGTGGCACCCTGATGGTAGCTCCATGATCCTACCACACCCTGCCCCAGGAAAGGAGCAGCAAAGGTGGGTCCTCCAGACCTGCCTAGAGGGGCTACATAGAAGCAGCCAATCAGAACCCAGCAGGCTCAGATAAAAGGAACTGAAGGGCCCAAGGAGGTCACTCCTTATGGTAAGCAGGGAAGAAAGGGAGCATCTACTACATGCTTGTGGCTTCCACCACGGTAACCTCTGCTGCTCGCTTGTGTGTTAAAAATTGGGACGGGGGTAGAGGGTAATAGGTGTCTATATAAGAAAAAGCCCCCAAAATCGGGACTGTCCCTATAAAATCAGGATATCTGGTGACCCTACTCTCAATGGGGGAAGGAACAAAGCAGCTTTGCCAAGGAACCTCTGGCAGATGCTTGCAGATTACCTTCAGGAAAGTTCCCTAAAGATCTCTCTGGTGGATTCCTGTGAAATCTCGGTGTGTATCAACACCCTACTCTACTGTACTGTCTAGCTGCACAGGGATATGCCCAGCACACAGAAACACAGCCAGCTTTGTGCATTTCTCTGCCCTCAATCCACCTCTGCACTTCAGAAAGCAAAAATCGCTTACCGGGGTCTCCTCTCCTACTTCTTGCTTGCTGGAAAATGACTGCCAAGGCTGGCTAGACTCCTCCGGAGTGGAGAACATCTCCTGACTGCATACAGTACTGGACAACCCTGCCATGGGCTCCACATTGTCTTCTGTCTCCATCTCTTCATCAATGACTTCCTCTTCTGGGTTAGGTGCAGTTTCCATCAGCTCCAGCCCCACTGAAGTATCCATGGGGCTCTTGGTCATGGAGGTGGGGTCGCTACCAAGGTCAGCATCCAATGTCTTATAAAAATGGCAGGTCTGGGGCACAGCATCGGAGCGACAGGTTGTCTCCCGCACTTTCTGGTATGTGTGCCTCAGCTCCTTCACCTTTGCTCTGCAATTCATCATGTCCCGATCATAGCCCTTTTCCCACAAGTTGTGTGCAATCTGGCCATAGGTATTGAAATTTCTATGGCTGGAGCACAGCTGGGATTGCAGAGCCTCCTCGCCCCAAAAACTGAGCAGCTCCAGCAGCTCCGCAGTGCTCCAAGCTGGAAAGCAGTTGCTGCGTGGAGCCGTCATGCGTGGGCAGTGGGTCACATAGGCAGGGGGAGGCATTGTCTCCCCATCAACCAGGCGTGACCCTCCCCCCTTCTGTGATGCTCCCTACATGCAGCTATGGCTCCAGTCCTCCCAGCTCCAAGTCCAGCCCCCCAGTGCTCTGGGGCTGGGGCTGCGCACTGCCTGCCTTCCTGTGCTCTGGAGCTGAGGGGACTGGGGCTGTTTGCCACCCACCTTCCTGCACTCTGGAGTTGAGGGGGCTTGGGCCACGTGCAGCCACCTTCCTGCACTCCAGAGCTGGGGCTGGGGCTAGGGCCCCACACCACCCACCATCCCATGCTTCGGGGCTGGAGCCATGCACTGTCTGCCTTCCCGTCCCTCCTTTGGGGGTGGGAGGCTAGCTGTGGGACTGGGCCAGTGGCCATGGTGGATGAGGGCGGCTCTGGGCTCTGGTGTGGTGGGGGCTTGGTTCTGGCATGGCTTTGGGCAGAAAGGGCAGGGCTGGGGGTAGGCTCCCTCAGCCGGAAGTTCACGTGGCCCCCATCCTGCCATGGTCATCTGGAAGGATGCAATGTGAGCTCTCACACTGAGCAAAAAGGAAGCGGGATTTCAAAAATTCCCAGGGCTTTAAAAGGGGAAGGGCAGAAGGTGTTTACCTGGCTGCAGAGCAGTGGAGTTGAAACTGTTGACCAGAGCGGTCAAGATGGGCATTGTGGGATGCCTTCTGGAGGTCAATTAAAGTGATAAAATCAAGTGTGGTGTCTACCCCGGCTCTTGATGACAAAACTTTTGCGTAAAAACCCTTACAACTCTTTTTGAGGTGGTTTTATTATGCTGCTGAATCTGAGTTCCATTGCCAAAAGTGTCTTTGCAGTGTGTACACCTCCACTGTTTTGTCGCCAAAAGATGTCTTTTGAGAAAAAACTTGGCAGTGTAGACAACCCTTAACACTCAACTCTCCTGAGTTCCAGAATCCCTTACTCACAAGAGAAAATCCTCTCTCTTCTCACAATCCTCTGCTTCAAACTGTGTCCATCCTGCACGCTCAGTGAGGTTGGAGACATGCTGAATAAATCATAGGTGATTATATATTTAAACACTGTAGATAAATTTTCAAAAACACCCAAGTGACTTAGGCATGCAGGCCAAGAAAGTCAAAGGTATTTAGATGCCTAACTCCCTTTGAGGATATGGACCAGGCTCTTTTCAGGTGTTTGTCTTACTACCAGATAACATTGGGATAGAAAACTAGCACTATATAATGCCAATGAAACATATGATAAACAGATTAAGACCAGCTAACTGACATTTCTAAAAAAGTAGCTGTCAATGGGGAATCATCCCTGAACAGAGATGGTTCTAATGGTTCCACAGGGTTTGGGTCTTTTTGCTTTGAGTTTCTACTGCTTTTGCACCTTGAGTACCTTTCACTTTAGTTAGCAATTTCATGACCTTCCAATTAGTCTCCAACCAAGACTAGCCTCCCTACATCTGTGATGCAGCCATCCACTGATACAATCCCATCCTCCTCTGGAATGTGACCCAAAGTTCCACAAAACTAAAATCTTCAACTTCACACCAGTTGTGCAGCCAACAGTTCTCTTCCAGTATTTTCTGCTTGCTGCCTTCTCTCATTCATTGAACCAGTAGTGTCTCTGAGATCACTTGGACTTTCCTCTTCTTCAGTTCCCTTAAAATCTTCTATACTCGGTGTAGTTCCATGTGACGCCATGGCAACAGGACCCGTATTTCTCCCTCAGTGGTCCAACAAGGGCACCTGCTCTCAGGCTTGCAGCCCCTCAGCCATTGCCTTTTTTGGTGGAGACCTATGTCTCATTCCCTTCTCACCATGGTATTTCCAGGCTGCACAGTTTCCTGGCTTCACTGTGTGAAGAGACACGCAGCCCAAGAACACCTGCTTGCTTTCTCTTCAGCAATTGATAACAATTATTATTAACAGATATAAGTACCACACAGTTCTTTCTATGCAAATCTATTTTATTCTTCAGGTAAAAGTATTATAGAGAAAACATGAACAAGAATAAAAGAATCTACACACATGTTAATAAACTCACCAGAATTCATCCCAACTGTAACATGGATTCTAGCAGGTGTATTCCTTCAAATCTCCATCCAAGGCAATTCTTTCTGGTTGCAAGTTCATCACAATTTCAGCTCAGAACAAGCTCACAATAACATTTTTAGTCCACTCTTTATAAAGTTCAGGGGTCTTTGATATGGCATTTCCAGGAGCATGTTATTATTAGACAATGGGTTTTTCTCCCCAACGCATAGATTCAAAGGGGTGGCTTTGAAACAGGTCATTTTCATTCCACTTCCCCCCTGGTACTTCCTAGGAAGTCCACTTCACAAGTGTTGTTCCAAAAAAAAAAACCTTTTGAAGTTCTTAATATGTGCCAGAGATTGCATTAGTCAGTCTACAAGAAAAGGTACATACAGACAATTCCATATTAACACATAGCACAATTGCATTTTTAATACTATGGACCCCCAAAGTGACCGGGCTCTTGGGACTGAAAACAACCTGAATCTTTGTGATCGTTGGTGTATAGCAACCAACTATTACTAAGTCCACTTTCTTGGATGGCAAGATAGACTGGAATGCCCAAGGCAACTATCTGTGACTCCATAGTAAGGTTATTATAATGCTTTTGGAGTTCACATTTGTTACGGAATTGGTGAAATCTAATTATAGAACACACAGCCAGTTTAGTGTGTCTGCCCTGCTGCTTGACAGCCTGCCCTGAGCGTGGCACTCACAATCCTGAACCACTCCAGACAGGCAGTTTTGCCTGCCTCCATAAAGGGAAGGTTTAAAGCAAATTGGTACTTAGTCCAGTTGTTCACATGAAGAGAAGGTTATTTTAGGACAAACCTTTCCCCACAACATCATGGTGGGTGTCCTTCCCTATCAGATTGAGACATTGAGAAAGGGGAACTGACTGGGTCATGAGGACAGCTTGGCCCCAAGCACAGTGTGCTGGAGTTGAAATGGTGAAGTTATGGAGCATCACTTTTGACCATGCCCAGTCCATGGAGTATGATACAAAAAGTAGGATCATCTCTTCTAGTTATGCCCTCTGTGTAAAATCATCTTTAATTAGCCAATTATGTCAATGAGAACTTCTATCCTGGGGACTACAACAGCTCAGAGCAGGGCTTCTCAGTTGCTCTCATCTTGTTCATGATGCACTTGTAGGTTTGCTTACTGATTTGAGAAGCTGGGGAGGGCGAGTGGGTGGGGCAGATGGTATTACCTTTGCTTTGTTGGCCCCAATGACATGGATATTGATTCCCCAGGATATCCATTTCAATCCATTCCACATACCTTTAAAGAACACCTTTAAACTATTTTCCCCAAAAGGTATTTTTAGTCTGACCAATGTTATCCTCCTATTTGGATTTTTTCTGTGATTGAATGAAACATAATAAAGTTAAAAAAATCATAAAAGGTGGCAACTAAATCCAATTTTTTTCAATTTTCAACAATTTATTGAAAAACTATTTTAATCAGATAATGAACCATTTTACAATAAACTATCACTGAACTGGAAAAGTAAAAAGAAAGATCCTTGGCCTTTTGGGGGAACTCTGATTGGCTGTGAGTATCCAAAATAAATGTGGTTTATTAGATTTCTTTCTACTCTGAGTGGCCATTCCCAGCTCCTTTTGACACAGACTCATGAACAATGTGTGGTCACAGCAAAGTGTGTTACAATTTTACAGTATGAACACAGCCTCTGAAGAGGAAAAGGTGAGAGTGGTAGTATTTATTGGGGGATATTTGTAACTGTGTTTGGGTTGCCCCAGATTTTATGGTTTCCATAATCCATCTCATGCCGATATGTCAGGCTTTGGCAAAAGAACCCGCTGCTCACAAATAGAGCGCTTTTCATCTTTGCATGGACCAAAAAGGAGCTCTCCACCTATGAAAACTGCACAGTTCCCATCAATGTAGCCTTTCTTTGCTGCAAACCTATGATAGAATAAAATGTTACTTTAAGCCATTCCAGTTATATCTCTATTACTACCTTATTTTTTCAAAGGTAAACATGTCTGTAATTTAAACATATGGCAAAAACAAATAATTTTAATAATAACAAAACAATTGTGGTGAAGCAGAGGGGACATTATTAAACAATTCATGAGTAAATTTGGCAATTATGAATGTGAGGGAATACCTAGCCTTCACCTACAGCCTGCAACTAAAACCTCTCCAGCGCATCATCAAGGATCTACATCCTATCCTGAAGGACGATCCCTCACTCTCAAAGACCTTGGGAGACAGGCCAGTCCTCACTTACAGACAGCCCCTCAACCTGAAGCAAATACTCACCAGCAACCACACACCACACAGCAAAAACACTAACCCAGGAACCAATCCCTACAACAAACCCCATTGCCAACTCTGTACACATATCTATTCAAGGGACACCATCACAGGACCTAAGCACACCAGGGGCTCGTTCACCTGCACATCTACCAAGGAGATATATGCCATCATGTGCCAGCAATGCCCATCTGCCATGTACATTGGCTAAACCAGACAGTCTCTATGCAAAAGAATAAATGGACACAAATGAGACATCAAGAATTGTAACATTCAAAAATCATAGGAGAGCACTTCAGTAACACTGGACACTCAATAACAGACTTAAAAGTGGCAATTCTTCAACAAAAAAACTTCAGAAATAGACTTCAGTGAGAAACTGCAGAAATGGAATTAATTTGCAAACTGGACATTATCAAATTAGGCCTGAATAAAGACTGGGAGTGGATGGGTCACTACAAAAAGTTATTTTCCCTCTGCTGATACTCACACCTTCTAGTCAACTGTTGGAAATGGGCAACGTTCACCTTGATTGCATTGGCCTCATTAGCACTACAAAAGTAATTTCCCCTCTCTTGATATTCACCCCTTCTTGTCTACTGTTGATAATAGGCCATAAGAACATAAGAATGGCCATACTGGGTCAGACCAAAGGTCCATCCAGCCCAGTATCCTGTCTACCGACAGTGGCCAATTCCAGGTGCCCTAGAGGGAGTGAACCTAACAGGTAATTATCAGTGATCTCTCTCCTGCCATCCATCTCCACCCTCTGACAAACAGAAGCTAGGGATACCATTCCTTACCCATCCTGAATAATAGCCATTGATGGACTCAGCCTCCATGAATTTATCCAGTTCTCTTTTAAACCCTGTTATAGTCCTAGCCTTCACAACCTCCTCAGGCAAGGAGTTCCACAGGTTGACTGGGGGCTGCGTGAAGAAGAACTTCCTTTTATTTGTTTTAAACCTGCTGCCCATTAATTTCATTTGGTGGTCCCTAGTTCTTATATTATGGGAGCAAGTCAATAACTTTTCCTTATTCACTTTCTCCACACCACTTTTTATATACCTCTGTCATATCCCGCCTTAGTCTCCTCTTTTGCAAGCTGAAAAGTCCTAGCCTCTTTAATCTTTCCTCATATGGGACCCATTCCAAACCCCTAATCATTTTAGTTGCCCTTTTCCGAACCTTTTCTAATTCCAGTATATCTTTTTTTAGATGAGGAGACCACATCTGTACGCAATATTCAAGATGTGGGCATATCATGGATTTATATAAGGGCAATAAGATAAGTCTCTGTCTTATTCTCTATCCCTTTTTAAATGAATCCTAACATCCCGTTTGCTTTTTTGACTGCCGCTGCACACTGCATGGACATCTTCAGAGAACTATCCACGATGACTCCAATATCTTTCTCCTGATTTGTTTTAGCTAAATTAGCCCCCATCATATCGTATGTATAGTTGGGTTATTTTTTCCAATGTGCATTACTTTACATTTATCCACATTAAATTTCATTTGCCATTTTGTTGCCCAATCACTTATTTTTGTGAGATCTTTTTGAAGTTTTTTTTTTCATAGATTCATAGATACTAAGGTCAGAAGGGACCATTCTGATCATCTAGTCTGACCTCCTGCACAGCGCAGGCCACAGAATCTCACCCACCCACTCCTATGAAAAACCTCACCCATGTCTGAGCTATTGAAGTCCTTAAATCATGGTTCAAAGACTTCAAGGAGCAGAGAAGCCTCTCTCAAGTCAACCATGCCCCATGCTACAGAGGAAGGCGAAAAACCTCCAGGGCCTCTCCAATCTGCTCTGGAGGAAAATTCCTTCCCGACCCCAAATATGGCAATCAGCTAAACCCTGAGTATATGGGCAAGATACACCAGCCAGATACCCAGGAAAGAATTTTCTATAGTAACTCAGATCCCATCCATCTAATATCCCATCTCAGGGGATTTGGCCTATTTACCCTGAATATTTAAAGATCAATTACTTACCAAAATCCCATTATCCCATCATACCATCTCCTCCATAAACTTATCGAGTAGAATCTTAAAACCAGATAGATCTTTTGCCCCCACTGCTTGCCTTGGAAGGTTATTCCAAAACTTCACTCCTCTGATGGTTAAAAACCTTCGTCTGATTTCAAGTCTAAACTTCCTGGTGGCCAGTTTATACCCATTTGTTCTTGTGTCCACATTGGTGATGAGCTGAAATAATTCCTCTCCCTCTCCTGTATTTATCCCTCTGATATATTTATAGAGAGCAATCATATCTCCCCTCAACCTTCTTTTAGTTAGGCTAAACAAGCCAAGCTCCTTAAGTCTCCTTTCATAAGACAAGTTTTCCATTCCTCGGACCATCCTAGTAGCCCTTCTCTGTACCTGCTCCAGTTTGAATTCATCCTTTTTAAACATGGGAGACCAGAACTGCACACAGTATTCTAGGTGAGGTCTCACCAGTGCCTTGTATAATGGTACTAAAACCTCCTTATCCCTACTGGAAATACCTCTCCTGATGCATCCCAAAACTGCATTAGCTTTTTTCACAGCCATATCACATTGGCAGCTCATAGTCATCCTATGATCAATCAATACTCCAAGGTCCTTCTCCTCTTCCGTTACTTCTAATTGATGCGTCCCCAATTTATAACTAAAATTCTTCTTATTAATCCCTAAATGCATAACCTTACACTTCTCACTATTAAATTTCATCTTATTACTATTACTCCAGTTTACAATGTCATCCAGATCCTCCTGTATAATATCCCGATCCTTCTCCAAATTGGCAATACCTCCCAGCTTTGTATCATCTGCAAACTTTATTAGCACACTCCCACTTTTTGTGCCAAGGTCAGTAATAAAAAGATTAAATAAGATTGGTCCCAAAACCGATCCCTGAGGAACTCCACTGGTAACCTCCCTCCAACCTGACAGTTCGCCTTTCAGTAGGACCCGTTGCAGTCTCCCCTTTAACCAATTCCTTATCCACCTTTTGATGTTCATATTGATCCCCATCTTCTCCAATTTAACTAATAATTCCCCATGTGGCACGGTATCAAATGCCTTACTGAAATCTAGGTAAATTAGATCTACTGCATTTCCTTTATCTAAAAAATCTGTTACTTTTTCAAAAAAGGAGATTAGGTTGGTTTGGCACGATCTACCTTTTGTAAAACCATGTTGTATTTTGTCCCATTTACCATCAACTTCAATGTCCTTAACTAATTTCTCCTTCAAAATGTTTTCCAGGACCTTGCATACTACAGATGTCAAACTAACTGGCCTGTAGTTACCCGGATCACTTTTTTTTTCCTTTCTTAAAAATAGGAACTATATTAGCAATTCTTCAATCATTCGATACTACTCCTGAGTTTACAGATTCATTAAAAATTCTTGCTAATGTGCTTGCAATTCCTTTAATATTCTTGGTTGAAGATTATCTGGGACCCCGATTTAGTCCCATTAAGCTGTTTCAGTTTTGCTTCTACCTCTTATATGGTAATATTTACCTCTCTATCCTCCTTCCCATTTGTCATGCTACCATTATCCCCAAGATCCTCTTTAGCCTTATTAAACACTGAGGCAAAGTATTTGTTTAGATATTGGGCCATGCCTAGATTATCTTTAACCTCCACTCCATCCTCAGTGTTAAGCGGCCCCACTTCTTCTTTCTTTCTTTTCTTCTTATTTATATGGCTATAGAACCTTTTACTATTGGTTTTAATTCCCTTTGCAAGGTCCAACTCTACTCGACTTTTAGCCTGTCTCACTTTATCCTGACATGTTCTGACCTCAATTAGGTAGCTTTCCTTGCTCATCCCTCCCATCTTCCACTCCCTGTATGCTTTCTGCTTCTTCTTAATCACCTCTCTAAGATGCTTGCTCATCCAGCTTGGTCTACAACTCCTTCCTATGAATTTTTTCCCCTTTCTTGGGATACAGGCTTCCGATAGCTTCTGCAGTTTTGATTTAAAGTAATCCCAGGCCTCCTCTACCTTTAGATCCATAAGTTCTTCAGTCCAATCCACTTCCCTAACTAATTTCCTTAATTTCTTCCTTAAGTTCTTCATAGTCTGCTTTGGTCTTAACTATCTTGAGCAGTTTAGTATCATCTGCAAACTTTGCCACCTCACTGTTTACTCCTTTCTCCAGATCATTTATGAATAAGTTGAATAGGATTGGTCCTAGGACTGACCCTTGGGGAACACCACTAGTTATCCCTCTCCATTCTGAATATTTACCATTTATTCCTACCCTTTGTTCCCTCTCTTTTAACAGTTCTCAATCCATGAAAGGATATTCCCTCTTATCCCATGACAACTTAATTTACGTAAGAGCCTTTGTGTGGGACCTTGTCAAAGGCTTTCTGGAAATCTAAGTATACTATGTCCACTGGATCCCCCTCATCCACATGTTTGTTGACCCCTACAAAGAACTCTAATAGATTAGTAAGACATGATCTCCTGTTACAGAAACCATGTTGAGATGGCCACTTCCATCTTAATTGAATTGGCTTCGTTAGCACTGACCCCCACTTGGTAAGTCAACTCCCATCTTTTCATGTGCAGTAACATATATACTGCTTACTGTATTTTTCACTCCATGCATCTGATGAAGTGGGTTTTAGCCCACAAAAGCTTATGCCCAAATACATTTGTTAGTCTCTAAGGTGCCACAAGGACTCCTTGTTGTTTTTTCTTCTACTACAGTATTAACTGTACCATGAAAATGAAAAATACAGGGGGACATTGGGGTTTTGCTTTGTAGCAGATGCCTTTTAATTTAATTTAGGGTTCAGTTATGGTGCTAATGCTGGGGAGAGATGAAGAGGTGTAAGGTAATTAGCCTTCAAGAAAAAAACATCATAAAGCAAGCTACCAAATGAAGCCAGATCTCATTTTCCACAATCCTCTTTTCACTGACAAATCTTCTATTGGCTGTTTTGAATATGCAGCTTTCCAAAGACAAAGGTACTCTACCAGCTGTTTTTTGTTTTCTGTCAGGAGAAGTCTGGAGTCATGAGAAGAGAAAGCCTTTCGACTCTGCAGCCAAGGTTTGGATTCAGTAGAAAAATGGTAACATTTGTCTCCATGGGGAAACCAATCTTCTGTGCAAAGAAACTTCCACACTTAAAAAGAAATACAGTTCATGTTTTTTCTGTTGCTGTTACACTTGTTCTACCTCCCGAATTCCCTCCACTCTCTCACATTGGGACTCTCTCTTACTATGTGTTTGTACATTACTGAACATAATTGAGGCCCATACCTGTTTGGGGCCTCTAGATGTTACTTTACTAGAAGTATTAAATTTAAGTTGTAATAACAGATTTTCTGTTGTAGTTTGATTTTTAGTGAAGTGCATCAAAAACCATTTTGAGATTCACAAGCACTGACATGGTTGCTGGTACAGTATTTTGATGCTGGCATGAGGACTCTTGTACCATAGCAAATAGACTAATTGTTATTATACTTGTATCACTTTCCTATTACAGACAAATCTTATTGGTTTTGTTTTTTGCCTCGGGGAGTTTTCTGTATTTTATGGATTCTCTCCACCAGTGTATGTGCTATTGTAATTAATTGGCTGTTTCTTTGTTAGAAATTATTGAGCAGGATTCTTGCACAATGGATAAAATTCAGTGATGATGTGCAAGTGAGGCTCCTTCACACAGAGTTAGACTTCATTTATCACTCAGTTACAGATGTGTGTCAGGGAATCTAAGAGGGTAAAACCTACATGCTGAGAAGCACCAGAGATGGAAAACGTTAAAGTGGGATGTTGACTAGTTTATCTTACAGCTTCTTAAGAGATGACAGTAGCACCACAGCAGGAAGATGAACCAGCTGGTCTTCAAGGAGGAGCCTGACTACTGGCCACCTCAGGCAGTAGAAAGTGCTCACCCCTCCCCACACAGCCAGGTCCCCCCATCCATCATGGTCAAGATCTAGTATGAGGTACTGGCAACAGGAGATGTGCAGCAGACCCCAATGGCCGAGGAAGAGAAACCACCTGCTCTCAAGGCTGAGAAACTCATGGCCACCACACCCAAAAGGAGGAGGCATTGGGTGGTGGTGACCAGGGACTCTTCTGATGGGAATAGAGGCATACACCTGCTGATCTTACATGATGTCCTGGGACATGTTCTGCCTTCCTGAAGTGTTAGCCTCCAAGGCTTTATGGAAAGGTTGCCATGGCTCATCCATCTTTCTGACCACTTCCCCATGCTGCTCATCCACATGGGCATCCACAGTAATGATACTGACAGTGACTAAAGGCCTCTGGGAGCAAGGATGAAGGAGTCAGGGCACAGGTGGTGTTTTCCTCCATCCTCCCAAGTGAGAGTAAGGAGCTAAACAGGGACATGCACATCCTGGAGATGAATCCATGGTTGTGACAGTGAATGGGAAAGCTTTGGCTTCCTTGGCCATGGGATGCTGTTCCACAATGGTTTGTTAGAAAGAGATGGAGTCCACCTGACCAAGAAGGAGAAAGGGGTCATTGCACATTGATTTACCCCCCAATGTAAAGAGTATGGGGATTAAACAATGAGAACTGGAAGTATTAGTATATAAGCTAAATTATGAATTTACTGAAATCAGAGACTTGGTGAGATAAATCTCATGACTAGAATATTGATATAGAAGTGTTCAGATTGTTCACCAACGAGATCCAGGGGAAAAAAGGAAGGGGGTGTTGCATTATATATCAAAAATATATACACATGTTCAGAGGCCCAGAAGGAGTTAAGAGGCAGATCATTTGAAAGTCTCTAGTAGAACATAAAGGGGGAAAAACTTGGAGCGATATCATGATAGAGGTCTATTATAAACCAGCATATCAGGAGGAGGAGTGGATGATGCACTTCTAGAACAAATAACAGAAATATCTAAAACCAAAGACCTAGTAGTAATGGGAGATTGTAACTACCCAGACATCTGTTGGGAAAGTAATACGGCAAATCTCAAAATGTCCAGTAAATTATTGGATTATATTGGGGACAACTTTTTGTTTCAGAAAGTGGAGAAAGTAACCAGGAAGATAGAGTAAAGTCTAAAATGTTCTTAAGGTCAGGACTGAGAAAGCCGTGGCTGGGATGATTTAGTTGGTATTTGTCTTTCTTTGAGCAGGGGGTTGGACTAGATGACCTCCTGAGGTCTCTTCCAACTGTGATATTCTATTATTCTAATTTTCAATGAAAACAGGAATTTTCAAAAACAATATTTAGTGCCTCAACTACCAAATTTTCTGCGTACACTCATAAAGGTGGGATAAGGATAAGGAGGCTCAGAACAAAGAATTCTAGGAAGAATAAAAAGGGTTCCTCCTTCTCTCTTGGGAGTTTCACTTTCAAGGGCACCTTAAAAGAAAGCATTAAGGGCTCAACTGTGCCTTTTAGGAACTGCCTTGTGCTGGGACAGTGTGGAGCCTTCCCAGCAGAAGGTCGGAGTGGGGATTGTGTCTCCTGGGGAACAACCCCTCCCCGAGCTCTCAAGTGTGCAAGGGGAGAGCACTCACTGCACCATCTTATAGGGTGATGGAGCTGCTCTCCTGTGTTACCTAGTGAGGGAGGCAGTGATGGTGCTAGTCCTTTGTGGGCCCTAAGCAGGAATATTTTGTGCCCCTAATACTAAAACAGGAAAATTTTTATAATAAAAAGTGAATGGGGGCCCCATGGAGCTGCTGGGGGCCCTAAACAATTGCTTAGTTTGCTTATGTCTAGCACTGGGTCTGCGGGGAGGAGGCTAGTTGTATTTCCCCCTCCATCCACTTTTGGGTGGCCAATGCCTCTGTGTGTTCTGGGAGGGAACAATCCCTGAAGCTGGGAAAAGACTATCTGGCCACTGCATTCCTGGCATGGTTTGCTCCTTTCCCCTCAAACATTCATACAGCAGCTGAGAACAATCTGGCCCAATTCCCTTTATTATATAGATATATAGCACTGCTCTGAATTTATTTCTAAGTAATTAATTTTATATCTCAATATAAAGAATGTAAAAGGAAGCCAGGTGGATAACGCTTGTGGCATCTTGGCCATTTTATGTCTTGATTTGGGATATTTAAGTCCTGATTCTTTATGTGGAGTTTTGCTTTTAATGTTCTCATCCAGTTTAAGGAAGGTGTTAGACTATGGACAGTTAAACACCAGTAAATATGAAGTCAGTAGTTTGTAGCACATAATACCATTGCCCTGGGGGTTCGGAGTCCTTTGTCTCCTCTTCTGCTCAGAAGCATTCTGGCATTTCAGTTCTGTCTAGGTCACCACTGTTAGGATATAGATATTCAGGCCTGTTTGTAAAGGCCTATACTTTAAGAATTTAGGTATATGTTTTTCATTTAGCTAGTTAGAGGTATAAAAGAAAGAATCAAAATCACTGTCTGCCTGTGTAAGGGCCTTCTCTTACTGTGACACTCTGAGGCCCTGTGCTTAAGCTAAGGCCTTTGGCTAAACAGCAGAGGCAGCCATAAGCCTGGAAGCAACCGGTCACATCCTTGCATCCCGAACTAGTCACATTGAAATAAGGCAATCTGGGGCTGTTAGAAAGGTGATCCAATCTATCACCTCCAGAGAAAGGGAAAGGCCTAGAAGATTTAAAGAAAACTTAGTTTGATAGCATCCTGTCTGGCAAGAACTCACTTATCAATAGCTGGGGTGTAAAATCCTCATTTCTGTGTTGTACTATAACTGTAGTCTCCACTTGCCTATTGTTGGTCTGTATAATCTCTGCCTGGTTCTGTGATTGTTTCTGTCTGCTGTAAAATTAATTTTGCTGGGTGTAAATCAATTAAGGTGGTGGGATACAATTGGTTAGATAACCATGTTACAATATGTTAGGATTTGTTAGTTAAATTTCAGTAAATGATTGGTTAAGGTATAGCTAAGCCGAACTCAAGTTTTACTGTATAGTCTGCAATCAATCAGGAAGTATGGGGGAGGGGAATTGGAATTGTGTTTTGCTAAGAGGCGGGGGATGGGAACATGGAATGGGAACAGGGACATAGGCCAGGATCTGTGGCATCAGAGCTGGGAAGAGGGACACTGAGGAAGGAAATTGGAATCATCCTTGCTGGAAGTTCACCCAATAAACATTGAATTGTTTGCACCTTCGGACTTCGGGTATTGCTGCTCTCTGTTCATGCAAGAAGGACCGGGGAAGTGAGAGGGTGAAGGAATAAACCCTCTAACAACCTCCTCTTAATTATTTCTAGTGGGTTCTAGCATAGAAATAGTGAATTTTATTCATTGCACCGACAAGGTGGACAGCTCTAATTACAATCTATAGCGCTATAAAACTATCAATATAGTATGTGGGGCATGGCAGGACGTTTGTATTAAAAGGTTTTGTCCCACAGTCCAGTGGTCTGTAGTACCCTGTCAGTGTACTGGGATCAGCCAACATCTGTGAATTCAGCACATGCACCACATGCATCTTATCACCTTTTTTCCAATATCTGACCCAAAAGTGTTGTTACACCTAAAGTTGTTCAAGTGACATATATAACCCTTTGCACATACTATATAATCAGAATATTACAGTTTAAAAAGCTAAGCATTAAAAGTTATGGAAATATCCAGTTATAATAACAGACCTG
This sequence comes from Dermochelys coriacea, assembly GCF_009764565.3. Classification (NCBI taxonomy): domain Eukaryota; kingdom Metazoa; phylum Chordata; order Testudines; family Dermochelyidae; genus Dermochelys; species Dermochelys coriacea. The sequence continues at coordinate 214,806,284 of NC_050068.2, forward strand.
CTTGATTACTCTTGACTCATGCAATCTGCTAATGACACTCTTGAAATGTAAAATTTCACTTTACATACTTCAAAACAAATTGAACGTGATCCACAACACATATCTGTAAACTCATTAAACATATCCAGTGCTATTTCATTGATTTAAAGCTTGTTTCTGCTCCCATTGAAGTCAACAGGTGTACTCCAGTTGACTTCAGTGGAAACAAGCCACTAGGTATTACATTCTTCTAGACAGAGACCATTTTTTTCTGTTTTTTTAAAGAGCATTTTTAAATATAATCTTCTCAAAAGCAGATTGCTCAACCTCTTGGATGCTCAGTGGAATTCCTCTGCAGCTCAGGAAATCCTCTGCTGGACAGGAATAATTTTAAGACTCTGAGATGGTAAATAAATGTGGACAATTAAGTCATGACTTTATGATGTTGACTGTCACAATCAAGTAAAGCAGAGAGAAAATGGTACTTTATTCAGTTTCAAGTAGCTTTCAGAAGGGAGAGAAGAAATCAGATATCACTTTCTTTACTCCTCCCACAGCAAGGCATGATTTAAAGACTACATCTCCTTGAACACAGGGCAAATCAACAACATCCATTGACAAGGAATGGTTTGCAATAACATAATCACAGAGCTGTGTGCCAGAGCTCTAGAGCTATGATAACTTCTGCTCCCCAACAGAGAACTATAATTTCATTTGCTTTTGGGATGAGGGAGGCTGGACACAGTCTGGCGCCTAATGCAGGAGAACTCAAGAGTGAGGGGAAGTGCTTAGCTCTACCAGTAGCAAAAGAGCCCCCAGTCAGACAATTTCTGGGTAATACAGGAACTGGATTGTGGCCCCCTCCCCTGGCTGACAGCAATGGCTGTGCTGGGGGAAATGCTGACAGCATATGTCAAACATGCAACATTGCAAGAGGTGCCCCTCTCTGCTTTCCCCTTAGGTTTCTAGCGCCTCTGAGTGTGATTCTCCACCTGTTTTAGACCAGTGTAACTCCACTGACTTTAATAGGACTGTGCTCCTAAATCATTTAGACACTTTTGAAAATCCCACCCTTGCCTAATTATGGATTTAGGAGCAGAACTTTAGGGACAAATGCCTATAAGAACTGCCACTTGAGATGTTCACCTCCTCTACTTGCTCCTCTCCTTGAGAGATGTCCTTTAGTACAATGCACACTGAATTCCAGTACACACAGAGTCCTGGGGCCACATTATGCTCTGAGACAGCTCTGTTACATCTGTCATAATTCCATGGGAATCAGTGAAGTTACTCCAGATTTACACTGTCCAAATGAAGTCAGAATGTGGCCTCATGCTGCAGAGAATCATAGAAGTAAAAATGTCAGTCCCATATTAATGTCATTTATTTCATCTTTTGGGAATCTGTGACAGGGATTATGCAGCAGACTGGAATGGGTACGGGATCCCTGACTCTCACATGTCAGGGGAGAACAGGAAGCTCACAGGGTCACAGGGAAAAGGCGGTTCTCTTTCCTTCTGGCTGGTTGAGTCAGGGAAGCCTCTGGGGATTATGAGCAGTGTTTTCAGTGTTTTCATTTTTGTTTGTTCTCATATTTATAAACAATAAAGAAGGGGATAAAAAGGGACTTGGGCCTGGAGATTGTTTCCCTTCCCTGGCTGGTGAAACAGAGACCCTCTCCCCACCACGCACCTGGTCGATACAACAATCCTGCACTAAATTCAGACTGGAGCGTATATTTTCATATGTTTATCATAGGATTCTGTCTAGTGCATTATCCAATCTAATTTTAAATGTTTCTTGCAGAGGGATTTCCAACACTTACCTTGGGAAACTTTCTTTTGTCTGAATTCTCTCCCTTTTAACCTAGTTCTATAACCTCACACCACCCTGAAAACCCGTTTCCCTCTTGGATGCTGATACACTTTCAGTATTTCTAAACAGTTACTGTGCCTCCCCTTTTAATCATGGTTTGTACAAAATTCATTACACATACTTAGTTCTTCAGTCATTCTTTACAAGTCAGTCCCTCCAGCCCATTTAATAAAGTGCATGTTTTGTCTCTGAATTTCTTCCAAACTGCCTACCACTTTCTGCTCTTTTTAAAAGCCTTGTTTATTTAAATCCTTGGGTCAGGGACCAGGGCCAGGTGTGTTTCCAGGTGTGTTGTTATAGGGAGAGTGAGGTACCAACATGATGTAATTCCCCCCCCACACCTTTTATTTCTTCTTCCCACTTGCTGGAAAGCTCTTTTGCTGTGACCTGGGTGAAACAGTTCCCATTGTGTAGTGCTATCTCTGAGAGTTTTCTATTGTACACAGTTACTGGGGTAATCCTTGTGCCTGTGTGCCTTTCCTCAGTAAGCTATTCACATTGTTTGGCCTTTTTACTGTTGTACCTGAAAGGCTGCTTGTGGGTGATTTCAACCTCGCAGCATGTTTCAGTAATACACATACACAGTCAAACTTCATAACTCCACATTCTATGACAGCACACACAATCCAAAGAGATATTAATGTCTGGCAGATCAAGACTTTTAGAATAATACCTCACAAGGCACGCTTTGTACAAAACATATCCTAAGTATATGACAGTGGTGAATATTAGGGTGCCAGGGTTTCACAATGGCTAAGCCACTTCAATTCTCTGGAAGGGGATGAAGTGGTTTGGGTACAAGAAAAACAATCCCCGGTCTTTGCCTGAATTATAACCAAATGTTTCTTCATTATCTTTTTTCCTTGATCCTTTGTCAGGGACCACTATTTAGTCAGCCCTGATTTATCACACTCTTAATGGCTTCCAGAACAGCAGCCAAACTCTGACAGAAGACTCCAGTCCTGGGATCTGATTGGTGGATTGCAGGGAGTATTGACTGGTCCACAGCCTCTGTTTAACCCAGGCACAGGAACAGGATGATGTCCATGCAGGTGGGTTCTCCCTGGTCAGGACTGCTTCCTCCTCCTCCTACTGCCCGATATTGATCTTCTGGTTGCCTGACACCTGACTCTCTGTTTTGCCCTCTGGCTTGCATTGGACTCTGACTCCTGATATCTGACCTGGCCTCCTGCTTTCATTACTATGTCAGACCACCCATGCCCCGGTCATAACTGCCTATTTCCAATTTCTCTCTCTGATTTTTACATTAGCTCCCTTCAAACTTTTTCCAGACAAAAGGGGTTCAAAATTACCATCTTTATTTATTAATACACTGGAACATTTGTAACAGAGTTACTGCAATGACTGGGTGAGTGCTGGCGTTTGGTCCAGGAAGCAGTTCTGAGAGGAGAATGCAAATGAGTCTGCAGCAGCACAAGCCTGGATGCTCTGTTTGTGTTGTCCTCTATTCTGGTAATCAAGTTAGGCTGCGGACAGTCCCACAGATATTATATTGTGTTAGGAAAAGGGAAACTTAATCAAGAGATAAATGAACATCTGAGGCTTAAATTTCTAATGGAGTTTGAGGGGAGAAGACTAATAGATTACAATGTGCATTTATACTTTAACTTTGGCAAAACGTGAATGAAATTAGGTGCGTGAGAGCAGTAAGAGAGTAGTCCCTCCATTTAGGAATCCCAGGAGAGAGAAGGTTTAGATTCATAGATTCATAGATACTAAGGTCAGAAGGGACCATTCTGATCATCTAGTCTGACCTCCTGCACAATACAGGCCACAGAATCTCACCCATCCACTCCTACGAAAAACCTCACCCATGTCTGAGCTATTGAAATCCTCAAATCGTGGTTTAAAGACTTCAAGGAGAAGAGAATCCTCCCTCAAGTGACCCATGCCCCATGCTACAGAGGAAGGTGAAAAACCTCCAGGGCCTCTTCCAATCTGCCCTGGAGGAAAATTCCTTCCCAACCCCAAATATGGCGATCAGCTAAACCCTGAGCATATGAGCAAGATTCACCAGCCAGATACTACAGAAAATTCTTTCCTGGGTAACTCAGATCCCATCCATCTAATATCCCATCTCAGGGGATTTGGCCTATTTACCCTGAATATTTAAAGATCAATTACTTAGCAAAATCCCATTATCCCATCATACCATCTCCTCCATAAACTTATCAAGTAGAATCTTAAAACCAGATAGATCTTTTGCCCACACTGCTTCCCTTGGAAGGTTATTCCAAAACTTCACTCCTCTAATGGTTAAAAACCTTTGTCTGATTTCAAGTCTAAACTTCCTGGTGGCCAGTTTATACCCATTTGTTCTTGTGTCCACATTGGTGATGAGCTGAAATAATTCCTCTCCCTCTCCTGTATTTATCCCTCTGATATATTTATAGAGAGCAATCATATCTCCCCTCAACCTTCTTTTAGTTAGGCTAAACAAGCCAAGCTCCTTAAGTCTCCTTTCATAAGACAAGTTTTCCATTCCTCGGATCATCCTAGTAGCCCTTCTCTGTACCTGCTCCAGTTTGAATTCATCCTTTTTAAACATGGGAGACCAGAACTGCACACAGTATTCTAGGTGAGGTCTCACCAGTGCCTTGTATAACGGTACTAAAACCTCCTTATCCCTACTGGAAATGCCTCTCCTGATGCATCCCAAAACCGCATTAGCTTTTTTCACAGCCATATCACATTGGCAGCTCATAGTCATCCTATGATCAACCAATACTCCAAGGTCCTTCTCCTCTTCCATTACTTCTAATTGATGCGTCCCCAACTTATAACTAAATTTCTTGTTATTAATCCCTAAATGCATAACCTTACACTTCTCACTATTAAGTTTCATCCTATTACTATTACTCCAGTTTACAAGGTCATCCAGATCCTCCTGTATAATATCCCGATCCTTCTCCAAATTGGCAATACCTCCCAGCTTTGTATCATCTGCAGACTTTATTAGCACACTCCCACTTTTTGTGCCAAGGTCAGTAATAAAAAGATTAAATAAGTTTGGTCCCAAAACCGATCCCTGAGGAACTCCACTGGTAACCTCCCTCCAACCTGACAGTTCGCCTTTCAGTAGGACCCGTTGCAGTCTCCCCTTTAACCAATTCCTTATCCACCTTTTGATGTTCATATTGATCCCCATCTTCTCCAATTTAACTAATAATTCCCCATGTGGCACGGTATCAAATGCCTTACTGAAATCTAGGTAAATTAGATCTACTGCCTTTCCCTTATCTAAAAAATCTGTTACCTTTTCAAAAAAGGAGATTAGGTTGGTTTGGCACGATCTACCTTTTGTAAAACCATGTTGTATTTTGTCCCATTTACCATTGACTTCAATGTCCTTAACTAATTTCTCCTTCAAAATTTTTTCCAGGACCTTGCATACTACAGATGTCAAACTAACTGGCCTGTAGTTACCTGGATCACTTTTTTTTCCTTTCTTAAAAATAGGAACTATATTAGCAATTCTCCAATCATTCGGTACTACTCCTGAGTTTACAGATTCATTAAAAATTCTTGCTAATGGGCTTGCAATTTCAGATGCCAATTCCTTTAATATTCTTGGATGAAGATTATCTGTGCCCCCTGATTTAGTCCCATTAAGCTGTTTCAGTTTTGCTTCTACCTCAGATATGGTAATATCTACCTCTCTATCCTCATTCCCATTGGTCATGCTACCATTATCCCCAAGATCCTCTTTAGCCTTATTAAACACTGAGGCAAAGTATTTGTTTAGATCTTGGGCCATGCCTAGATTATCTTTAACCTCCACTCCATCCTCTGTGTTAAGCGGCCCCACTTCTTCTTTCTTTGTTTTCTTCTTATTTATATGGCTATAGTACCTTTTACTATTGGTTTTAATTCCCTTTGCAAGGTCCAACTCTACTCGACTTTTAGCCTGTCTCACTTTATCCCGACATGTTCTGACCTCAATTAGGTAGCTTTCCTTGCTGATCCCTCCCATCTTCCACTCCCTGTATGCTTTCTGCTTCTTCTTAATCACCTCTCTAAGATGCTTGCTCATCCAGCTTGGTCTACAACTCCTTCCTATGAATTTTTTCCCCTTTCTTGGGATACAGGCTTCCGATAGCTTCTGCAGTTTTGATTTAAAGTAATCCCAGGCCTCCTCTACCTTTAGATCCATAAGTTCTTCAGTCCAATCCACTTCCCTAACTAATTTCCTTAATTTTTGAAAGTCAGCCCTTTTGAAATCAAAAACCCTAGTTGCAGATTTATTTTTGTTAATCCTTCCATTTAGTTTGAACTGAATTAGCTCATGATCACTTGAGCCAAGATTGTCCCCTACAACCATTTCTTCTATGAGGTCCTCGCTACTCACCAAAATTAAATCTAAAATGGCATCCCCTCTAGTCGGTTCAGCAACTACTTGATGAAGGAATCCATCAGCTATCGCATCTAGGAAAATCTGAGCCCTATTATTATTACTAGCACTGGTCCTCCAGTCTATATCTGGGAAGTTAAAGTCTCCCATGATCACGCAGTTTCCATTAGTATTTACTTGATTAAAGACATTAAAAAGGGCTCTATCCATATCCAAATTAGATCCCGGAGGTCTATAGCACACCCCAAGCACTATCGTAGGAGAGGCTTTACTAGTTTTCTTCCCCAATGTAATTTTTGCCCAGACGGACTCTGTTTTATCCATTGCATCGCTTCTTATTTCTTTACATTCTACCTCATCATTGATATACAATGCTACTCACCCCCTTTACCTTTGTTTCTGTCTTTCCTAAACAGCACATACCCTTTAATACCTGTAGTCCAGTCATGACTACTATTCCACCATGTTTCTGTTATCCCTTTAATATCTGGTTTCACTTCCTGCACCAGTAGCTCTAGTGACTCCATTTTGTTACCTAGGCTCTTCACATTGGTGTATAAACAGCTTAATTTTTGCTGTTTGGCCTCGCTCACATTTTGTATCCTATTAGGCACAGTCATTCTACAGCCAGTATAACCTATTAGACTAGTATCCACACTGCCCTCGCTCCTTATATACATTCTCCTACCCACAGCTGTATCCTTTCTTACTTTGTCTTCTTCCCTCTCAATGCTAAAATCTGGCGTGGAGATTTCCTGGACATCTCCCATCCATCTCCCCCTAATTCCTAGTTTAAAGCTCTCTTTATCAGTTGTGCCAGCCTCGATTCTAGAAGTCTATTTCCTTCCCTACTCAGATGAAGTCCATCCAGAGAGAACTGTCCCTCCCCTCCTTTCCATGAAAGAAAACAATAAAGGTACAGTGATTCCAATGGAGGGGGCTGCATGGGAGCCCTTTGGTAACCAAATCTATGCTCCAGAGAGTTGAGGGACATGAGGCATTCCCTCCCTTAGGAGCAGTGTACACTGTGGGTGTGCCATTAATAGCCAACTAGCTCTGAGGGGTCAGATCATAATTGAAACAGATTCCTAGATTGCTAACACATTACCAGAAATAATATGGGCTTGTCTATACAAACACTTAGTTCACTGCAAGCTGGGATGTAAAACCTATCCCACACTAGCCTGCTGAGCAGAAAGTGTCCATATGGAACCTGCTGCCATGCACTCAGAATTGCCTTGTGCACTTTAATCTACTCCTCTTTCAAAGCAGGCTTAATCAAACACACTTTGGAATGAATGAGCCAGCTCTACTATCCACAAGGGCAGTGTGAGTGTAACCCCTTCAAATATTCCTCCACTCTTCTGGCTCTCTAGCATAGCAAAACATATTAACCCCCAAATTATAAAGCTCTGCCTAGTCCCATCCACAAACAAGAATCCTTAATTGCAGTGCTTTTAACTTGAGTTGTCTGGTCTGCCAGGGTGCATAGGCTAAAGCTTGAGTTAACACAACTCATCTGCTGCTAACATGATGACTCTGTAATGTGGATGCAGGCTAGCTCCACTTGTGTACTGCTAGTGGGAAGGCATTAGAGAACAATTATCCCCATGTGCCTAGAAAGGACAGACAAGTTCTCCCACAATTCACTGGGAAAGAACTCAGAGCAACTCAGCATACTGCAGTGCTAAGAATCATGGGATACACCCCCAGAAGTCTTGGTGGTACATATAGGGGAATTCAGTGCTAGTGTGAACACAGCAGCTCCAGTGTTATTTCACACTGTGTCTGCTCTCACCCCAGTTAGGCTAACTCAAGAGAAATAACTCAAGTGTAGATAACTTGTGTTAAAACTGCAGTGAAGCCATACTGTCAATTCCTTTAACTGCTTAAATCAGTGATCATTCTAAATTCTTTCCACTTCTCCAATATACAAAGTTAGCTAAGGGTCCCTTTGGAATTGAGGATACAGCTGGTATGGATGAGGGACTCATATTATGCCAATGTCCATATCATAAATAGAAAAGGTTCTGTTATCAAGACAAATCTTATTTTCCAAGGCTATCAAGGAGGGATGAATGGAGAGTGATAAGTTAATAGCCTTGAGGGGTTAGAACAATTTTATTGACAGGTTTGAGAGTAGCAGCCGTGTTAGTCTGTATCCGCAAAAAGAAAAGGAGTGCTTGTGGCACCTTAGAGACTAACAAATTTATTTGAGCATAAGCTTTCGTGAGCTACAGCTCACCTGTAGCTCATGAAAGCTTATGCTCAAATACATTTGTTAGTCTCTAAGGCGCCACAAGCGCTCCTTTTCCTTTGACAATTTTATTGTTTGTATCAGTCAAATTTGTAGATTTCGTATGTATTTTCCCCATAAAATCATATGGCAATCAGACACATCAATACATAATATAACCTCTTCCTCTCCCATCTTTGACAAATCAGTTATTTGTAGTTTGGGATATACAGGAATTCAGAAGAAATGAAATAGACTCTACCAGCTCTTCCTTGCTGTCTATCTTCAGCAGTCTGGAGCCCAAGGAAGAGCAATATTCTTTACACACAGACCAAGATTTTATTCCAGATGAAAGTTCATAACAGTCCTTCCCATGCTGTATCCAGTTCTTTGGACAAATGATGCACTTGTCTCCTTCATGAGAAAATATATGTGCAGAGGGTCAGATCTGAGTGAGAGTCAGTTTGACATTGGGTTCTCTTTCCAACAAATCCACCTGAGAGCTGATACTGATATTTCACCATCTGACTCTACAATGTCTAATATAAATAGTCAAAAATACCAATTTATTTTCCCTAGAAATTTTAAAAATCATTTTTCAAAGTTTCCTGAGAATTTTTTTATTTCCCCTCCCACATTCCCCTTCTCTCCCACATTTTTAGTGTCAAAAATATTAAAAGGGAAAATGAGTGGGTAAATGAAGAGATAGCAAGATAACAAGGGAAATGATTGCACATTAAAAAAAGTTTATAATTTTTCATAAAAAATGAAACATTTCTAATAAATCTGTAATTCTGAGAAAACTGTTAACAGTGAGAGAAGCTAGGTGAGGTAACATCTTTTATTGGACCAACTTCTGTTGGTGAAAGAGACAAGCTTTCGAGCTACACAGCTTCTTCTTCTTCATCATCTTAAATAGCAGCTCGTTGCAGCTTGAAACCTTGTATCTTTCACCGAAAGGCGTTGGTCCAATAAAAGATTATGGGCAGCACGTATAAGAGATTAAAGTTCCGCAAAATAAAAAAAGGCTGGCCATGCAGGGAGCAAATGCCAGATGCAGGTTACCTCCCTTTGGAGGTGCATTGGCCTGCCACCTTTGCACCCTGTGAGCAGGAGAGCTGGAAGCTACCTAGAAGGGGTGGGGGTGGGGGACACCAGCACCATGTCCCTATCACCCCAATCTACCCCTCCTCTGCTGGGGGGAGGGTTGAGTGGCATAAAGCCGTCACTGCACTCCCAGTGCTGCACTGCCCACCTGCCTTCCCCCACCCTTCAGCTGCAGTGTTTCCCCTCCGGCCCATGTTCAGGTGGACCTGGGCGCATGTGCTCTCCCTCAGAGGTCCTTCCCCTTCCTACATCAGCATGCACTGGGCTGGTGGGCCTTCTCGTCCCTCTACCTGCCTTTCCACACACCCCCAGTGCAGTTCTCTGTCTTCACACCCATAGTTTGGTCATGTCCTGCATCTTGGCTGTTCTCTGTTCCTCCCCATAGTCCCCCTATGGGATCTCCTCCCTCCTGCAGTTGTTGCTTGTTCCCCTAACACACCCATCTGCCCCCAGTTCTTTGTTGCTCCCTGAGCAAGTGGCAGGTGGGTCTTTAGGGGGAGGAGGAAGCCTGGGCATGGCTTGGGGGAAGGGCAGAGGGGGACAGGGCCATGGTCTGGGCGCCAGTGGGCCCCCCACTTCTAGGGAGCTTCTGGCTCTCCTGGGTGTAGCCTCCCCAAATGAAAGACTCATGTGCCACTATGTAAAAGATGTTACCTCATCGACCTTGTCATTGTAATATCTTAGGACCCACCCAGCAACATTACTGCAAACAGTTAAAAAGAGAGGCAATTATCCATCACAAAATGGTGGAGGGAAATTTTTTATCAACTTTAGTTATTAGTACTTAGCTAAGATTGTGTCATTTTCCTTGGAAAATTGCTTAGCACAGGATACACCGGGAACAGGTACAGTCTAGACACCATACGTCCTCATGTACTTGATGTAACATGCAGACAGCACTCTCAAGATGTCTGCTACTCTCTTACAGGGGTGGTTCATGCTTACAGTATGGACAGTGTCCTCCCAACCTGTCAATCTTGTTATGTTACAGACAGACCATCTCACCACAGATGACCTGAAAATAAAGCACTGTACCTGATGTATTAGATTAGTAATAATGACAGCTGACATTTACATAGCAATTTTCAAACAAAGACCCCAAACTGTTCATTACATTTTTATAAAGGGACAATGAGTTGAAATAACTGTTAAAGAACACAGCTGTGCTATATTTGAGAATGAGAATTTGCTTATGTGAGTCTGTAAAGAGTAAATTGTATCTAATTAGGCACAAGGTAGTTAGTCAATATTTTTTAGCCAAATGTTAACCTGGCAGAATACTGGACCAATATTCCTGTTTATCAAGTTTTGGGGAAATGGGTCTGGTTTTGTTGCAAGAGACCTCAGGAGTTCTTGTTTCCCTAGCCTATGTGAAAGACACTCTCTCCAGCATCACAGTGCTCCCTACAACACTGCTTAAATACAGGTTTCAGAGTAGCAGCCGTGTTAGTCTGTATTCGCAAAAAGAAAAGGAGTACTTGTGACACCTTAGAGACTAACAAATTTATTAGAGCATAAGCTTTCATGAGCTACAGCTCACTTCATCGGATGCAAATGAAATTTGCATTCCACCAAATGCATCCGATGAAGTGAGCTGTAGCTCACGAAAGCTTATGCTCTAATAAATTTGTTAGTCTCTAAGGTGCCACAAGTACTCCTTTTCTTTTTGCTTAAATACAAAAAACAGTCCCTACCCCATAACGTACAAGTAAAGGGGTGGAAAGTTAATGAGAGGATGTAACCATGAGAAACTTCTCCCACCCCCTCCAGCTATCAGACAAGTATGTTCAGCTATGCGAGGTCTCTTCCAAGCAGGTTTGTTCTCTTGCACAAGTGAGTACACAAACTGAAAATCATCTTTTAACTCACTCTGTGTTCTCAGGCTTTTGGGCCACCCCTCCCTGAGTCTCCAGCACCTTGCACTAGGCAGCTTCCCTGCTCTAGTCAGCTCAGTTCCCTTCTTGGAGCGGTAGACTCAGGGCTGCCTCCCTGAGTACTTAGTACTTTCCTTTGGGACTCACCGCAGGACCTAGCGCCAAGCTACCCTGGCTTTCCATCCATAGGCACTGCCTAGCCCAATCACTCTCTCTTTTGCTTGGCCTTTAGCAGTCCTTTATAGTCCCAGATGTACCCCAGCCCCTTCTAATTGGCTGGATTAGGCTCACCTACTGTGACACAGAGGCACTAGGCCTGGTCTATTGACCAGGACCAGCTACTCTATGACAGGAGAACAAAGAGGAGGCCTCCTGTGGCTATGGGAAGTGAAGAGAAGCAGTTGGGTGTGCTGGAAGAGGAGGAATGAGGAGCTGAAGCAGAAAAAGTGGAAGTTTAAATTGCCCACACCACCAGAATGCCAGGCTGCCCTTTCAAGTTTTCATTCCCTTTCTAGTGAGAGAGACAAACTGTGAACTGGTTGGTATACTAAGAGTATATAAGGCAAGTTGTAGAGCTGGTTTGAAATTATCCATTGAAATGTGTGATGGAAAATTCCCTCAAAATCAGTTTACTCTGGGAAATGTTGAATTTGCTGAAATTGCATGTGCAAATAGCTGACTGAAGCACACAGAGGCTTGCTGCATTAAGAGTCCCCAGTTCAGCAATGTTGAACATGTTACAGCATTCTTAGGCCTGATCTACTAGAAAATTAAGTTAGTTTAACTATGTCACTCAGGGTTATGAAAAATCCACATCCCTGAGCAGCATAGTTAAAGGTCAGTGGAAGAACCTAGCTACCATCTCTCTCGGAGGTGGATTACCTCCACTGATGGGAGAACCCCTCTCATTGGCATAGGCAGTGTCTTCATTGAAGAACTACAGTGGCATAGCTGTAGCATTTTAAGTGTAGACATACCCTTAGTTATTTTGGCCCCAATGCAGCAAAGCTCCTAAGCACATGCTTACATTGCACTGAAATTAATGGGACTGACCCACATGTTCAAGTGCTTTGTTTAATAAGGGCCATAATGACTGAGAAACTATTTGCAACAAACTCATAATGCTTGTGACCAGAAATCCATCATTTGAATGCTACTCTCCAGAGGTGAACAGCTGGTGAGTTAATTCCCATTATGCCCCTCAATCTCTCTGTTCATTACCAGCTGATGTTGATTAAGAATCATATTCTGTGCTGAGATAGGATTTAATGTTCCTGTATGGAGTAGGTAGAAAAATATTAATTGAATAATTAATTCAAGAGTTTTTATAATATTTTAAAAAAGCAACCCAGATTTTTCTTCATTTTCATCCAACTTTCTTCTTGCAACACATAATGTGATAAGTCTCTGCTGGCAAAATACCACTGACTTCAATAGAGTTATGGCAACACAAAATGTAGGCCCTTATGTATGTTATCAACTGTTCGGTCCTTTCCTTGAAGAAAGAGTACACAAAGGAGCACATTGACAGATTCTCCTTGTTCCAATACAAAAGTAAAGCATTGTAATTAATCTAAAGTGTCACCACGGGGACTACAGAAGAGCTGGAAGCTCTTAGAATCAGATCCTGGTGTAGATGCTGCTCTCTTTTGCCACTCTGGTAGTGCAAGAGGGTGGAAACTGGCTTCTAGAGATATCCTTGGAGTGAGGAAGTCCTCTGCTGGCAAACACCATGTTCAAGCCCTGGCATGGGGTATGTATTTTTAGAGAGAGTGGGAGGGGCCACAGAATCCAAGGTACCCTTAACACCCCTAGGACTCGCAAAAAGAAAAGGACGACTTGTGGCACCTTAGAGACTAACAAATTTATTTGAGCATAAGCTTTCGTGAGCTACAGCTACAACTTACTTCATCGGATGCTGTAGCTCACGAAAGCTTATGCTCAAATAAATTTGTTAGTCTCTAAGGTGCCACAAGTACTCCTTTTCTTTTTGCGAATACAGACTAACACGGCTGCTACTCTGAAACCCCTAGGACTGGGGCCTGTGTAAAACCAGCACCAGGATTAGAGCTGTAACTTTCTCCTGATCTCCACCACAAGAGACTTGGGGGTTGGGTGATTTGGGTTATATTTCTCTGGTTACAAAACATACTCATTAGCACTAGTTGATTTTTTTTAAAAATTGAATTTCAAAAAATGAGGGAAATTTAGAAACAAAAAATAGCTAATTTTTCCACTGTTTTCATGCCATTTCAGAACTTCTGTTGAAAATTACCAAGACTAAATCTAAATAAAAGGACCACAGTTGTCTGCCAAAGGCAAGGTCCTGTACCTTTTGACTGCAAAGTCTTCAAGAAATTAATATTCTGGGTTTGAAGATGATCTCTCTCCCTTGTGAGGTTTTCTAGGATTTCCTGTAGCTCACGAGTTTGGTTTTCCAAGATAATTTGCCAGCAGGTAAGATTTTCCAGAATTCCCTGCTGCTGGCTGAAGTTTTGCTGCCATCTGCAAACTAGATGGAAAAAGAGAAAGTAACATCCCAATGGCTTGCAAGATAGAAGAACAAAGAGATATAAGTTTATTATTTGCAGTTCCAATTATTTTTGATGTCAAAAAATAATTTAAAAAATTACACTAATAAGATTCTTCTTTCATTTTAAAAATCGTTTTAATGTTCAAGGCCTGTTCAAGGAAATCTGGGGTCTCCTGTAAAGCCATATGCTTGGGTGCCCTGAATGGAAAGGCCAATGTTCAGTGTGCAATCTCCCCTGACACAGCTACCCCAGACTTCCCTACCTTGCCATTTATGGGAAGAATAGGAAATGATTTCAGAAATGCTGTGTCTATTTGTTTAGAGAGTTAAGGGAATACTGGATAAAAGTTTCCTTTTAAATAGGCAAGGCTGACAAGCAACAACATGCCCCAATAAAGGCCATGATAAAGGGGAAGCCATCCCAGTTCCATGGGGGCTCAAATTGTTACCACAGAGTTCTGTCACCACAAAGATTTTCATACTACACAGTACGGAGTTGCATAGCATGATCAGTGATTAGCACACTAATATTTTCTGTCTCTTAGATGGGATCTCCAGGGACCTCGTGCCACTCTAGGTTTAGTGGCTTTGTCTGAATTGGCCTTCTGTAAATGTAGTGTTACTGAAAGATGATAAACTGCCAGCCTGAGTTGCCGGGGTCATCATTGTTTATCCATGGCACGGGTAAAGTACCTACACTGCCGGCTTCACTACATTGCCCCATGGATGTGCCTCCTCTTTGTTTTGGAAAGAACATCATTTGGTATGAGAGATGAATTGTTTCCATGACCTATTCACATTTTAGTCTTCCTGCAGAGACTGTGAAGCATGGAGATAATCACCTCCAGCTATGGTGCTGGTTGATGAGATGGACACCTGGTCACTGATATCCACCTGTTGTGTATAGTCTTATATTTGGACTGTAAGCTTGTTGGGGCAGAGGCTGTCTTTTTGTTATATAGTTGTATAGCACCTAGCAAAATGAAGTGCGGCCTCTAGGTGCTACTGCAATGCTAATAATAAATAATTCATTTCACATCCAATTGCCAGCAGATGGCAACAATTTATACTTTTAATCTCTGAGTGACCTGGATTTGAATTTATGACCCAGAGATTAAAATCTATTTCATTACCAGTGTCATAAAGTAATGGGAGAGATGAGTTTCAGCACAACTGAAATATCAGGCCCAAGGTGTATCAAATTGGTCACTCAAAAACTGAGGCCCTCAAAAACAGTGGCCACTTTGAAAACTTGGGTTTTAATGTCTTCTCTATAGTACTTACCCAGAGCACCCAAGACCCTTGACGTTACCAGCAAAGCCAGGCAGAGGATTCCAAAGATTACTGCAAAGGGCCTCCACAGAGGAGAAGGAGAATCTAACACAGAGAGCAAGAACAAAGACAGGCAAACTAAGTCCCTCTCCTGAGACTCAGGGGTCAGACTGGGGCTTCTCCAGACTGGGGCTTCTCCAGACTGTGGCAGATTCTCAAAGCCAGAACCCACCCAGCAATTCCCACAGAATATCAGACCAATAGTCCATCTAGTCCACTGTCTTGTCTTCAGGAGTGGCCCATATCAGTTCTTCAGAGGACAGTGTAAGTTCCCAATAATGGACAACTATGGAATAGCCTGCCCATTCAGGAAGTTTCTTCCTAACCCCCAGCAGCTGGCTTATGCTGTGCAGCATTGAGGTGGATGTGAAATACAGCAACCTGCAAAATAAGAGCTTTTTTTGATTAGATGCTCAATAATTCTGACAACCAATGGCTGGTTGGAGAAAACAAACTTTCTTTTTGGCTGGTAAGTCTGTGAACTCTCCATCTGCATGATTATTTCCTGAATTTGGATCCCAAGTCTCCCAGTAACATGACATTTGCAAGCACAATAGAGAGCAAACATAGAACTTTCCAGCTCCTGAAATACCCCACTAGAAGCAAATACTCACCAGCAACCACACACCACACAACAGAACCACTAACCCAGGAACCTATCCTTGCAACAAAGCCCGTTGCCAACTCTGTCCACATATCTATTCAGGGGATACCATCACAGGGCCTAATCACATCAGCCACACTATCAGAGGCTCGTTCACCTGCGCATCTACCAATGTGATATATGCCATCATGTGCCAGCAATGCCCCTCTGCCGTGTACATTGGCCAAACTGGACAGTCTCTACGTAAAAGAATGAATGGACACAAATCAGACGTCAAGAATTATAACATTCAAAAACCAGTTGGAGAACACTTCAATCTCTCTGGTCACTCGATCACAGACCTAAGAGTGGCTATACTTCAACAAAAAAGCTTCAAAAACAGACTCCAACGAGAGACTGCTGAATTGGAATTAATTTGCAAACTGGATACAATTAACTTAGGCTTGAATAGAGACTGGGAATGGATGAGTCATTACACAAAGTAAAACTATTTCCCCATGGTATTTCTCCCTCCCACCCCACCCCCCACTGTTCCTCTGATATTCTTGTTAACTGCTGGAATTAGCCTACCTGCTTGTCACCATGAAAGGTTTTCCTCCTTCCCCCCTCCTGCTGTTGGTGATGGCTTATCTTAAGTGATCACTCCCCTTACAGTGTGTATGATAAACCCATTGTTTCATGTTCTCTGTGTGTGTGTATATAAATCTCTTCTCTGTTTTTTCCACCAAATGCATCCGATGAAGTGAGCTGTAGCTCACGAAAGCTTATGCTCTAATAAATTTGTTCGTCTCTAAGGTGCCACAAGTACTCCTTTTCTTTTTGTGAATACAGACTAACACGGCTGCTACTCTGAAAACAATGGACAGATAGTGGATGAAGAACTTTGACTATGGTCAGTATGGCCATATCACAACAAAGGCCTCCTCTCTAGCTGCAGCTTCCCACCCCCATGTGTCACTTTCCATTTGGAGTAGCAGTGGCAGGACAATTCACTCCCTTCTCAGACAGACAGGTCACCAGCAAAGGCCCCCTTCTCTTTAGAAGAGTAAAACGTGGCTGCAGAGGGAGTTCCCAATGTTCACCCCAGCAACTAGGGTGCATCTGCTTAGATGGGCTGTCCAGCCCTGCTTCATTCTTTCTTTTCTGGCACATGTAGACTCCGCGGCAGGTGTGGGGTTGGAGTGTATCTTCCAAGAGCAGTGGACCTTGAAGTTAACACCCCATTGAAATGAATAGGGCAGCTCACACTTCTCAGAGCCATTGTTTCAAGCTCTTTGCAGATTCAGGCAGATATAAGTGCATTGATTATGGCCAATTCACATTTTTAAGCCTTTTTCTTTTTTCACAAACATAAGGGCTAGAATATTTTTTTAATTAAAGCTGGGATTCTACTGTAATCACATGACTCCAGGAGATGGGGTCCTAGGCATGGGCCTCTAGTGCCTATGTTTTAATGTGGTCCTAAGTAAAACTCCAGCATGTATAGAGTCAATAGCTTGTAATGCAAGGTACCTTTGTTCTTGGTGATCTCAGCTCTCTGTCTGCTTTGCTGTTGAGTAGGAGTGTGAAATTTCAGTTCTGAGTAGGTCACCTCCCGTTCGCTCATTCTGGGGGGATATAGGATAGAAAATTTAGACTTTTCTTTGGTGGACTGGGTGATGGGGTTGAATGAGGAATTGACCTGACAGAGCTGTGTATTTCTGCCACAGAAAGCAAACAAATAAATAAATCACAATCCTTATTATGCCCTAATAGATTGGTCTATGGAAGCCAGAATATTGGGATGAGTTAAAATTTCATATTGAGCAGGGAGTTCAGTAGATACTTCTTATCATTTTTATCTGCTTCCAGAAAATTTAGTTAAGCTGCAAAGAAAAGTTGTTAGAACATATCAATAGCTAAAGCCAAACAAACCTTATGAAAACTGAAAAAAAGCAACTGGATTCCCTGCAACACCCCACCAAAAAACACAACTGTAAAGGATGATCGCACTCTCTAAAAACGGCACTTACCCAACCAATTCATTCTGTTGTGTGTATTTACCTGCTGTTTTTATTACCAAAAAAAGATTTCACACTTTTTACTCCTGCTCTCCCTGCAGACCCAAAACAGCTCAGATGGGTTTTTCCTCATGCCACAATAGTCAACAAACTCAGGATTTGAGTGAAAGGGCAAGAACCCTACACCAAAAATGCCTAGCCCATGTTCTTCACAATTCATATCTAAGGACTGTCAGCAAGATTTCAGGTGCTCATATTTTGTATAGGAATAAAATATTTGTCCTGATTTCATTTTGTTGGGCCCTATTTCTATATTTCTAACCCTTTTATATGACTTCTCTGACTCCTCTAAAGCTCAGAACACCTTTTCTTTTAATATCATTTGAAAATGTTATTAACATGCTAGTTACACCCTCTTCCACATAAATAATGAGAGAACTTATCACCGATTTCTTGTACCCCCCACCCCATTAGTTGCATATACTGCATTCCATTTATTAGCTTTTGTTCCTGGTCCCTCAGCAAGCTTTCAGTCCAAGAGACATTGCTGATTTCTAAGACAACTTGAATTAACTTTACAATAAGATTTCTTGAGACTTTTTACCAAAGAGTTTTCTGAAATCAATATATGTATTCCATTCCTTTCCTTTCCTGGTTGGTGGTGATCTTGTATATTTGTAATAGAATGACATAGAACACACAGCAATAAATGCAGAAACAAAATGCTACAGGGACTGCCCAAAATATTACATCCCAAATATGTGTGTCACTTGTACGAAGTTTTACCAGAGTTAAAAAATATAAAAGTTATAAATGCATTGAATCCAATTAACACTCATATTATGAACAGGACAGGAGAGGTAAATCATAGCTACGCCAATTATCTACTTTAACAAGGAAGACCGAAAGACCACTTGGTGGCAATACCTGTGTATATGTCCAGAGGTCTGCTAAGTGGATTTCTAGAATAGAACTTTAAGAGGTGCACTTGTGTAGTCAGTCCTACATAGATGTCCTCAGAGAAAGAAGAGAGTTCAGAGTCTATCCTCTGAGAATATGGTCAATGTGAGCTGAGAGAGAGGGAGAATTCTTTACTCTGCGATGTTCCAGCTGCATCTGCACAGGAAGCTCTCACTGTGCTAAGGTGAAGTGTGCTGCCCCCGCACAAAGCGCTCAGAACAAAGGAACTTTCAGTGGTTTGAATAACTAATGAGGCCGATGGTGTTAATTTCAAAGCCTGGTTGGAGCCTCATTGGCGGCCCATCAGGGTGGGACAAAAGGAGCAGCAACATAAAAGCGCTGCCGTGGTAGCACTTTAATGTTGGCTGCGTATGGGTCTGGACCGGCAGCCACTTCTGACCGATACGCTGTACCAGCCCGTACCGGCCCATTTTCACCTCTGCCTGAAATCGAACCCAGCCACCACACTGCTCTTGAAATGGAGGAATCTTAGTGTTCGGCCTTGTCTGCTCTACACAGTTTTGTCAGCAAAAGGCAACTTTTGTTGATAAAACTGGAGGTATACACACTACAATGCTCCTACCACCGACAAAACTCTCCTGCTTTGCCAAAAAAATAAAGCCACCTCGATGAGAGGCGTGGAGTTTTTTGCAGCAAAGTTAGATCGACAAAGCGTCAGTGTAGACACTCAAAAAGAAAAGGAGAACTTGTGGCACCTTAGAGACTAACAAATTTATTAGAGCATAAGCTTTCGTGAGCTACAGCTCACTTCATCGGAACTTTCATCGGAAAGTAGACACTGCGTTTGTTACATCACCATAACTGGCCTCTAGGAGGTATCTCACAATGCCTAACATGACCGCTCTGCTCACTGATTTGAACTCCGCTGCCCGGCATCCAGCTACACAGGCATGTGCCCCTCTGCTTTCAAAGACCCAGGAAGCTTTGAATTTCCTCAGCATGAAGAGATCCCATAGGTATTGCCCAGCTAAGCATGCCAGCTCCCAGAAGCAAACGTATGCCTGCCTGGAGGGGGTGGATCTCCTTGGTCTGTGGGGAGAGGAGGCTGTGGGAGAACTCAGAGGGAATCACAGAATTTAAACATTAATGCAGAATCCTGCTCTCCCTGGCACTAGGCCCACAGTGGCAGGCAGCCTGCTGCTGGGTGGGGGGAAAGAGACCCCTGCTGTCCTGGCTATGTATAGCCAGGGAAAGAGGTAGGAGCTGATGTTAGGGTGTCCCTCTGCCCCCGCTGGTGTACCGGTCTCTGCTGAGCTGAGGTGATGGGACAGGGGGACACCAGCTGTACGTGCACCAGCTTCTGCCTCAGGATTGGTTGTTTTCGGCTGTTGTCCGAAATTAATGAGATAGTGTGCTGATACACTCACTCTACCCTGCACACTCACTCTATCTCTGTCTCTCTCAAACACACACACACTCATTGTCACACACTCTCCCCTCCATACACATACACTTCTGTGGGCTTTTTGTGTTATTGTTCAGAGCTGTCAGTTTGGTCATATTACCGAATGCTACTTTAAAAAGTGATTTAAAATGTGTTACTTTTTGGGCACACACAGTAATCATTGCAAGGTTCATAGCATGGTGCAAACAAAGAATGCCAGGCTCAGCACACAACAGCAACACACATTACTGTGCCTCAGTGTTAATATGCTCCTTCAAGGCAAGCCCCAGGCAAGTAGTCCCGCATTGGGCTCCTGTTACAACCTTGTGTTCATTATGCACAGCACAATACTGAACAGCAGTGCAGGATCCATGCTTTCAGACAGAGATGGCTGGGTTGCAGGTTACGAGGACAGGTGAAAAGTGATTGGAAATCTAGTAGGATGCCCATGGAACGATGGGATTGAGAAGCCTTCATCATGTGATGCTGTACTTGCCCCATAAGGCATTGCAAACTGTCACTGTGCCTCAGTGGTTTCCAGCTGAGAATACCAGATTCAGGACAAACCACTGAAAAATAGGGCACACCCACCCCTATAATAATCAACGAGTGATTATTCTTCCATAAAATATACCAGGCCAGTAACAAAAGTAAACTTCTATGTCACCACACTGGTTAACAAGAATTCAGAAATGCAGCCTCCTTAGGTATCCCAGCCTTTGTTTCACCACCCAGGCACTGGACTTAATGACGAGTGGCTATTTAAAACCAATTGAATCAAACAAAGGGTTCTTCTAATCCCAAGAGATCATCCACACAGCCAGGCCAATATATAACTCAGATTTTACCCAATAATCATGTTGTTGCCAATCCTTTAGTATCTAATATATAAAGGTTTATTTATAAGAGAAAAGAAAGAGGATAAAGTTATAATGGTCAAGGAAAACAAATGCATACACTCATTGCAAAGTTCTTGTATCAGGTTTGAAGCAATGATGGAATAAACAGCTGGCTTGTAATGTCTCCGGTAACTTAACTTCAAAAAGATTGGAAGGTCCTCAGTCCATTGGTTGGAATGCTTCTTTTAGAGTAAGTCCATAGTCCAGAGCAGGAAAGAGGCAAAATGAAGATGCTTCCAGGGCCTTTTATAATTTCTCTCATGTGGAGGCAATGCTCTCAGTCTTAGTTTGTGGGAAAGTACTGGTACAATATGGAGTCCCGGATCACATGAGCAAGTCACATGCGCTTGCATGCTTTGATGAGTCATAGAGGCAGCCATTACCCTTATTCTGGCTAAGGTGTCCACAGGAAAGCTCACTGAGAAGGGTTAAGCTTCTTCTATGGCTCACTGTGTTCGGTAATGGACCATCAACTTGAATAGTCCAGTCACAATGTACTGGTTAGATTGGATGTAAACTACCTGGTGGGTGTTACCCTAAGAGCAAACACATCTGAAGAGTGAGCTCTCAAAACTGGAGTCTCTCATACAAAACCAACCTTCCACACAAACTTCCACATGGCTGGACTTTACAAAAATGAGACAAGCCATTTCCAATGCACACCTTACTTCTCTACAGAGGAAAGGACAGTAAACTATATAAATTCCTACATGCCACAGGGGGCTCCAACAGTGGTACCCTTAAACTCACCCAACAATATTGTTAATCTATCCAACTGCACACTTAGCCCAGCAGAAGAATCTGTCCTATCTCAGAGTCTCTCTTTCTGCCCCCCCTCCCCATGATACAGTTCTGCGGTGATCTGGAAGCCTACTTTCGCCATCTCTGACTCAAGGAATATTTTCAACACACCACTGAACAGAGCACTGACCCACAGGAACCCTCCTATCAACACGACAAGAAGAGTAATTCTGTGTGGACTCCTCTTGAGGGTCGAAATGACAGACTGGACTTCTACACAGAGTGCTTCCGCAGATGTGCTCAGGCTGAAATTGTGAACAACAGCGTCACGTGCCCCAGAACCTCAGCCATACAGAATGCAATGCTGTCCACAGCCTCAGAAACAACTCTGACATTATAATCAAAAGGGCTGACAAAGGAGGTGCAGTAGTCATCATAAACAGGTCGGATTATGAACAGGAGGCTGTCAGGCAGCACACGAGCAGCACATTCTATAGGCCACTATCTTCCAATCCCACTGAGGCGTACCAAAAGAAACTACACAAGCTGCTCAAGAAACTCCTTGCTATAGCGCAAGAAAAAATCTACACAGACACACCCCTAGAGCCCCAACCAGGGGTATTCTATCTGCTACCCAAGATCCATAAACCTGGAAATCCTGGATGCCCCCATCATCTCAGGCATGGGCACACTTACAGCAAGATTATCTGGCTATTTGGGTTCTGCCCTAAGACCCTAATCTACCAGCACCCATAGCTAACTTTGAGACACCACCAACTTCCTGAGGAAACTACAAAGCATTGATGATCTTCCTGAAAACACCATCCTGGCCACCATGGATGTAGAAGCTCTTTACACCAATATTCCACATGAGAATGGACTACAGGCTGTCAGGAAGAGTATCCTTGATGAGGCCATGGCGTACCTGGTGGCTGAGATTTGTGACTTTGTCCTCACCCACAACCATTTCAGATTTGGGGACAACTTATACCTTCAAGTCAGCGGCACTGCTATGGGTACCCGCATGGCCCCACAGTATGCCAACATTTTTATGGCTGACTTAGAACAACGCTTCCTCAGCTCTCGTCCCCTAGCACCCCTCCTCTGTTTGCACTACACTGATGACATCTTCATCATATGGACCCATGGGAAGGGGCCCTTGAAGTATTCCACCTGGATTTCAACAATTTCCACCCCACCATCAACCTCAGCCTGGCCCAGTCCACACAAGAGATCCACTTCCTGGACTCTACAGTGCAAATAAGTGATGGTCACATAAACACCAACCTGTAGTGGAAACCTACTGACCGCTATACTTACCTACATGCCTCTAGTTTCCATCCAGGATACATCACACGATCCATTGCCTAGAGCCAAGACCTAAGATACAACCGTATTTGCTCCAATCCCTCAGACAGAGACAAATAACTACAAGATCTTTTCAAGCATTCTTAAAACTACAATTCCCACCTGGGGAAGTGAGGAAACAGATTGACAGAGTGAGATGGGTACCCAGAAGTTACCTACTACAGGACAGGCCCAACAAGGAAAATAACATAACACCACTGGCCATCATGTAGAGGCCCCAGCTAAAACCTCTTCAGCACATCATCAATGATCTACAACCTATTCTGGAAAACAATCCCTCACTCTCACAGATCTTGGGAGGCAGGCTAATCCTTGCTTACAGACAGCCCCCAACCTGAAGCAAATACTCACCAGCAACTACACTCCACATCACAGAAACACTAACCCAGGAACCTATCCCTGTAACAAACCCCATTGCCTACTCTGTCCCCATATCTACTCTACTGACACCATCAGAGGACCCAACAACATCAGCCACACCATTAGGGGCTCATTCACCTGCACATCTACTAATGTGATATATGCCATCATGTGCCAGCAATGCCCCTCTGCTATGCACATTGGCCAAACCGGACAGTCTCTATGTAAAAGAATAAATGGACACAAATCAGACATCAGGAATGGTAACATACAAAAGGCAGTAGGAGAACACGTCAATCTCCCTCGACATTCAATAACAGATTTAAAAGTAGACATCCTTCAACAAAAAAACTTCAAAAACAAACTTCAAGAGAAACTGCAGAGCTACAATTGATTTGCAAACTGAACACCATTAATTTGGGCTTGAATAGAGACTGGGAGTGGCTGGCTCACTATTAAAACAATTTTCTCTGTCTTGGTATTGACATCTCCTCATCAATTCTTGGCAGTAGACCACATCCACCCTGATGGAATTGGCCTTGTCAACTCTGGCTCTCCACTTGTAAGGTAACTCCCTTCTCTTCATGTGCCAGTGTATGTATACCTGTATCTGTAATTTTCACTCCATGCATCTGAAGAAGCGGGGTTTTTTACCCACAAAAATTTATGCCCAAATAAATCTGTTAGTCTTTAAGGTGCCACTGGACTCCTCATTGTTTTTTTTAAAGGCTTGGAACTTTTTCCAAAACTCAAACTCAAGCCAATCTTTTGGTTACACCAGTGACTGTAATTACACAGTACACAGGGTGCCAGTGATGTGTAATTACACTGTGGTTATGTTTTCAACTAGTTACCCTGCTATATAACAGGCAGTTAATAACATCACTGAAATATCTATTACCCCTTTGGTTTCATATGTAATATATACATGTTAGACTACAGTTCCATTAACTACCGTGCATTGCATTTACTTTGCTAGGCTCTAATTAATTACTGACAGGTACAGGTATCATAAAAAACAAGCTGTGTTACTACAGTCACTGACTTAGAAAGTGTAACCAAACATTGATTCTGATCAAGTGCCATTTCTTTCATTTAATGTGGCAGTTCCTCAACTTCCTGATTTCAGCTAGAAAAGTAAATAAAGGGAGACAGGTTACTTGAGGAGTTCCCTGCCTGGTGCAGGAAACTCCCCAATAAACCATGTACCTGGGAGAATTCCAGGCCAGGAATGTCTAGGCATGATAATGATCTCATATTTATGTAACCTCCCTGATAAATTACTGGCTGCCCTACTAGGCAAGCACTGCTTTTTGCACAGATTCTCCAGTAACTCTCAAAAGGATTGTGGTGACTTCTGGTGCAAGTGTCCTCCTCCAAAAATAGATTAAATCTCCGGTCTTAAACAAACTGGGGCCTCTCTGAGAACATTTATCATGAAGTATTACTATAAATAATGGTAACTAGTTGAGTAAAAAGTGCATGTTGTTCATTTAATGCATCATCACTGCTTCTCTAGTTTGTTCACTTCAGGCTTCACCCCAAAACTCACTGAAGTCGATAGAAAGAAGCCCACTGACTTCAATTGCCTTGGATCAGAGCCATGCTTACTAATGCACCTGTCAGAAATTGATAAGAGGACATTAATACAAAGCTGTGAGATTAAATCATATTGGAGGGCTAGGTCCACAAAAAGACATAGGCCAAGATTTTTAACACCTAACGGATTTAGTAGTCTAAATCTCATTTAAAAAAGGGACTTAGGTATTTATGTGTCTAAATACCATCAACTCTCAATGGAATGTAGACTCCTAAGTACTGAGAGCAGTAATGCTTAAATAACTTTACAAATCTAGGCCCTAGACACCCAACTACTGTTTTAAGCACCTAAGTCCAACATTTAGATCCCACTGAGATCCTCAAAAGCCCTGCTCATCTGCCTCCTAATTCTGTAGGTTCCTAAAGTCGTTTCACAGACGTGATTTAGGCCACACCCCTCTCCTTGGCATTTCCTACTGGTTAGCTCCCCAATCAGTGTGTTGGCTTTTCTGGATCCCATTCTCAAGTGTCTAACTCTCCCTACACATTGCATAGAGAGCCTGGACATCTAACTTGGCAATGTGGATTCCACTAGTTGGCAAAGAACCTTAAAAGTTTAGTGCTGCAACACTGAGAATTGTGGTGTCTTAGGCTGTGTTTACACTATGGAGACAGCCTACACCAACAGAAAGAGTTTTTCGGTCAGTATGGGAACACCTCTCCCTGAACAAAGTTGGCTACATTGACAGAACCATTCTTTCATTGATATAGCTACAGCTACACTGGTGATTACTACATAGCTATGTTGGTCAGTGGCATGGTTTTTCACACTCCTGACCAAAGTAGTGATGTTTACCTACATTTTAAGTGTAGACAAAGCTTAGATTCTTTAATAGATCTATTCCAGGGACTTTTCCCAATTATTTCTGTTCTATGAAGATTTTAAGGTCAATATTTTCAAATTTGGTTTCTTAAAGTTGGGCACCTAACCAAGTGGTCTGACTTTCAGTAGTGCACTCACAGCTCTTTGAGTTTGGATCCAATTTTTGCAGAGCTTTTTAAAGACTAAAAGTAGAAGTGATCAAAGTTTGTTCTTTGAAAAGGTTTTAAATTACAAAACCCATTTCGAACAGTACAAACATTTTTCATGAAAATTTAATATCATTCAAAATTTCTCATTTAAAAATGAAATGTGTCATTTTAAAGTGAATTGAAAACTTTTGGTTTTCATTATTAATTTTCTTCCCTCTTACTTGTCCCTCTTTTATTCACTGGAAGTGCTGGACAAGGGGAGAATGAAAACCTGCGGGGGGCGGGGGGAAATCATTTTTTCATTTCAAAAGGAAACTGAATTTTGTTTAAATAAACAAAAACCAAAAAATCCATGATACCAAAAAAAATTGGGATCATTATTTCATTTCCTTCAAATTGTTTTGCAGAAGGTAATTGTTATTTTGACCAGATCTTATTAACAAATGAGAGAGAGGGAGAGAATTACTTCTATTTTAGATTATTTGACTTAGAATTAACATTACTCATTGTTTTCTAAAGTGATTTGACTTTCCTTTGGGTGAAAACATAATAAGCAAAGTGGATGTAATTTTTTTCAATTCTACAAAAGAAGATCAAGTTTTTGTTCCCATCGCCCCATGACATAGTATATACAGTAACGATATAAAACTGAAATAAACCATGAAACTAGTCTGAGAACATAGAATCACATAGTGTATCTATCGGAAAGAAAAGAAACAGATTTTTTTTTCAGTTTCCACTCTACTGGGTGATCAATATTAATATCACTATGTGTAGCAGGCAACAAACACAGTTCAATAGACAGTCAACAGGAAAATGTTTAGTGGTAATCTATAATTGGCATAACTGTACAGAGTTTGTACAAAATGGATGCAGAGGTTTCCCAGCCCCCCCATTGAAGTGAGATGTTCCGTTAAGATAGTGGCTACCGAGTGGGTTTGACAGTAGAGACTTCCGTTGCAAGAGGTGTCACAGCTTAATAAATGTGTTATCTTGCTTGACCCGCCCTGCAAAAAAAAAATAGCTGCAGTGAAAGAGCAGCAGCTCAGTTTCTCACAGACACTAATACACAGCCTCACGGTGGTCACTGAAAAGCTTAACTAGATCAGCTTAAATGTTACAGATATCAAGCAACAGTATCTGCAAATCAAACTCGTTGGGCACTTTTACTACATAATGTGCAATTGTTCAAGTTCATAAGTGAATCTAAGACCTTCTCTGCACACAGACTTGTGCCAGTGTATTTAAAGGGGATGGACTAGATGACAGTGCACATCAGGGACCCTGCCTGCAGCCTCAGGCCCAGCACTAACATCAGTCTGCTGTAGAGCTCTGCATGTGGACACACTCTGCAGATGAGGACACCTGAGGCCTGGCTCCAGCCCCCAATTTAACATCATTGCCTTTGCCAGGATGTTCTGTAGCCTTGCAAGAGGGACACTCTGCTGCTGCTCCTGCTTCATCTGTTCCTCGGGACCTGCTCCATCCCAGAATTAGTACCTGGCCAGGCTGTTCTGTCGCCTGCAGGGAGGGACAATCAGCTGCTGTTGAGGACACATGAGTCCTGGCTGCATCCCCCAACTGATGCTCTTTCTGGGTTACTCTATATACCTGCAGGGAGACAAGTCCTGTTAGTTCTGTCGGGGAAACACCAAGACCTGGTTCTACCCTCTACTGACATCACCTCTGACCCAAAATGCAGCTCTGGGTGCCTCCTGCTGCTGCAGAGTGACCATGAGACCTTGCTCCAAACTCAGTATTAATTTCTCTGTTGGGCTGGTAAATAGTGCAGCAGGAAGGGAGACATAAATGGGTGCTGCTGCTCTGCTGATGCTGCTCCTGAGGAACCGGGAGGCCTATCTTAATACTCTAGCCCTGGCATCGAAGTCATGCTGCTCTACAGCCCTGAAAGGAGACACACTCTGTACAGTAGCTACTGATTTGCTCTCATGGCTGCCCTCTCATTGCAGTTATTAATTCCCTCACATCCTTATTGTGGACAATGAGATGCTGCTACTAGAGCTGCCTATATCTCCCTCCTACATGCCCAGGGCTATGCGAGAGGAAGGGACAGAGACACTCCATTCTGGGGGAAATGCTATTTGGGCTGCTTGTCACCCACCCACTCTGTGTCCTCTTGCAACACAGGCAAGAAGTCCCTGCTCCACACAGGGACTGAACTGTTACAGGAGTGATCTCTATCTACATATATCTAAATAGTTAAGAGGTAATATGCCAGTATATGGCACTCCAGTATCTGTTTCATAGTTCCTAGGCTCTATGTATTAGCAATAACCATTTGTTTTTTTACACTGAAAATAGCTTTCTTTGTGCAGCACTTAACACCTAAGATTTAGCCTGTGCTAAGCAGTCCTGGAATGGAACTACTTGCTGACTACACTACATGCACCCTCTTGCCAACCCTACTCATCTATATGAGGTACCTATATGATTCCCATTACTATATCTGAGCTCCTCATAACATTAAATATATTTAGCCTTACAACACCCCAGTGTGGTAAGGAAGCACTTTTACACAGAGCTGGTCAAAAAATTTCCGGCAAAACACATTTCTGTCAGAAAATGAGGATTCAACAGAATCAAAACATTCAATGAGAACATGTTGATTCCATCAATACTTTTGACAGAAACCCAGCAGGTAAGTAGGTAGGAAGCTAGCCAGATTATAGATTCATAGATTCATAGATACTAAGGTCAGAAGGGACCATTCTGATCATCTAGTCCGACCTCTTGCACAGCGCAGGCCACAGAATCTCACCCACCCACTCCTATGAAAATCCTCACCCATGTCTGAGCTATTTAAGTCCTTAAATCATGGTTCAAAGACTTCAAGGAGCAGAGAAGCCTCCCTCAAGTCAACCATGCCCCATGCTACAGAGGAAGGCGAAAAACCTCCAGGGCCTCTCCAATCTGCCCTGGAGGAAAATTCCTTCCCGACCCCAAATATGGCAATCAGCTAAACCCTGAGCATATGGGCAAGATTCACCAGCCACTACTGCAGAAAATTCTTTCCTGGGTAACTCAGATCCCATCCATCTAATATCCCGTCTCAGGGGATTTGGCCTATTTACCCTGAATATTTAAAGATCAATTACTTACCAAAATCCCATTATCCCATCATACCATCTCCTCCATAAACTTATCAAGTAGAATCTTAAAACCAGATAGATCTTTAGTCCCCACTGCTTCCCTTGGAAGGCTATTCTAAAACTTCACTCCTCTGATAGTTAGAAACCTTCGTCTGATTTCAAGTCTAAACTTCCTGGTGGCCAGTTTATACCCATTTGTTCTTGTGTCTTGGTGATGAGCTGAAATAATTCCTCTCCCTCTCCTGTATTTATCCCTCTGGTATATTTATAGAGAGCAATCATATCTCCCCTCAACCTTCTTTTAGTTAGGCTAAACAAGCCAAGCTCCTTAAGTCTCCTTTCATAAGACACGTTTTCTATTCCTCGGATCATCCTAGTAGCCCTTCTCTGTACCTGCTCCAGTTTGAATTCATCCTTTTAAACATGGGAGAGCAGAACTGCACACAGTATTCTAGGTGAGGTCTCACCAGTGCCTTGTATAATGGTACTAAAACCTTCTTATCCCTACTGGAAATGCCTCTCCTGATGCATCCCAAAACCGCATTAGCTTTTTTCACAGCCATATCACATTGGCAGCTCATAGTCATCCTATGATCAACCAATACTCCAAGGTCCTTCTCCTCTTCCGTTACTTCTAATTGATGCGTCCCCAACTTATAACTAAAATTCTTATTATTAATCCCTAAATGCATAACCTTACACTTCTCACTATTAAAATTCATCCTATTACTATTACTCCAGTTTACAAGGTCATCCAGATCCTCCTGTATAATATCCCGATCCTTCTCCGAATTGGCAATACCTCCCAGCTTTGTATCATCAGCTTGCCTGACTCATTTCCTCCAGCTTCCCCACCCATCTCCCTCCCCAAATTCTATGCCTCCTTGTCAACCTACTTGGTAGGAAGCTTGGGAAACAGGGCTCCTTGGGCTTTCTGAGTTACCTGGAAGGGAGATTGGGAACCAGGGTTCCCTTGGCTTACAGGCTCCCTGGCAACCCACCTGGCCCCCACCTGGGGAATTTGGTAGTCAGCTCCCTGGACTGGCTGGATTCCCAGGCTGTCCCACTACCCAGGAAGTTAGCTCTCAAACTCCTTGGGCTGCTGGCTGCCTTCTCACACTGCCTGTCTGCTCAGGCAGCTGGATTCAGGATGATTTATTTTTTGTAAATGAAATTTTTCATAGGACAGAAACCCTGTTTCTCAGCCAGCCCTACTTTTATGCTGTTTTACACATCCGGCAGATTTACATTTTAAAGCCTATGGGGGAGCTAAGTTTTAACTCAACCTGCTAACTCATGTGTAAACCGCAAACTGCCTTGCCTTCATTAAGATTTTACCTCATGTTAGCTAACTCAAGTTAAGGACAGGTTTCAGAGTAGCAGCCGTGTTAGTCTCTATTCGCAAAAAGAAAAGGAGTACTTGTGGCACCTTAGAGACTAACACATTTATTAGAGCATAAGCTTTCGTGAGCTACAGCTCACTTCATCGGATGCATTTGGTGGAAAAAACAGAGGAGAGATTTATATACACACACACAGAGAACATGAAACAATGGGTTTATCATACACACTGTAAGGAGAGTGATCACTTAAGATAAGCCATCACCAGCAGCAGGGGGGGGAAAGGAGGAAAACCTTTCATGGTGACAAGCAAGGTAGGCTAATACCAGCAGTTAACAAGAATATCAGAGGAACAGTGGGGGGTGGGGTGGGAGGGAGAAATACCATGGGGAAATAGTTTTACTTTGTGTAATGACTCATCCATTCCCCGTCTCTATTCAAGCCTAAATTAATTGTATCCAGTTTGCAAATTAATTCCAATTCAGCAGTCTCTCGTTGGAGTCTGTTTTTGAAGCTTTTTTGTTGAAGTATAGCCACTCTTAGGTCTGTGATCGAATGACCAGAGAGATTGAAGTGTTCTCCAACTGGTTTTTGAATGTTATAATTCTTGACGTCTGATTTGTGTCCATCATTCTTTTGCGTAGAGACTGTCCAGTTTGGCCAATGTACATGGCAGAGGGGCATTGCTGGCACATGATGGCATATATCACATTGGTAAATGCGCAGGTGAACGAGCCTCTGATTGTGTGGCTGATGTGATTAGGCCCTATGATGGTATCCCCTGAATAGATATGTGGACAGAGTTGGCAACGGGCTTTGTTGCAAGGATAGGTTCCTGGGTTAGTGGTTCTGTTGTGTGGTGTGTGGTTGCTGGTGAGTATTTGCTTCAGATTGGGGGGCTGTCTGTAAGGAAGGACTGGTCTGTCTCCCAAGATCTGTGAGAGTGATGGGTCGTCCTTCAGGATAGGTTGTAGATCCTTGATGATGCGTTGGAGAGGTTTTAGTTGGGGGCTGAAGGTGATGGCTAGTGGCGTTCTGTTGTTTTCTTTGTTGGGCCTGTCCTGTAGTAGGTGACTTCTGGGTACTCTTCTGGCTCTGTCAATCTGTTTCTTCACTTCAGCAGGTGGGTATTGTAGTTGTAGGAATGCATGATAGAGATCTTGTAGGTGTTTGTCTCTGTCTGAGGGGTTGGAGCAAATGCGGTACAATATAACTGGGGATAATGGTAGCATGACAAATGGGAAGGAGGATATAGAGGTAGCTATTACCATATCAGAGGTAGAAGTGAAACTGAAACAGCTTAATGGGACTAAATCGGGGGGCCCAGATAATCTTCATCCAAGAATATTAAAGGAATTGGCACCTGAAATTGCAAGCCCATTAGCAAGAATTTTTAATGAATCTGTAAACTCAGGAATAGTACCGAATGATTGGAGAATTGCTAATATAGTTCCTATTTTTAAGAAAGGAAAAAAAAGTGATCCGGGTAACTACAGGCCAGTTAGTTTGACATCTGTAGTATGCAAGGTCCTGGAAAAAATTTTGAAGGAGAAATTAGTTAAGGACATTGAAGTCAATGGTAAATGGGACAAAATACAACATGGTTTTACAAAAGGTAGATCGTGCCAAACCAACCTAATCTCCTTTTTTGAAAAAGTAACAGATTTTTTAGATAAAGGAAATGCAGTGGATCTAATTTACCTAGATTTCAGTAAGGCATTTGATACCGTGCCGCATGGGGAATTATTAGTTAAATTGGAGAAGATGGGGATCAATATGAACATCAGAAGGTGGATAAGGAATTGGTTAAAGGGGAGACTGCAACGGGTCCTACGGAAAGGCGAACTGTCAGGTTGGAGGGAGGTTACCAGTGGAGTTCCTCAGGGATCGGTTTTGGGACCAATCTTATTTAATCTTTTTGTTACTGACCTTGGCACAAAAAGTGGGAGTGTGCTAATAAAGTTTGCAGATGATACAAAGCTGGGAGGTATTGCCAATTCGGAGAAGGATCGGGATATTATACAGGAGGATCTGGATGACCTGGTAAACTGGAGTAATAGTAATAGGATGAAAAGAAAAGGAGTACCCGTGGCACCTTCGAGACTAACAAATTTATTAGAGCATAAGCTTTCGTGAGCTACAGCTCACTAATGCATCCGATGAAGTGAGCTGTAGCTCACGAAAGCTTATGCTCTAATAAATTTGTTAGTCTCTAAGGTGCCACGGGTACTCCTTTTCTTTTTGCGAATACAGACTAACACGGCTGCTACTCTGAAACCAGTAATAGGATGAAATTTAATAGTGAGAAGTGTAAGGTTATGCATTTAGGGATTAATAACAAGAATTTTAGTTATAAGTTGGGGACGCATCAATTAGAAGTAACGGAAGAGGAGAAGGACCTTGGAGTATTGGTTGATCATAGGATGACTATGAGCTGCCAATGTGATATGGCTGTGAAAAAAGCTAATGCGGTTTTGGGATGCATCAGGAGAGGCATTTCCAGTAGGGATAAGGAGGTTTTAGTACCGTTATACAAGGCACTGGTGAGACCTCACCTAGAATACTGTGTGCAGTTCTGGTCTCCCATGTTTAAAAAGGATGAATTCAAACTGGAGCAGGTACAGAGAAGGGCTACTAGGATGATCCGAGGAATGGAAAACGTGTCTTATGAAAGGAGACTTAAGGAGCTTGGCTTGTTTAGCCTAACTAAAAGAAGGTTGAGGGGAGATATGATTGCTCTCTATAAATATATCAGAGGGATAAATATAGGAGAGGGAGAGGAATTATTTAAGCTCAGCACCAATGTGGACACAAGAACAAATGGGTATAAACTGGCCACCAGGAAGTTTAGACTTGAAATCAGACTAAGGTTTTTAACCATCAGAGGAGTGAAGTTTTGGAATAACCTTCCAAGGGAAGCAGTGGGGGCAAAAGATCTATCTGGTTTTAAGATTCTACTCGATAAGTTTATGGAGGAGATGGTATGATGGGATAATGGGATTTTGGTAAGTAATTGATCTTTAAATATTCAGGGTAAATAGGCCAAATCCCCTGAGATGGGATATTAGATGGATGGGATCTGATTTACTATAGAAAACTCTTTCCTGGGTATCTGGCTGGTGAATCTTGCCCATGTGCTCAGGGTTTGGCTGATTGCCATGTTTGGGGTCGGGAGGGAGTTTTCCTCCAGGGCAGATTGGAGAGGCCCTGGAGTTTTTTTTGCCTTCCTCTGTAGCATGGGGCATGGTTGACTGGAGGGAGGCTTCTCTGCTCCTTGAAGTTTTGAACCATGATTTGAGGACTTCAATAGCTCAGACATGGGTGAGGTTTTTCATAGGAGTGGTGGGTGACATTCTGTGGCCTGCGCTGTGCAGGAGGTCGGACTAGATGATCAGAATGGTCCCTTCTGACCTTAGTATCTATGAATCTATGAATCTATGAAAAACAGGTTGGACAAACACCTCTCATGGATGATCTAGGTTTACTTAGTCCTACCTCCGTGCAGGTGCCTGGACTTGATTACCTCTAGAAGTCTCTTCCAAAGCTACATTTCTATGATTTTATAAATGTAGCAAAATATCCATGAAAGAAAGATATTATAGTAATTTATAGGAATCAAGAATGGGAACATAATGTATTCATGGATTAACACTTTGTACTATCTCAAGTGATTTTGCATTAAAAAGTTGCTTTATGATGAGGTACTACAAGTCAGTCCTTCTACAGGGAAAAACACAAATCCATTCATTGTACAAGCAATCTTAATTCTGGCATTACCTTGAGTGCTTGCTTTTGCAGACTCTTCCTACAGACCCAGCAGTCTACCACCCCCACTTCTGAAGTAACAGCCTTGTCCTGCTATGAACTAATGTAGTCAGTCCTGTAGTTCATGTGATAGCAATTTGTACTGCAGTGCTGAAAGTTCAGGATTGAGGTGTTGCTCATGATGTGGTAATTATATGAAATAGAACTTATTTTTTCCATTAAAAATTACATTTTTAAAAATTGACAGGGGAAACTTACAACTTCATGCCACATATATTTTACCAGGACAATACTGTCCAGCAAATTATGAGTTTTCAAATGATGCCTTACAAGGTATACTTTGTATAAAGATTTTTACATTAGTGTGTAGGGAGTGGATACGGGGTGTATTCCATCACACTTTTTTTTCATTTCTGAATGCAATCATTTGGCATCTGCCAATGTTTGGCGTAATTCCCTTGGTGTCCATTGTCCCCAAGCATCATCCCTCAGTGTTCTCTGTCCCTCCAGCTTGATTCTTCATTGACTTTCTTGCTCCATTCTATCTCCCCAATGTCCATATGATCTTTCTCTCCACCCTTTCCGGGTAGACTTCTTTCCAGTGCTTGAATGAATTTATTCCAGCATCTCCAGGTTAACGTGGCTGCTCTGCTTTTTAACACCAACCGGTCATGGATCTGCTTGGTAGCAGGTGGTTGGTGCTGCTGACATCATAGCATGGTTACATCATATCCTTTGATGAGCTATGTCAGGATCAGCAAGGTCTCCTGTCTGAAGTCTCTCACCTGTGAGTTGATGCAGGGATGCATATTATATCTGCTTCTCTTCAGTACTGATAGGAGGCTACTGGGAGAGATAGTGAGACACCATGGACTCAGCTTCCAACAGTATTTCAATGACACTCAACTCTATATCTCATTCTCAACAGATGCAACCACCACCAAAACTAAAATGTCAGAATGCCAGCAGGAAATTAGCTCATGAATGAAGAACAGCTGGCTCCAGCTCCGCCTAGATAAGACCAAAGTGATGGTTGTTGGAAAGGAGAAATACTTTGAAACACTGGCCAAGATGTTATCTCCATCTTCCATCGAAGACATACAGCCCCCGTTTACCAGAATTTTGTGAGGCCTTAGAGTCCTGCTTAATTCCTCACTAAGCTTGGAAAACCTCAGTTTCCAAAAATTTCTTCTTTTATCTCAAGCTTGCTAGGAAACCCAGTACCTTTTTCTAGGACGAGTACCTGACTGCAGTGATCCATGCGTGTGACACCTCCAGGATGGATTACTGTAACTCATTGTAACTTAAGGTCTGGTACAGAATGCAGATGATGGCCTTATTCATGGCTTAGGCCCACATCAGTCCCTTCAGTCAGCTTCCAATGCTAGTTTAAGGCCTTGATCCTAATTTCAAAGCAATTAATGAAACAAGCCCCAGCTACAGCAAAGGCCACATTTCATTCTGTGAATTCTTCTGATGGCTGCATTCCCCTGGGATGATGCAGATCACAAAGTTCAGGATGAACCTCATGAGAGTTGGGGACAAGGCATTGTCAGTAGAAGGGAATTGTCTGTATAACAATCCTCCTGAGGAGATCAAGCAAATCCAGAGCCTAAACATCTTTAGGAAAGATTGCAAGGTCTTCCTTTTTGAGAAAGCCTTTTCACCATAATTGGTGCTCACAGTTCAAACACTCCTTTTATTCTCAAATCCCTCCCACAAACCCTCCCCAAAACCAAAAACCTGCCCCAATCAGAATTTTGTCCCCTAAAAATGAGACGTTCCAGAGACTCCATAATTTCCACTAAAGACTTTGCTATTCCTCTTGCTATTGATTTTATGGGCAAGGTCTCCCATACCCCCAGTGAGTACCCTAACCGCTAAGCTAATAGTTATGAGGGAAGTGCAGTTGCCTAACCCCGAGAGAGGGTTTGCAGCTGAGAATCCCAAGCATAGGAAGTTGCCTCCCTCCAGCCCCAATTTAGGCACCTATCTCAGAGAGGGGTGGAGCTTACCACATACCTGTTGGCTTGTTATCTTTCATTGGCTAGCTTTCGTGGGGAGCTGCTTAGTATGCTGGGTTTTGTTAATCTTATATCTCCCCATTCATTGTATAGGGAGCGTGGGCACCTAACCCAGTGATTCTCCAGGCACCTAAGAATTAGGAACAGTGTGCTCAGTATCATCACACCTAAGTTTTGTTGTTACTCTAGTCTCTAGTGACCTAATGAATGAATTGTGATTCACACTTGCACATAGAGAACTCGTGGGAGAACTGGCCCTACCAATTTACTCTGACTGTGAGCTCAACTGTAGAAAGTATATGAAAGTTCATAAGATGACATAATAACCTATAATAAGAAATGTGGATGGGAAAAGGTATGAAAAGGAGACAGTACGACTGAATGAGTCTAAACAAACATGCCTCCTGATATAATTCAAAGACTGTGTTAAGATCAGGTTTCAGAGTATCAGCCGTGTTAGTCTGTATTCTCAAAAAGAAAAGGAGTACTTGTGACACCTTAGAGACTAACAAAGTTATTTGAGCATAAGCTTTTGAGAGCTACAGCTCACTGCATCCGATGAAGTGAGCTGTAGCTCACGAAAGCTTATGCTCAAATAAATTTGTTAGTCTCTAAGGTGCCACAAGTACTTCTTTTCTTTTTGTGTTAAGATCATGGCTGGTAAATAAGAAAATGTGGGCCTGGAAATCAATGAACCAAGACTGGTATGTCAAATATGAGGGGAAAATGAGGAAGAACAGACAGAGGCTACTGGAGCAAGCTCCACCATGGCTGCCACTGCCAGTCTCTTGTATGACCCCAGCCCTTTTTCATCCTAATCATGAGAGACCTCAGAGCCATTGGTGATTATCTTTGAAAACTAGTGGAGGATGGGAGAGATCCCAGAAGACTGGAAAAGGGAAAATTTAGTACCGATCTGTAACAAGGGGAATAAGGACAATTTAGGGAATTATAGACCAGTCAGCTTAACTTCTGTACCCAGAAAGATAATGAAGCAAATAATCAATTTGTAATAATCAATCAATTTGTAAACACCTAAAAGATAATAAGGTGATAAATAACATTCAACATGGGTTTCTCATGAACAACTCATGTCAAACTAACCTGATATCCTGCTTTGACAGGGTAGCAAACCTTGTGGATGGGGGAAAGCAGTAGATGTCAGATATCTTGACTTTAGTAAGGTGTTTGATACCGTCTCGCATGACCTTCTCATAAGCAAAGTAGGGAAAAATAGACTACACAAACCTACTATAAAGCTGGTGCACAACTGGATGCAAAACCATACTCAGAGAGTAGTTATCAATGGCTCACAGTCAAATTAGAAGAGCATATCAAGTGGGGTCCCACAGTGAGATGTTGACTGGAGAAATGATCTGAAATAAATAGGATGAAATTCAATAAGGACAAAGGGAAAGTACTCCACTTAGGAAGAAATAACCAGTTGAACAAATACAAAAATGGAAAATGACTGCCTAGGAAGAACTATTGAAGAAAAGGATCTAAGGATTATAGTGGACTGATCACAAACTAAATATGAGTCAATGTAATACTGTTGCAAAAAAAGCCAATGTCAATCTGGGATGTATGAGCTGGAGTGCTGAAAGCAAGACTTGGGAAGTAATTCTTCATTCTACTCAGCACTGATAAACCTCACCTGGAATACTGTGTCCAGTTCTGGGTACCACACTTCTGGAAAAATGTGAACAATTTAGAGAAAGTCCAGAAGAGGACAACAAAAATGAAGAAAGATTGAAAAAAATGGTTTTGTTTAGTCTGCAGAAAAGACGTACAGTCTGCAGAAGAGTCTTCAAGTACATAAAAGATTTTATAAAGAGAAGGCTGATAAATTGTTCTCCTTAACCACTGAGGATAGTGCAGGAAACAATGGGCTTAAATTGCAACAAGGAAGATTTAGGTTAGACATTAGGAAAATCTTCTTAACGGAAAGGGTTGTTAAGCACTGGAACAAGTTACCTAGGGAGGCTGTGGAATCTTTGTCTTTGGAAATTTTTAAAAACAGGTCAGACAAACACCTGCCAGGGAACGGTCTAGATAATACTTAATCCTGACTCAGTGCAGGGGATTGGACTAGATGATGTATCAAGGTTCCTTTCAGTAATACTTTCTCTTTGGGGATCAAAATGACTTTTTGTTTTGAAATTTAAGTTAATTGTAGTAAAAATCAAAAATAAACATCTTAAAATGTCTAAATGAAGGATTTCCATTGACCTTTTTTTTAAAGGTTTTTGGTTTGCAAAATATTAGATATTTTGACTTTTCATCCTGATTGGGGTGGGAAATATTGAAAATTCTCACACAATACGAAAAGGTTTCCTGCGCAGCTTCACTCTTAATTGGGTTACAGAGCATCCCTCTCTACATCTGGGCATAGGGGATTCAGTATGCTGGACCATTGCTGTGGACGGAGGTTTGTGTGCCTCTCCCCTCAACCTTGAGGGCTCCTGAATGGTCTCTGTTGTAATCCAGGTTTTGTCTTTGCCCAGATACAAGTATTGTTTTTTTAAATCACTTTTTAAAGTAGCATTCGGTAATATGACCAAACTGACAGCTCTGAACAATAACACAAAAAGCCCACAGAAGTGTATGTGTATGGAGGGGAGAGTGTGTGACAATGAGTGTGTGTGTGTTTGAGAGAGACAGAGATAGAGTGAGTGTGCAGGGTAGAGTGAGTGTATCAGCACACTGTCTCATTAATTTCGGACAACAGCTGAAAACAACCAATCCTGAGGCAGAAGCTGGTGCACGTACAGCTGGTGTCCCCCTGTCCCATCACCTCAGCTCAGCAGAGACCGGTACACCAGCGGGGGCAGAGGGACACCCTAACATCAGCTCCTACCTCTTTCCCTGGCTATACATAGCCAGGACAGCAGGGGTCTCTTTCCCCCCACCCAGCAGCAGGCTGCCTGCCACTGTGGGCCTAGTGCCAGGGAGAGCAGGATTCTGCATTAATGTTTAAATTCTGTGATTCCCTCTGAGTTCTCCCACAGCCTCCTCTCCCCACAGACCAAGGAGATCCACCCCCTCCAGGCAGGCATACGTTTGCTTCTGGGAGCTGGCATGCTTAGCTGGGCAATACCTATGGGATCTCTTCATGCTGAGGAAATTCAAAGCTTCCTGGGTCTTTGAAAGCAGAGGGGCACATGCCTGTGTAGCTGGATGCCGGGCAGCGGAGTTCAAATCAGTGAGCAGAGCGGTCATGTTAGGCATTGTGAGATACCTCCTAGAGGCCAGTTATGGTGATGTAACAAACGCAGTGTCTACTTTCCGATGAAAGTTCCGATGAAGTGAGCTGTAGCTCACGAAAGCTTATGCTCTAATAAATTTGTTAGTCTCTAAGGTGCCACAAGTACTCCTTTTCTTTTTGAGTGTCTACACTGACGCTTTGTCGATCTAACTTTGCTGCAAAAAACTCCACGCCTCTCATCGAGGTGGCTTTATTTTTTTGGCAAAGCAGGAGAGTTTTGTCGGTGGTAGGAGCATTGTAGTGTGTATACCTCCAGTTTTATCAACAAAAGTTGCCTTTTGCTGACAAAACTGTGTAGAGCAGACAAGGCCGAACACTAAGATTCCTCCATTTCAAGAGCAGTGTGGTGGCTGGGTTCGATTTCAGGCAGAGGTGAAAATGGGCCGGTACGGGCTGGTACAGCGTATCGGTCAGAAGTGGCTGCCGGTCCAGACCCATACGCAGCCAACATTAAAGTGCTACCACGGCAGCGCTTTTATGTTGCTGCTCCTTTTGTCCCACCCTGATGGGCCGCCAATGAGGCTCCAACCAGGCTTTGAAATTAACACCATCGGCCTCATTAGTTATTCAAACCACTGAAAAATAGGGCACACCCACCCCTATAATAATCAACGAGTGATTATTCTTCCATAAAATATACCAGGCCAGTAACAAAAGTAAACTTCTATGTCACCACACTGGTTAACAAGAATTCAGAAATGCAGCCTCCTTAGGTATCCCAGCCTTTGTTTCA
The DNA here is from genome assembly GCF_009764565.3 of Dermochelys coriacea. NCBI lineage: Eukaryota > Metazoa > Chordata > Testudines > Dermochelyidae > Dermochelys > Dermochelys coriacea. The sequence goes on from NC_050068.2 coordinate 214,846,741, forward strand.
CCACCCAGGCACTGGACTTAATGACGAGTGGCTATTTAAAACCAATTGAATCAAACAAAGGGTTCTTCTAATCCCAAGAGATCATCCACACAGCCAGGCCAATATATAACTCAGATCTTACCCAATAATCATGTTGTTGCCAATCCTTTAGTATCTAATATATAAAGGTTTATTTATAAGAGAAAAGAAAGAGGATAAAGTTATAATGGTCAAGGAAAACAAATGCATACACTCATTGCAAAGTTCTTGTATCAGGTTTGAAGCAATGATGGAATAAACAGCTGGCTTGTAATGTCTCCGGTAACTTAACTTCAAAAAGATTGGAAGGTCCTCAGTCCATTGGTTGGAATGCTTCTTTTAGAGTAAGTCCATAGTCCAGAGCAGGAAAGAGGCAAAATGAAGATGCTTCCAGGGCCTTTTATAATTTCTCTCATGTGGAGGCAATGCTCTCAGTCTTAGTTTGTGGGAAAGTACTGGTACAATATGGAGTCCCGGATCACATGAGCAAGTCACATGCGCTTGCATGCTTTGATGAGTCATAGAGGCAGCCATTACCCTTATTCTGGCTAAGGTGTCCACAGGAAAGCTCACTGAGAAGGGTTAAGCTTCTTCTATGGCTCACTGTGTTCGGTAATGGACCATCAACTTGAATAGTCCAGTCACAATGTACTGGTTAGATTGGATGTAAACTACCTGGTGGGTGTTACCCTAAGAGCAAACACATCTGAAGAGTGAGCTCTCAAAACTGGAGTCTCTCATACAAAACCAACCTTCCACACAAACTTCCACATGGCTGGACTTTACAAAAATGAGACAAGCCATTTCCAATGCACACCTTACTTCTCTACAGAGGAAAAGGACAGTAAACTATATAAATTCCTACATGCCACAGGGGGCTCCAACAGTGGTACCCTTAAACTCACCCAACAATATTGTTAATCTATCCAACTGCACACTTAGCCCAGCAGAAGAATCTGTCCTATCTCAGAGTCTCTCTTTCTGCCCCCCCTCCCCATGATACAGTTCTGCGGTGATCTGGAAGCCTACTTTCGCCATCTCTGACTCAAGGAATATTTTCAACACACCACTGAACAGAGCACTGACCCACAGGAACCCTCCTATCAACACGACAAGAAGAGTAATTCTGTGTGGACTCCTCTTGAGGGTCGAAATGACAGACTGGACTTCTACACAGAGTGCTTCCGCAGATGTGCTCAGGCTGAAATTGTGAACAACAGCGTCACGTGCCCCAGAACCTCAGCCATACAGAATGCAATGCTGTCCACAGCCTCAGAAACAACTCTGACATTATAATCAAAAGGGCTGACAAAGGAGGTGCAGTAGTCATCATAAACAGGTCGGATTATGAACAGGAGGCTGTCAGGCAGCACACGAGCAGCACATTCTATAGGCCACTATCTTCCAATCCCACTGAGGCGTACCAAAAGAAACTACACAAGCTGCTCAAGAAACTCCTTGCTATAGCGCAAGAAAAAATCTACACAGACACACCCCTAGAGCCCCAACCAGGGGTATTCTATCTGCTACCCAAGATCCATAAACCTGGAAATCCTGGATGCCCCATCATCTCAGGCATGGGCACACTTACAGCAAGATTATCTGGCTATTTGGGTTCTGCCCTAAGACCCTAATCTACCAGCACCCATAGCTAACTTTGAGACACCACCAACTTCCTGAGGAAACTACAAAGCATTGATGATCTTCCTGAAAACACCATCCTGGCCACCATGGATGTAGAAGCTCTTTACACCAATATTCCACATGAGAATGGACTACAGGCTGTCAGGAAGAGTATCCTTGATGAGGCCATGGCATACCTGGTGGCTGAGATTTGTGACTTTGTCCTCACCCACAACCATTTCAGATTTGGGGACAACTTATACCTTCAAGTCAGCGGCACTGCTATGGGTACCCGCATGGCCCCACAGTATGCCAACATTTTTATGGCTGACTTAGAACAACGCTTCCTCAGCTCTCGTCCCCTAGCACCCCTCCTCTGTTTGCACTACACTGATGACATCTTCATCATATGGACCCATGGGAAGGGGCCCTTGAAGTATTCCACCTGGATTTCAACAATTTCCACCCCACCATCAACCTCAGCCTGGCCCAGTCCACACAAGAGATCCACTTCCTGGACTCTACAGTGCAAATAAGTGATGGTCACATAAACACCAACCTGTAGTGGAAACCTACTGACCGCTATACTTACCTACATGCCTCTAGTTTCCATCCAGGATACATCACACGATCCATTGCCTAGAGCCAAGACCTAAGATACAACCGTATTTGCTCCAATCCCTCAGACAGAGACAAATAACTACAAGATCTTTTCAAGCATTCTTAAAACTACAATTCCCACCTGGGGAAGTGAGGAAACAGATTGACAGAGTGAGATGGGTACCCAGAAGTTACCTACTACAGGACAGGCCCAACAAGGAAAATAACATAACACCACTGGCCATCATGTAGAGGCCCCAGCTAAAACCTCTTCAGCACATCATCAATGATCTACAACCTATTCTGGAAAACAATCCCTCACTCTCACAGATCTTGGGAGGCAGGCTAATCCTTGCTTACAGACAGCCCCCAACCTGAAGCAAATACTCACCAGCAACTACACTCCACATCACAGAAACACTAACCCAGGAACCTATCCCTGTAACAAACCCCATTGCCTACTCTGTCCCCATATCTACTCTACTGACACCATCAGAGGACCCAACAACATCAGCCACACCATTAGGGGCTCATTCACCTGCACATCTACTAATGTGATATATGCCATCATGTGCCAGCAATGCCCCTCTGCTATGCACATTGGCCAAACCGGACAGTCTCTATGTAAAAGAATAAATGGACACAAATCAGACATCAGGAATGGTAACATACAAAAGGCAGTAGGAGAACACGTCAATCTCCCTCGACATTCAATAACAGATTTAAAAGTAGACATCCTTCAACAAAAAAACTTCAAAAACAAACTTCAAAGAGAAACTGCAGAGCTACAATTGATTTGCAAACTGAACACCATTAATTTGGGCTTGAATAGAGACTGGGAGTGGCTGGCTCACTATTAAAACAATTTTCTCTGTCTTGGTATTGACATCTCCTCATCAATTCTTGGCAGTAGACCACATCCACCCTGATGGAATTGGCCTTGTCAACTCTGGCTCTCCACTTGTAAGGTAACTCCCTTCTCTTCATGTGCCAGTGTATGTATACCTGTATCTGTAATTTTCACTCCATGCATCTGAAGAAGCGGGGTTTTTTACCCACAAAAATTTATGCCCAAATAAATCTGTTAGTCTTTAAGGTGCCACTGGACTCCTCATTGTTTTTTTTAAAGGCTTGGAACTTTTTCCAAAACTCAAACTCAAGCCAATCTTTTGGTTACACCAGTGACTGTAATTACACAGTACACAGGGTGCCAGTGATGTGTAATTACACTGTGGTTATGTTTTCAACTAGTTACCCTGCTATATAACAGGCAGTTAATAACATCACTGAAATATCTATTACCCCTTTGGTTTCATATGTAATATATACATGTTAGACTACAGTTCCATTAACTACCGTGCATTGCATTTACTTTGCTAGGCTCTAATTAATTACTGACAGGTACAGGTATCATAAAAAACAAGCTGTGTTACTACAGTCACTGACTTAGAAAGTGTAACCAAACATTGATTCTGATCAAGTGCCATTTCTTTCATTTAATGTGGCAGTTCCTCAACTTCCTGATTTCAGCTAGAAAAGTAAATAAAGGGAGACAGGTTACTTGAGGAGTTCCCCGCCTGGTGCAGGAAACTCCCCAATAAACCATGTACCTGGGAGAATTCCAGGCCAGGAATGTCTAGGCATGATAATGATCTCATATTTATGTAACCTCCCTGATAAATTACTGGCTGCCCTACTAGGCAAGCACTGCTTTTTGCACAGATTCTCCAGTAACTCTCAAAAGGATTGTGGTGACTTCTGGTGCAAGTGTCCTCCTCCAAAAATAGATTAAATCTCCGGTCTTAAACAAACTGGGGCCTCTCTGAGAACATTTATCATGAAGTATTACTATAAATAATGGTAACTAGTTGAGTAAAAAGTGCATGTTGTTCATTTAATGCATCATCACTGCTTCTCTAGTTTGTTCACTTCAGGCTTCACCCCAAAACTCACTGAAGTCGATAGAAAGAAGCCCACTGACTTCAATTGCCTTGGATCAGAGCCATGCTTACTAATGCACCTGTCAGAAATTGATAAGAGGACATTAATACAAAGCTGTGAGATTAAATCATATTGGAGGGCTAGGTCCACAAAAAGACATAGGCCAAGATTTTTAACACCTAACGGATTTAGTAGTCTAAATCTCATTTAAAAAGGGACTTAGGTATTTATGTGTCTAAATACCATCAACTCTCAATGGAATGTAGACTCCTAAGTACTGAGAGCAGTAATGCTTAAATAACTTTACAAATCTAGGCCCTAGACACCCAACTACTGTTTTAAGCACCTAAGTCCAACATTTAGATCCCACTGAGATCCTCAAAAGCCCTGCTCATCTGCCTCCTAATTCTGTAGGTTCCTAAAGTCGTTTCACAGACGTGATTTAGGCCACACCCCTCTCCTTGGCATTTCCTACTGGTTAGCTCCCCAATCAGTGTGTTGGCTTTTCTGGATCCCATTCTCAAGTGTCTAACTCTCCCTACACATTGCATAGAGAGCCTGGACATCTAACTTGGCAATGTGGATTCCACTAGTTGGCAAAGAACCTTAAAAGTTTAGTGCTGCAACACTGAGAATTGTGGTGTCTTAGGCTGTGTTTACACTATGGAGACAGCCTACACCAACAGAAAGAGTTTTTCGGTCAGTATGGGAACACCTCTCCCTGAACAAAGTTGGCTACATTGACAGAACCATTCTTTCATTGATATAGCTACAGCTACACTGGTGATTACTACATAGCTATGTTGGTCAGTGGCGTGGTTTTTCACACTCCTGACCAAAGTAGTGATGTTTACCTACATTTTAAGTGTAGACAAAGCTTAGATTCTTTAATAGATCTATTCCAGGGACTTTTCCCAATTATTTCTGTTCTATGAAGATTTTAAGGTCAATATTTTCAAATTTGGTTTCTTAAAGTTGGGCACCTAACCAAGTGGTCTGACTTTCAGTAGTGCACTCACAGCTCTTTGAGTTTGGATCCAATTTTTGCAGAGCTTTTTAAAGACTAAAAGTAGAAGTGATCAAAGTTTGTTCTTTGAAAAGGTTTTAAATTACAAAACCCATTTCGAACAGTACAAACATTTTTCATGAAAATTTAATATCATTCAAAATTTCTCATTTAAAAATGAAATGTGTCATTTTAAAGTGAATTGAAAACTTTTGGTTTTCATTATTAATTTTCTTCCCTCTTACTTGTCCCTCTTTTATTCACTGGAAGTGCTGGACAAGGGGAGAATGAAAACCTGCGGGGGGCGGGGGGAAATCATTTTTTCATTTCAAAAGGAAACTGAATTTTGTTTAAATAAACAAAAACCAAAAAATCCATGATACCAAAAAAAATTGGGATCATTATTTCATTTCCTTCAAATTGTTTTGCAGAAGGTAATTGTTATTTTGACCAGATCTTATTAACAAATGAGAGAGAGGGAGAGAATTACTTCTATTTTAGATTATTTGACTTAGAATTAACATTACTCATTGTTTTCTAAAGTGATTTGACTTTCCTTTGGGTGAAAACATAATAAGCAAAGTGGATGTAATTTTTTTCAATTCTACAAAAGAAGATCAAGTTTTTGTTCCCATCGCCCCATGACATAGTATATACAGTAACGATATAAAACTGAAATAAACCATGAAACTAGTCTGAGAACATAGAATCACATAGTGTATCTATCGGAAAGAAAAGAAACAGATTTTTTTTTCAGTTTCCACTCTACTGGGTGATCAATATTAATATCACTATGTGTAGCAGGCAACAAACACAGTTCAATAGACAGTCAACAGGAAAATGTTTAGTGGTAATCTATAATTGGCATAACTGTACAGAGTTTGTACAAAATGGATGCAGAGGTTTCCCAGCCCCCCATTGAAGTGAGATGTTCCGTTAAGATAGTGGCTACCGAGTGGGTTTGACAGTAGAGACTTCCGTTGCAAGAGGTGTCACAGCTTAATAAATGTGTTATCTTGCTTGACCCGCCCTGCAAAAAAAAAATAGCTGCAGTGAAAGAGCAGCAGCTCAGTTTCTCACAGACACTAATACACAGCCTCACGGTGGTCACTGAAAAGCTTAACTAGATCAGCTTAAATGTTACAGATATCAAGCAACAGTATCTGCAAATCAAACTCGTTGGGCACTTTTACTACATAATGTGCAATTGTTCAAGTTCATAAGTGAATCTAAGACCTTCTCTGCACACAGACTTGTGCCAGTGTATTTAAAGGGGATGGACTAGATGACAGTGCACATCAGGGACCCTGCCTGCAGCCTCAGGCCCAGCACTAACATCAGTCTGCTGTAGAGCTCTGCATGTGGACACACTCTGCAGATGAGGACACCTGAGGCCTGGCTCCAGCCCCCAATTTAACATCATTGCCTTTGCCAGGATGTTCTGTAGCCTTGCAAGAGGGACACTCTGCTGCTGCTCCTGCTTCATCTGTTCCTCGGGACCTGCTCCATCCCAGAATTAGTACCTGGCCAGGCTGTTCTGTCGCCTGCAGGGAGGGACAATCAGCTGCTGTTGAGGACACATGAGTCCTGGCTGCATCCCCCAACTGATGCTCTTTCTGGGTTACTCTATATACCTGCAGGGAGACAAGTCCTGTTAGTTCTGTCGGGGAAACACCAAGACCTGGTTCCACCCTCTACTGACATCACCTCTGACCCAAAATGCAGCTCTGGGTGCCTCCTGCTGCTGCAGAGTGACCATGAGACCTTGCTCCAAACTCAGTATTAATTTCTCTGTTGGGCTGGTAAATAGTGCAGCAGGAAGGGAGACATAAATGGGTGCTGCTGCTCTGCTGATGCTGCTCCTGAGGAACCGGGAGGCCTATCTTAATACTCTAGCCCTGGCATCGAAGTCATGCTGCTCTACAGCCCTGAAAGGAGACACACTCTGTACAGTAGCTACTGATTTGCTCTCATGGCTGCCCTCTCATTGCAGTTATTAATTCCCTCACATCCTTATTGTGGACAATGAGATGCTGCTACTAGAGCTGCCTATATCTCCCTCCTACATGCCCAGGGCTATGCGAGAGGAAGGGACAGAGACACTCCATTCTGGGGGAAATGCTATTTGGGCTGCTTGTCACCCACCCACTCTGTGTCCTCTTGCAACACAGGCAAGAAGTCCCTGCTCCACACAGGGACTGAACTGTTACAGGAGTGATCTCTATCTACATATATCTAAATAGTTAAGAGGTAATATGCCAGTATATGGCACTCCAGTATCTGTTTCATAGTTCCTAGGCTCTATGTATTAGCAATAACCATTTGTTTTTTTACACTGAAAATAGCTTTCTTTGTGCAGCACTTAACACCTAAGATTTAGCCTGTGCTAAGCAGTCCTGGAATGGAACTACTTGCTGACTACACTACATGCACCCTCTTGCCAACCCTACTCATCTATATGAGGTACCTATATGATTCCCATTACTATATCTGAGCTCCTCATAACATTAAATATATTTAGCCTTACAACACCCCAGTGTGGTAAGGAAGCACTTTTACACAGAGCTGGTCAAAAAATTTCCGGCAAAACACATTTCTGTCAGAAAATGAGGATTCAACAGAATCAAAACATTCAATGAGAACATGTTGATTCCATCAATACTTTTGACAGAAACCCAGCAGGTAAGTAGGTAGGAAGCTAGCCAGATTATAGATTCATAGATTCATAGATACTAAGGTCAGAAGGGACCATTCTGATCATCTAGTCCGACCTCTTGCACAGCGCAGGCCACAGAATCTCACCCACCCACTCCTATGAAAATCCTCACCCATGTCTGAGCTATTTAAGTCCTTAAATCATGGTTCAAAGACTTCAAGGAGCAGAGAAGCCTCCCTCAAGTCAACCATGCCCCATGCTACAGAGGAAGGCGAAAAACCTCCAGGGCCTCTCCAATCTGCCCTGGAGGAAAATTCCTTCCCGACCCCAAATATGGCAATCAGCTAAACCCTGAGCATATGGGCAAGATTCACCAGCCACATACTGCAGAAAATTCTTTCCTGGGTAACTCAGATCCCATCCATCTAATATCCCGTCTCAGGGGATTTGGCCTATTTACCCTGAATATTTAAAGATCAATTACTTACCAAAATCCCATTATCCCATCATACCATCTCCTCCATAAACTTATCAAGTAGAATCTTAAAACCAGATAGATCTTTAGTCCCCACTGCTTCCCTTGGAAGGCTATTCTAAAACTTCACTCCTCTGATAGTTAGAAACCTTCGTCTGATTTCAAGTCTAAACTTCCTGGTGGCCAGTTTATACCCATTTGTTCTTGTGTCTTGGTGATGAGCTGAAATAATTCCTCTCCCTCTCCTGTATTTATCCCTCTGGTATATTTATAGAGAGCAATCATATCTCCCCTCAACCTTCTTTTAGTTAGGCTAAACAAGCCAAGCTCCTTAAGTCTCCTTTCATAAGACACGTTTTCTATTCCTCGGATCATCCTAGTAGCCCTTCTCTGTACCTGCTCCAGTTTGAATTCATCCTTTTTAAACATGGGAGAGCAGAACTGCACACAGTATTCTAGGTGAGGTCTCACCAGTGCCTTGTATAATGGTACTAAAACCTTCTTATCCCTACTGGAAATGCCTCTCCTGATGCATCCCAAAACCGCATTAGCTTTTTTCACAGCCATATCACATTGGCAGCTCATAGTCATCCTATGATCAACCAATACTCCAAGGTCCTTCTCCTCTTCCGTTACTTCTAATTGATGCGTCCCCAACTTATAACTAAAATTCTTATTATTAATCCCTAAATGCATAACCTTACACTTCTCACTATTAAAATTCATCCTATTACTATTACTCCAGTTTACAAGGTCATCCAGATCCTCCTGTATAATATCCCGATCCTTCTCCGAATTGGCAATACCTCCCAGCTTTGTATCATCAGCTTGCCTGACTCATTTCCTCCAGCTTCCCCACCCATCTCCCTCCCCAAATTCTATGCCTCCTTGTCAACCTACTTGGTAGGAAGCTTGGGAAACAGGGCTCCTTGGGCTTTCTGAGTTACCTGGAAGGGAGATTGGGAACCAGGGTTCCCTTGGCTTACAGGCTCCCTGGCAACCCACCTGGCCCCCACCTGGGGAATTTGGTAGTCAGCTCCCTGGACTGGCTGGATTCCCAGGCTGTCCCACTACCCAGGAAGTTAGCTCTCAAACTCCTTGGGCTGCTGGCTGCCTTCTCACACTGCCTGTCTGCTCAGGCAGCTGGATTCAGGATGATTTATTTTTTGTAAATGAAATTTTTCATAGGACAGAAACCCTGTTTCTCAGCCAGCCCTACTTTTATGCTGTTTTACACATCCGGCAGATTTACATTTTAAAGCCTATGGGGGAGCTAAGTTTTAACTCAACCTGCTAACTCATGTGTAAACCGCAAACTGCCTTGCCTTCATTAAGATTTTACCTCATGTTAGCTAACTCAAGTTAAGGACAGGTTTCAGAGTAGCAGCCGTGTTAGTCTCTATTCGCAAAAAGAAAAGGAGTACTTGTGGCACCTTAGAGACTAACACATTTATTAGAGCATAAGCTTTCGTGAGCTACAGCTCACTTCATCGGATGCATTTGGTGGAAAAAACAGAGGAGAGATTTATATACACACACACAGAGAACATGAAACAATGGGTTTATCATACACACTGTAAGGAGAGTGATCACTTAAGATAAGCCATCACCAGCAGCAGGGGGGGGAAAGGAGGAAAACCTTTCATGGTGACAAGCAAGGTAGGCTAATACCAGCAGTTAACAAGAATATCAGAGGAACAGTGGGGGGTGGGGTGGGAGGGAGAAATACCATGGGGAAATAGTTTTACTTTGTGTAATGACTCATCCATTCCCAGTCTCTATTCAAGCCTAAATTAATTGTATCCAGTTTGCAAATTAATTCCAATTCAGCAGTCTCTCGTTGGAGTCTGTTTTTGAAGCTTTTTTGTTGAAGTATAGCCACTCTTAGGTCTGTGATCGAATGACCAGAGAGATTGAAGTGTTCTCCAACTGGTTTTTGAATGTTATAATTCTTGACGTCTGATTTGTGTCCATTCATTCTTTTGCGTAGAGACTGTCCAGTTTGGCCAATGTACATGGCAGAGGGGCATTGCTGGCACATGATGGCATATATCACATTGGTAAATGCGCAGGTGAACGAGCCTCTGATTGTGTGGCTGATGTGATTAGGCCCTATGATGGTATCCCCTGAATAGATATGTGGACAGAGTTGGCAACGGGCTTTGTTGCAAGGATAGGTTCCTGGGTTAGTGGTTCTGTTGTGTGGTGTGTGGTTGCTGGTGAGTATTTGCTTCAGATTGGGGGGCTGTCTGTAAGGAAGGACTGGTCTGTCTCCCAAGATCTGTGAGAGTGATGGGTCGTCCTTCAGGATAGGTTGTAGATCCTTGATGATGCGTTGGAGAGGTTTTAGTTGGGGGCTGAAGGTGATGGCTAGTGGCGTTCTGTTGTTTTCTTTGTTGGGCCTGTCCTGTAGTAGGTGACTTCTGGGTACTCTTCTGGCTCTGTCAATCTGTTTCTTCACTTCAGCAGGTGGGTATTGTAGTTGTAGGAATGCATGATAGAGATCTTGTAGGTGTTTGTCTCTGTCTGAGGGGTTGGAGCAAATGCGGTACAATATAACTGGGGATAATGGTAGCATGACAAATGGGAAGGAGGATATAGAGGTAGCTATTACCATATCAGAGGTAGAAGTGAAACTGAAACAGCTTAATGGGACTAAATCGGGGGGCCCAGATAATCTTCATCCAAGAATATTAAAGGAATTGGCACCTGAAATTGCAAGCCCATTAGCAAGAATTTTTAATGAATCTGTAAACTCAGGAATAGTACCGAATGATTGGAGAATTGCTAATATAGTTCCTATTTTTAAGAAAGGAAAAAAAAGTGATCCGGGTAACTACAGGCCAGTTAGTTTGACATCTGTAGTATGCAAGGTCCTGGAAAAAATTTTGAAGGAGAAATTAGTTAAGGACATTGAAGTCAATGGTAAATGGGACAAAATACAACATGGTTTTACAAAAGGTAGATCGTGCCAAACCAACCTAATCTCCTTTTTTGAAAAAGTAACAGATTTTTTAGATAAAGGAAATGCAGTGGATCTAATTTACCTAGATTTCAGTAAGGCATTTGATACCGTGCCGCATGGGGAATTATTAGTTAAATTGGAGAAGATGGGGATCAATATGAACATCAGAAGGTGGATAAGGAATTGGTTAAAGGGGAGACTGCAACGGGTCCTACGGAAAGGCGAACTGTCAGGTTGGAGGGAGGTTACCAGTGGAGTTCCTCAGGGATCGGTTTTGGGACCAATCTTATTTAATCTTTTTGTTACTGACCTTGGCACAAAAAGTGGGAGTGTGCTAATAAAGTTTGCAGATGATACAAAGCTGGGAGGTATTGCCAATTCGGAGAAGGATCGGGATATTATACAGGAGGATCTGGATGACCTGGTAAACTGGAGTAATAGTAATAGGATGAAAAGAAAAGGAGTACCCGTGGCACCTTAGAGACTAACAAATTTATTAGAGCATAAGCTTTCGTGAGCTACAGCTCACTAATGCATCCGATGAAGTGAGCTGTAGCTCACGAAAGCTTATGCTCTAATAAATTTGTTAGTCTCTAAGGTGCCACGGGTACTCCTTTTCTTTTTGCGAATACAGACTAACACGGCTGCTACTCTGAAACCAGTAATAGGATGAAATTTAATAGTGAGAAGTGTAAGGTTATGCATTTAGGGATTAATAACAAGAATTTTAGTTATAAGTTGGGGACGCATCAATTAGAAGTAACGGAAGAGGAGAAGGACCTTGGAGTATTGGTTGATCATAGGATGACTATGAGCTGCCAATGTGATATGGCTGTGAAAAAAGCTAATGCGGTTTTGGGATGCATCAGGAGAGGCATTTCCAGTAGGGATAAGGAGGTTTTAGTACCGTTATACAAGGCACTGGTGAGACCTCACCTAGAATACTGTGTGCAGTTCTGGTCTCCCATGTTTAAAAAGGATGAATTCAAACTGGAGCAGGTACAGAGAAGGGCTACTAGGATGATCCGAGGAATGGAAAACGTGTCTTATGAAAGGAGACTTAAGGAGCTTGGCTTGTTTAGCCTAACTAAAAGAAGGTTGAGGGGAGATATGATTGCTCTCTATAAATATATCAGAGGGATAAATATAGGAGAGGGAGAGGAATTATTTAAGCTCAGCACCAATGTGGACACAAGAACAAATGGGTATAAACTGGCCACCAGGAAGTTTAGACTTGAAATCAGACTAAGGTTTTTAACCATCAGAGGAGTGAAGTTTTGGAATAACCTTCCAAGGGAAGCAGTGGGGGCAAAAGATCTATCTGGTTTTAAGATTCTACTCGATAAGTTTATGGAGGAGATGGTATGATGGGATAATGGGATTTTGGTAAGTAATTGATCTTTAAATATTCAGGGTAAATAGGCCAAATCCCCTGAGATGGGATATTAGATGGATGGGATCTGATTTACTATAGAAAACTCTTTCCTGGGTATCTGGCTGGTGAATCTTGCCCATGTGCTCAGGGTTTGGCTGATTGCCATGTTTGGGGTCGGGAGGGAGTTTTCCTCCAGGGCAGATTGGAGAGGCCCTGGAGTTTTTTTTGCCTTCCTCTGTAGCATGGGGCATGGTTGACTGGAGGGAGGCTTCTCTGCTCCTTGAAGTTTTGAACCATGATTTGAGGACTTCAATAGCTCAGACATGGGTGAGGTTTTTCATAGGAGTGGTGGGTGACATTCTGTGGCCTGCGCTGTGCAGGAGGTCGGACTAGATGATCAGAATGGTCCCTTCTGACCTTAGTATCTATGAATCTATGAATCTATGAAAAACAGGTTGGACAAACACCTCTCATGGATGATCTAGGTTTACTTAGTCCTACCTCCGTGCAGGTGCCTGGACTTGATTACCTCTAGAAGTCTCTTCCAAAGCTACATTTCTATGATTTTATAAATGTAGCAAAATATCCATGAAAGAAAGATATTATAGTAATTTATAGGAATCAAGAATGGGAACATAATGTATTCATGGATTAACACTTTGTACTATCTCAAGTGATTTTGCATTAAAAAGTTGCTTTATGATGAGGTACTACAAGTCAGTCCTTCTACAGGGAAAAACACAAATCCATTCATTGTACAAGCAATCTTAATTCTGGCATTACCTTGAGTGCTTGCTTTTGCAGACTCTTCCTACAGACCCAGCAGTCTACCACCCCCACTTCTGAAGTAACAGCCTTGTCCTGCTATGAACTAATGTAGTCAGTCCTGTAGTTCATGTGATAGCAATTTGTACTGCAGTGCTGAAAGTTCAGGATTGAGGTGTTGCTCATGATGTGGTAATTATATGAAATAGAACTTATTTTTTCCATTAAAAATTACATTTTTAAAAATTGACAGGGGAAACTTACAACTTCATGCCACATATATTTTACCAGGACAATACTGTCCAGCAAATTATGAGTTTTCAAATGATGCCTTACAAGGTATACTTTGTATAAAGATTTTTACATTAGTGTGTAGGGAGTGGATACGGGGTGTATTCCATCACACTTTTTTTTCATTTCTGAATGCAATCATTTGGCATCTGCCAATGTTTGGCGTAATTCCCTTGGTGTCCATTGTCCCCAAGCATCATCCCTCAGTGTTCTCTGTCCCTCCAGCTTGATTCTTCATTGACTTTCTTGCTCCATTCTATCTCCCCAATGTCCATATGATCTTTCTCTCCACCCTTTCCGGGTAGACTTCTTTCCAGTGCTTGAATGAATTTATTCCAGCATCTCCAGGTTAACGTGGCTGCTCTGCTTTTTAACACCAACCGGTCATGGATCTGCTTGGTAGCAGGTGGTTGGTGCTGCTGACATCATAGCATGGTTACATCATATCCTTTGATGAGCTATGTCAGGATCAGCAAGGTCTCCTGTCTGAAGTCTCTCACCTGTGAGTTGATGCAGGGATGCATATTATATCTGCTTCTCTTCAGTACTGATAGGAGGCTACTGGGAGAGATAGTGAGACACCATGGACTCAGCTTCCAACAGTATTTCAATGACACTCAACTCTATATCTCATTCTCAACAGATGCAACCACCACCAAAACTAAAATGTCAGAATGCCAGCAGGAAATTAGCTCATGAATGAAGAACAGCTGGCTCCAGCTCCGCCTAGATAAGACCAAAGTGATGGTTGTTGGAAAGGAGAAATACTTTGAAACACTGGCCAAGATGTTATCTCCATCTTCCATCGAAGACATACAGCCCCCGTTTACCAGAATTTTGTGAGGCCTTAGAGTCCTGCTTAATTCCTCACTAAGCTTGGAAAACCTCAGTTTCCAAAAATTTCTTCTTTTATCTCAAGCTTGCTAGGAAACCCAGTACCTTTTTCTAGGACGAGTACCTGACTGCAGTGATCCATGCGTGTGACACCTCCAGGATGGATTACTGTAACTCATTGTAACTTAAGGTCTGGTACAGAATGCAGATGATGGCCTTATTCATGGCTTAGGCCCACATCAGTCCCTTCAGTCAGCTTCCAATGCTAGTTTAAGGCCTTGATCCTAATTTCAAAGCAATTAATGAAACAAGCCCCAGCTACAGCAAAGGCCACATTTCATTCTGTGAATTCTTCTGATGGCTGCATTCCCCTGGGATGATGCAGATCACAAAGTTCAGGATGAACCTCATGAGAGTTGGGGACAAGGCATTGTCAGTAGAAGGGAATTGTCTGTATAACAATCCTCCTGAGGAGATCAAGCAAATCCAGAGCCTAAACATCTTTAGGAAAGATTGCAAGGTCTTCCTTTTTGAGAAAGCCTTTTCACCATAATTGGTGCTCACAGTTCAAACACTCCTTTTATTCTCAAATCCCTCCCACAAACCCTCCCCAAAACCAAAAACCTGCCCCAATCAGAATTTTGTCCCCTAAAAATGAGACGTTCCAGAGACTCCATAATTTCCACTAAAGACTTTGCTATTCCTCTTGCTATTGATTTTATGGGCAAGGTCTCCCATACCCCCAGTGAGTACCCTAACCGCTAAGCTAATAGTTATGAGGGAAGTGCAGTTGCCTAACCCCGAGAGAGGGTTTGCAGCTGAGAATCCCAAGCATAGGAAGTTGCCTCCCTCCAGCCCCAATTTAGGCACCTATCTCAGAGAGGGGTGGAGCTTACCACATACCTGTTGGCTTGTTATCTTTCATTGGCTAGCTTTCGTGGGGAGCTGCTTAGTATGCTGGGTTTTGTTAATCTTATATCTCCCCATTCATTGTATAGGGAGCGTGGGCACCTAACCCAGTGATTCTCCAGGCACCTAAGAATTAGGAACAGTGTGCTCAGTATCATCACACCTAAGTTTTGTTGTTACTCTAGTCTCTAGTGACCTAATGAATGAATTGTGATTCACACTTGCACATAGAGAACTCGTGGGAGAACTGGCCCTACCAATTTACTCTGACTGTGAGCTCAACTGTAGAAAGTATATGAAAGTTCATAAGATGACATAATAACCTATAATAAGAAATGTGGATGGGAAAAGGTATGAAAAGGAGACAGTACGACTGAATGAGTCTAAACAAACATGCCTCCTGATATAATTCAAAGACTGTGTTAAGATCAGGTTTCAGAGTATCAGCCGTGTTAGTCTGTATTCTCAAAAAGAAAAGGAGTACTTGTGACACCTTAGAGACTAACAAAGTTATTTGAGCATAAGCTTTTGAGAGCTACAGCTCACTGCATCCGATGAAGTGAGCTGTAGCTCACGAAAGCTTATGCTCAAATAAATTTGTTAGTCTCTAAGGTGCCACAAGTACTTCTTTTCTTTTTGTGTTAAGATCATGGCTGGTAAATAAGAAAATGTGGGCCTGGAAATCAATGAACCAAGACTGGTATGTCAAATATGAGGGGAAAATGAGGAAGAACAGACAGAGGCTACTGGAGCAAGCTCCACCATGGCTGCCACTGCCAGTCTCTTGTATGACCCCAGCCCTTTTTCATCCTAATCATGAGAGACCTCAGAGCCATTGGTGATTATCTTTGAAAACTAGTGGAGGATGGGAGAGATCCCAGAAGACTGGAAAAGGGAAAATTTAGTACCGATCTGTAACAAGGGGAATAAGGACAATTTAGGGAATTATAGACCAGTCAGCTTAACTTCTGTACCCAGAAAGATAATGAAGCAAATAATCAATTTGTAATAATCAATCAATTTGTAAACACCTAAAAGATAATAAGGTGATAAATAACATTCAACATGGGTTTCTCATGAACAACTCATGTCAAACTAACCTGATATCCTGCTTTGACAGGGTAGCAAACCTTGTGGATGGGGGAAAGCAGTAGATGTCAGATATCTTGACTTTAGTAAGGTGTTTGATACTGTCTCGCATGACCTTCTCATAAGCAAAGTAGGGAAAAATAGACTACACAAACCTACTATAAAGCTGGTGCACAACTGGATGCAAAACCATACTCAGAGAGTAGTTATCAATGGCTCACAGTCAAATTAGAAGAGCATATCAAGTGGGGTCCCACAGTGAGATGTTGACTGGAGAAATGGTCTGAAATAAATAGGATGAAATTCAATAAGGACAAAGGGAAAGTACTCCACTTAGGAAGAAATAACCAGTTGCACAAATACAAAAATGGAAAATGACTGCCTAGGAAGAACTATTGAAGAAAAGGATCTAAGGATTATAGTGGACTGATCACAAACTAAATATGAGTCAATGTAATACTGTTGCAAAAAAAGCCAATGTCAATCTGGGATGTATGAGCTGGAGTGCTGAAAGCAAGACTTGGGAAGTAATTCTTCATTCTACTCAGCACTGATAAACCTCACCTGGAATACTGTGTCCAGTTCTGGGTACCACACTTCTGGAAAGATGTGAACAATTTAGAGAAAGTCCAGAAGAGGACAACAAAAATGAAGAAAGATTGAAAAAATGGTTTTGTTTAGTCTGCAGAAAAGACGTACAGTCTGCAGAAGAGTCTTCAAGTACATAAAAGATTTTATAAAGAGAAGGCTGATAAATTGTTCTCCTTAACCACTGAGGTTAAGTGCAGGAAACAATGGGCTTAAATTGCAACAAGGAAGATTTAGGTTAGACATTAGGAAAATCTTCTTAACGGAAAGGGTTGTTAAGCACTGGAACAAGTTACCTAGGGAGGCTGTGGAATCTTTGTCTTTGGAAATTTTTAAAAACAGGTCAGACAAACACCTGCCAGGGAACGGTCTAGATAATACTTAATCCTGACTCAGTGCAGGGGATTGGACTAGATGATGTATCAAGGTTCCTTTCAGTAATACTTTCTCTTTGGGGATCAAAATGACTTTTTGTTTTGAAATTTAAGTTAATTGTAGTAAAAATCAAAAATAAACATCTTAAAATGTCTAAATGAAGGATTTCCATTGACCTTTTTTTTAAAGGTTTTTGGTTTGCAAAATATTAGATATTTTGACTTTTCATCCTGATTGGGGTGGGAAATATTGAAAATTCTCACACAATACGAAAAGGTTTCCTGCGCAGCTTCACTCTTAATTGGGTTACAGAGCATCCCTCTCTACATCTGGGCATAGGGGATTCAGTATGCTGGACCATTGCTGTGGACGGAGGTTTGTGTGCCTCTCCCCTCAACCTTGAGAGCTCCTGAATGGTCTCTGTTGTAATCCAGGTTTTGTCTTTGCCCAGATACAAGTATTGTTTTTTATCTGAATGCAGCATTTGTTTCTGAGGAAGGAAACTGGAGTTGGGCCTTGTGTGAGGCAAGTAGGGTTCTTTTAGACATGTGGCTTGGGACTTGGGACCCACTTAATGAACCTGGGATGTCCCAACCACAACAGTGTACGTTCGTCTTCCATAACAGGCTGAGGTAACTCTGAGAACAAAATGGCTGCTCTTGCTGAAGAAAGGCAGAGTTCTTAGAAATTTTAAGGTTCAATACCCAGGCAAATATGGCATCACAGGTTCATGGCTAAATATACCACAGTTTGGGCTAGTGAGAGCGCAGTGAGGGTGCTCTGTTTGGTTGTTCACCAGTCCAAAGGTGAGTGGTTTATCAAATGAAGTTGCTGTTGCTCATCCTGGGTACCTAACTCCTTCTTGCCACTAATCAACATTTTCTGTGATTGCAACAAAATATTTGAAACTTACTATAAATGGCAATAACAATAAATGTGATATATGAGGCCAGGGCCAGGGATTAGTCCAAGGGTTATCTTTGTGTTTAGGAATCAGGATACACCAGGAAATTATTTTAATGGTTTTCATCTTTCCTCTGCCAGTGCAGTGGGCTTTGGGTGAACAGCTTTCTTCTCACAAATACAGGGGTTTGGCTCGTCACAAGAATTGGACTTGGCTCCTCTACTGATGAAAAGTACACAGTGCTGTAGAGTACCATGATGGGTGACTGTAAACCTAGGAAGGAAAGGCACAACTTACAGCCTGCCAGTGACATATACAAATCCCTGGCAGTGATACTCATTGTGCGGTTAGTAGGGCAGCAGGTGGGAGAGATGGGCACAGTTTCCAAAACAATCTGGGAATGAATCTAATGTTCATGAAAATCATGAGGAAAAAGTGTTTGAAAAGATTAGGCAAGTCATAGACAGCTTCCTATCACAGCTCTCCCAATATCCCTGACTCCGGAGCTGCAGCACACCCTGCTATTCCAGCCCAGGGCTCTCCCGCCCCACAACTTTACCAATGCACCTCATCCCCCTCTCTTGTATAACAGAGATCTCATTTTCATATGGTTGTCCCGTAGGAATAATAAGATGAGGAAAAATACTAAAAGATACGCAGTGAAGAGGAGCAGGCATGCCAGGGGGAGCGATGTGCTCCAACCTAATGAATGAAACTAATTGTGGAGGGGAGGGGTTGAGTGGAGCAGTTTGTGTGTGTGTGTAGGAGCCCCAGATAAAAAATTGTGCCCACCTAAAGAACCATCTCTTCCATGCTTCTCAGGGGCCATGCAGTTGCATGCATCCCCTATGCAGGGCTGTGGCATAACAGTCATGTTATAACCCTGTGCTTGCACAACACATAAAACTAGCTCAAACAGAAGGAAACAGCTTCTGCCACTGAGAGGCACTTACAGGTCACTGGTGAGAGCTCTGCCGTCATCGCACGCCAAAGCCCCAGGCCAATTAGAATTGAAAAAAAAGATGACTAAGGGGGAATATAAAAGAGATAACTAAAATCATGACTGGTGTGGAAAAAGTGAATAAGGAAGTGTTATTTACTCCTTCACATAACACAAGAACCAGGGGTCACCCAATGAAATTAATAGGTAGCAGGTTTAAAACAAACAAAAGGAAGTAGTTCTTCAGAAAACACACAGTGAACCTGTGGAACTTGTTGCTGGAGAAGCTATAAGGGGATTCAAAAAAGAATTAGATAGGTTCCTGGAGGACAGGTCCATCAATGGCTATTAACCACAGTGGTCAGAGATGTAACCCTATGCTCTGGGTGTCCCCAGCCTCTACATGCCAGAAGCTGTTCTGTTAATTCCCTTTGAAGCACCAAGCATTGGCTGCTGTTGGAAGACAAGATATTGATCTAGATGGGCCATTGGTCTGACCCAGGATGGCCGTTCTTATGTTAATATCTTTTATTCTTATGTTCTTATCAAAATCTCTTAGTTTCTAGGACCTTTCTATAGTGTTTTCTCTACTTTCTTAGATTCTGAGATTTCATATAGAAATACACAGCAAACAAGCACACTAGAAAGCCCTATCTG
Organism: Dermochelys coriacea; assembly: GCF_009764565.3. Taxonomy (NCBI): domain Eukaryota; kingdom Metazoa; phylum Chordata; order Testudines; family Dermochelyidae; genus Dermochelys; species Dermochelys coriacea. Next base: position 214,866,752 of record NC_050068.2, read on the forward strand.
AAGGGACATGCCCTTTCAGTGGAATGGAGGAAACTAACCAGCTCTGAGAGGCCTGTTCCATGCAAACAAGATACACCTGCAAGGCTTGTTCAGCTTGAAGGAGGAGGAGGAGCGTACAAGGGGGAATTTACCACAGGAAGGGGTGGTGAATAGGAAGAAGGCTGCTCCACCCAGGGCTTCTGGTAACAGAGGAAGTCCAGCAGAGGAGGAGACAGTTGCAAGACACACTGCTCCTGTAGCCAGCCTGACTGACACTGAAGCAATTCGCTCCAAGAAGAGGGATAGATGGTAAACCCCTGGAAGAGGCATTTTGGGAGACAAGCCCTTAGAACTGAATACAGGGGAGAAGACAGGGTAAACAATGGGTAGTGGGACCTGGGGTGATCCAGGGTTCCCCACTCCTCACCCTGCTAGAGTAATTTATATTTCTTCTATAGTGCAGAGCTCTCAAGGTGTTACTGATGCTGCTAGCCTGTTTACCTCACTTTGTAGAAAGCTGGCTGTAGTTAAATATCAACAGCTCAGAGTAACAGCTAAGTTATTCTTGCACAATATCTCATGACTTCAGGCTGCTCTAACTTGCACCAGGGTGTTTCCACACTAGAGAACTGAACTGTCTGCTATTGAATGGGTAGGCTAGGATTGGTTTAAGTGCATTCGCTCTAGTCATACTGATTCATCCATACACAATACCATTGTGGTAAACCTTTCAAATACAAAAGGTTTCTTGGTACCTTGCCACGTTCCCAACACAACTCCTGAAAGATTTGGATTTTTGGAGATTTTTGAAACGTCACCACTGAGGACTGGTTGAACCATTCCAGTTCAGACAGACTTGCTTGAAACGAAAATGGATCAAGAGACTAATATAGCATTAAACATTGCAGAAAGCAATCTACTTCAACTGGTATTTGTCATGTATTTGAAGTGCTTTTGTGAGTGGACACAAGATAATGAACATACTAGGGGGACCACAGGGTTCCTACCATGGTACGTTTCTCCAGTGTAGACAAGAGTGAGGTGACTGGATTATGAGCAGTAGAACCATCTTGTGTAATAAGGACATCTTTGTAGCAAGTTCAAGGTGCTGGAGTTAGAGTATTGGACAAACTCCTCAAAGTGGATCCTGACAGCTCAGCCTTAGGGCTAAGGGCCTTCCCAGATGCATGTGTCAGAGATACATTATCTTCAACCCTGGAAAGATGGAATTCTTGCTGGTGGACTGGAACTCCTTATGGTTTTTCTTCTTCTGTCATACCATGTATTGTAGGGGCTCATTCAGAAATGAGGTTTAGAATTTGACATCACTTTTGACCATGGACAGCATTGCATTAAATATGGTACAAAAGTGGGTTTCCCTCCCCTTTACACACAGTTTTGCAATTTTTACAAGTGCATCCTTCATTATCCTATCATGACAGCAACAATCTTTATCCTTATGAGTACAAGAGCTCACAGCAGGACTCCTTCATAGCTCTCAACTTGTTCTTGATGCATGTCTAGTTCTGCTTATTGGTTTGAGAGGTTGGGATGATATTACATCTTGCCTTATATTTTTTACCCTGGCTGCCTATTTTGTAAGAGGCTGTCATAAACTAGGCCTACTGAGTTTTGAAGCTGGTTATTTTTCAGAGCTCCTCCTTCAGCCCACCCTGATGGGTATTGTACTCCAGTGAAACAAGACCTTTAGGAATTCCACCACCATCATGTCTTAGATCTGAAATAACATGGCAATAGACACAAAAGGAGACAGAGAAAGTGGGCCTTAAAAACCTCTAAGGATGGAGATTCCACCACCTCCCTAGGCAACCCATTCCAGTGCTTCACCACCCTCCTAGTGAAATAGTGTTTCCTAATACCCAACCTAGACTCCCCCACTTCAACTTGAGACCATTGCTCCTTGTTCTGTCATCTGCCACCACTGAGAACAGCTGAGCTCCATCCTCATTGGAACCCTCTTCAGATAGTTGAAAGCAGCTATCAAATCCTCCCTCACTCTTCTCTTCTATAGACTAAACAAGCCCAGTTCCCTCAGCCTCTCCTCGTAAATCAAGTGCTCCAGCCCCCTAATCATTTTCATTGCCCTCTGCTGGACTCTCTCCAATTTGTCCACATACTTTCTGTGGTGGGGGGCCCAAAACTGGATGCAGTACTCCAGATGTGGCCTCACCAGTACCGAATAGAGGGGAATAATCACTTCCCTCGATCTGCTGGCAATGCTCCTACTAATGCAGCCCTATATGCCGGGCAACAAGGGCACACTGCTGACTCATATCCAGCTTCTCATCCACTGTAATCCCCAGGTCCTTTTCTGCACAACTGCTGCTTAGCCAGTAGATTCCCAGCCTGTAGTGGTGCATGGGATTCTTCCGTCCTAATTGCAGGACTCTGCTACTTGTCCTTTTTGAACTCATCAGATTTCTTTTGGCCCAATCCTTCAATTTGTCTAGGTCACTCTGGACCCTATCCCTACCCTCCAGCATATCTACCTCTCCCCACAGCTTATATAGATAAAATTGCACTGCTGTCTCATTTATGGATATAATCTAGATTTTCCTTCCCTTCATTCATTTTTACAATTGGCCATTTACAGAAAAACTGGACCTTTAATTCCTCAGGATTCATTTGCTATTGAAACTATTGAATTTTAATTTTGATTTTCAAGAAGTAAATGTGAGTAAGATAATATCTTGTCTTATTCTACATTAGTCGGCATCTCAAAATCAGTGTAAATTTTGGTATGGCTGGCTGATTAGAATAGTTAGGGGTGATGCCGGTCTTTTATATATCTAGCTAGCTATTTAAGGATTTATACCACTCTTACCATCATGGTATGTGTGTACATGAAGTTCATGACCAAAATCATAGACAGAATAGCGTGGGAGAAAAAACGAGGACATCATCACTGAACTGTATTTTTAGAATTCTGGGTGTGGGATGGTTGAAAGGCAAAACCGAGATATACTCATTGAAATCTACAGATGATGCAGCATCAGAAATGGAATAGCAGAAGATGCTGCATATCAGGAATAATGCACTTTGACAAAGCTGAGAGTGGAGTGCGACTCAGGACTGAAAAAAGGAGACAGGAGGTGTCAAGGTTCCTTCCCCACTCTGAACTCTAGGGTACAGATGTGGGGACCTGCATGAAAACCTCCTAAGCTTACTTTTACCAGTTTAGGATAAAACTTCCCCAAGGTACAAACTATATTATCCTTTGCCCTTGGACTTACACTGCCACCACCAAACGTTTGACTGGGTTTGGAAATGTCTTTCCCCCCAAAATTCTCAGCAAAACCTTGCACCCTCCTGCCTGGGGAAGGCTTGATAAAAATCCTCACCAATTTGCATAGGTGACCACAGACCCAAACCCTTGGATCTTAAGAACAATGAAAAAAGCATTCAATTTCTTACAAGAAGAATTTTAATATAAGAAAAGGTAAAAAGAATCACCTCTGTAAAATCAGGATGGTAAATACCTTACAGGGTAACTAGATTGAAAACATTGAGAATCCCTCTAGGCAAAACCTTAAGTTACAAAAAGACACAAAGACAGGAATATCCATTCTATTCAGCACAGCTTAATTTTCTCAGTGCATTTAAAGAAATCATAATCTAACTCATATCTAGCTAGATTACTTACTAAGTTCTAAGACTCCATTCCTGTTCTGTCCCCGGCAAAAGCATCACACAGACAGACAGACCCTTTGTTTCTCTCTCCCTCCAGCTTTGAAAGTATCTTGTCTCCTCATTGGTCATTGTGGTCAGGTGCCAGCGAGGTTATCCTAGCTTATTAACCCTTTACAGGTGAAAGGGTTTTTCCTCTGGCCAGGAAGGATTTTAAAGGTATTTACCCTTCCCTTTATATTTATGACAACTCCATTAGCTACATCTCTAATGCAAATATTGAATATACTGGACCCAGGAACCAGGACTACTACTCTTTAAGTAAGGTCTTTCAAGCAGTTTTGTACGCACCATTTATTAATTTCATATATACCACATTACTTTAGCTTACTTATGATAATGTCATGTGGGACTGTGTCTAAAGACTTACTAAAATCAAGATATGTAATATCTACACCTTTCCTTCTATCCACTAGATCAGTAGCCAAGTCAAAGAAGGAAATTAATTGGTTTGGCATGATTTTTTCTTGATCAATCTATGTTATCTATGAAGTATCACCCTATTATACTCTAGGTGCTTACAAATTGATTGTTTCATAATTTGTTCCAGTATCTTTCCAGGTAGCAAAGTTAGGCTGCCTGTTCTATAATTCCCCAGGTCCTCTTTGTTCCCCTTTTTAAGATCAGTACTATGTTTGCCCTTCTCCAATCCTCTGAACTTCCCCAGAGTTCTCAAAGATATTTCCTAATGGTTCCGAGATTGCTTCAGCTATTTCCTTAAGTACTCTGGGGTGAATTTCCTCAGGCCCTGCTCACTTGAACACATGTAACTTATCTAATTATTATTTATCCTGTTCTTTCCCTGTTTTGGCTTCTGTTTCTTCCCCCACGCAGTTAATATTAATTTTGCTTAAATATTTGGTATAATTGACTATTTAGTGAAGATAGAAGCAAGATAGGCACTAAAAACCTCAGCCTTCTTGATATAGATTCATAGATACTAAGGTCAGAAGGGACCATTCTGATCATCTAGTCCGACGTCCTGCACAGTGCAGGCCACAGAATCTCACCCACCCACTCCTATGAAAAACCTCACCTATGTCTGAGCTATTGAAGTCCTCAAATCGTGGTTTAAAGACTTCAAGGAGCAGAGAAGCCTCTCTCAAGTCAACCATGCCCCATGCTACAGAGGAAGGCGAAAAACCTCCAGGGCCTCTCCAATCTGCCCTGGAGGAAAATTCCTTCCTGACCCCAAATATGGCGATCAGCTAAACCCTGAGCATATGGGCAAGATTCACCAGCCAGATACTTCAGAAAATTCTTACCTGGGTAACTCAGATCCCATCCATCTAATATCCCATCTCAGGGGATTAGTCCTATTTACCCTGAATATTTAAAGATCAATTACTTACCAAAATCCCATTATCCCATCATACCATCTCCTCCATAAACTTATCAAGTAGAATCTTAAAACCAGATAGATCTTTTGCCCCCACTGCTTCCCTTGGAAGGCTATTCTAAAACTTCACTCCTCTGATGGTTAGAAACCTTCGTCTAATTTCAAGTCTAAACTTCCTGGTGGCCAGTTTATACCCATTTGTTCTTGTGTCCACATTGGTGCTGAGCTGAAATAATTCCTCTCCCTCTCCTGTATTTATCCCTTTGATATATTTATAGAGAGCAATCATATCTCCCCTCAACCTTCTTTTAGTTAGGCTAAACAAGCCAAGCTCCTTAAGTCTCCTTTCATAAGACAAGTTTTCCATTCCTCGGATCATCCTAGTAGCCCTTCTCTGTACCTGCTCCAGTTTGAATTCATCCTTTTTAAACATGGGAGACCAGAACTGCACACAGTATTCTAGGTGAGGTCTCACCAGTGCCTTGTATAATGGTATTAAAACCTCCTTATCCCTACTGGAAATGCCTCTCCTGATGCATCCCAAAACCGCGTTCGCTTTTTTCACAGCCATATCACATTGGCAGCTCATAGTCATCCTATGATCAACCAATACTCCAAGGTCCTTCTCTTCTTCCGTTACTTCTAATTGACGCGTCCCCAGCTTATAACTAAAATTCTTGTTATTATTCCCTAAATGCATAACCTTACACTTCTCACTATTAAATTTCATCTTATTACTATTACTCCAGTTTACAAGGTCATCCAGAACCTCCTGTATAATATCCCAATCCTTCACTGAATTGGCAATACCTCCCAGCTTTGTATCATCTTCAAACTTTATTAGCACACTCCCACTTTTTGTGCCAAGGTCAGTAATAAAAAGATTAAATAAGATTGGTCCCAAAACCGATCCCTGAGGAACTCCACTGGTAACCTCCCTCCAACCTGACAGTTCGCCTTTCAGTAGGACCCGTTGCAGTCTCCCCTTTAACCAATTCCTTATCCACCTTTTGATGTTCATATTGATTCCCATCTTCTCCAATTTAACTAACAATTCCCCATGTGGCACGGTATCAAATGCCTTACCGAAATCTAGGTAAATTAGATCCACTGCATTTCCTTTATCTAAAAAATCTGTTACTTTTTCAAAAAAGGAGACTAGGTTGGTTTGGCACGATCTGCCTTTTGTAAAACCATGTTGTATTTTGTCCCATTTACCATTGACTTCAATGTCCTTAACTAATTTTTCCTTCAAAATGTTTTCCAGGACCTTGCATACTACAGATGTCAAACTAACTGGCCTGTAGTTACCCGGATCACTTTTTTTTTCCTTTCTTAAAAATAGGAACTATATTAGCAATTCTCCAATCATTTGGTACTACTCCTGAGTTTACAGATTCATTAAAAATTCTTGCTAATGGGCTTGCAATTTCAGGTGCCAATTCCTTTAATATTCTTGGATGAAGATTATCTGGGCCCCCCGATTTAGTCCCATTAAGCTGTTTGAGTTTCACTTCTACCTCAGATATGGTAATATCTACCTCCATATCCTCATTCCCATTTGTCATGCTACCATTATCCCTAAGATCCTCTTTAACCTTATTAAACACTGAGGCAAAGTATTTGTTTAGATATTGGGCCATGCCTAGATTATCTTTAACCTCCACTCCATCCTCAGTGTTAAGCGGCCCCACTTCTTCTTTCTTTGTTTTCTTCTTATTTATATTACTATAGAACCTTTTACTATTGGTTTTAATTCCCTTTGCAAGGTCCAACTCTACTCGACTTTTAGCCTGTCTCACTTTATCCCGACATGTTCTGTCCTCAATTAGGTAGCTTTCCTTGCTGATCCCTCCCATCTTCCACTCCCTGTATGCTTTCTGCTTCTTCTTAATCACCTCTCTAAGATGCTTGCTCATCCAGCTTGGTCTATAACTCCTTCCTATGAATTTTTTCCCCTTTCTTGGGATACAGGCTTCCGATAGCTTCTGCAGTTTTGATTTAAAGTAATCCCAGGCCTCCTCTACGTTTAGATCCATAAGTTCTTCAGTCCAATTCACTTCCCTAACTAATTTCCTTAATTTTTGAAAGTCAGCCCTTTTGAAATCAAAACTCTATTTGCAGATTTATTTTTGTTAATCTTTCCATTCAGTTTGAACTGAATTAGCTCATGATCACTTGAGCCGAGATTGTCCCCTACAACCATTTCTTCTATGAGGTCCTCGCTACTCACCAAAATTAAATCTAAAATGGCATCCCCTCTAGTCGGTTCAGCAACTACTTGATGAAGGAATCCATCAGCTATTGCATCTAGGAAAATATGAGCCCTATTATTATTACTAGCACTGGTCCTCCAGTCTATATCTGGGAAGTTAAAGTCTCCCATGATCACTCAGTTTCCATTAGTATTTACTTGATTAAAGACATTAAAAAGGGCTCTATCCATATCCAAATTAGATCCCGGAGGTCTATAGCACACCCCAAGCATTATCGTAGGAGAGGCTTTACTAATTTTCTTCCCCAGTGTAATTTTTGCCCAGACGGACTCTGTCTTATCCATTGCATCGCTTCTTATTTCTTTACATTCTACCTCATCATTGATATACAATGCTACTCCACCCCCTTTACCTTTGTTTCTGTCTTTCCTAAACAGCACATACCCTTCAAATAGTAGTCCAGTCATGACTACTATTCCACCATGTTTCTGTTATCCCTATAATATCTGGTTTCACTTCCTGCACCAGTAGCTCTAGTTCCTCCATATTGTTACCTAGGCTCCTCGCATTGGTGTACAAACATCTTAATTTTTGCTGTTTGGCCTCGCTCACATTTTGTACCCTATTAGGCACAGTCATTCTACAGCTAGTATAACCTATTAGACTAGTATCCACACCGCCCTCGCTCCTTATATACATTTAGGTCTTTGTTTCTTTTGTTTCTTGGAAGGCATGTGCTATGCTAGATTTGTGTTACTCAGCTCCTGATACCTCATATCCGGCGGGTTATAATGATGGAAATTTTAGACTCTGCCCAAGTGGAGTTTAGAGTTGTGGTTAGCTACAAAGTCTGGATTGGAGCTGAACTCCCCAAAGTTCAATGGATTCTGCATCCAAGTTTTTGGTTTGACACTTTTTCTAAAGACAAAGTATAATTTACTAGAGGAAATGACACATAAAGCTTCAAGGAGGGAACTGTGTGCTCCATGAGCTGCCTGAAATAACAAATCCTTTAATATGCCTTTCCTTGTGCTTGGGCCAAACTTCACCCCAGTAGAATTTATGCTTCTATATAATCTCTTTTACTGTAAGTACTGTCATTTATTCCTGAATTATACAGCATAAGTAATTTTTATTTATACCAATGAACAACTGCTCTAAAAATAAAGATCCTATAACCATTTGATCATACAACCATTTATTTTACCTGTAGGTCCTTAGAAAGAAGCTTAGCTCTTAGGCATATTAAGTGGCAATTTTTTTTCCTTGTCCTGTAGGTGAATTCCCAGGGAAGAGTGTGTCTGCTGGCACCATCAGGCTGTCCTGATAGAAGTAAAACAGTCAAGAGAGGAAGAACTATTTGCTGTGTGATGTTCCAGCTGAAACCACACAGGAATTTTAGACTCCACTACCCCAACCCAAAGAGCTGAAAACAAAGGGGCCTTTTATCTGTAAGAGTTCAAATGGTGCTGACTGTGCCTATGGTGTTAATTTCAAAGCATGGTTGAAATATGCTGGATTTATTGAGCAATAGATTCTGTAAAACACCGAATCAGTGGAGCTACACAAGCTGAGGATCTGACTCCATGAATCCACTATTTTAATTTTATGGTCCTATTACCTTTCTGTTTACCACCCTGAATGGGCTTTCTGTCATCTGTTCACTGCTATGAGTTCACATTCTAATCAAAGCAGCTGGAGGGGAGGTACAGTGGGTTCACTTCAAAGTTTCATTCATGTTTCAGAGATATCAATGGCTCTGTCTTAAAATGGAGAATACAACTAGAAACAGTAATATCTCCACAAATTGAATGAATTTTTTTAGTCTGCCTCTTCATTCCTTTAAAATTTTCCATTTTATTTCTAGAACTGATCCAAAAATGGAACCACAGTTTTGGGAAGAATCATAAAATTGATTTAATTATGCAGATTTTGAAATGGAGCCATTTGGGTTGGTTGGTTGGTTGGTTGGTTGGTTGGTTGGTTGGTTGGTTGGTTGGTTGGTTTTTTGTTTGTTTGTTTGTTTCAAATTTTGTTTTTATTTTTTAAAATCTTTATTTCCTGTTGTGGCATCCCCCGGGGTGCAATCTAGACTATTAGAACCACTGCGTCCCTTTCGCTTTCCAGCCCATGGTACCTTTTACACTGCTTTGCTACTGCCAAGCCGCTTCTTCGGGCTCCGATCACACACAGCCCTTAGCATGTAAAGTCTCTCTCATAAACGTTACATGAATGTTCTCCCCGCCACTCATGAACTACCTACAGCACAACACCCACAAATTCCCCAGCCCCAGTCTTGCACCCCAGATAGGTGCATTTTATACTGATCAGTAGACTACCTGTGCAGTATAAGCTCATATTAGTCTGGTATTCCAACAAAGGGCAATGTTTACATGCACCAATGTTTATATGCAGTCTTAGTGGAGTCTCCAAGCATTTAACTTCAAATACACACTGGATTAGATAAAAGAATAAAATGAGTTTATTATTAAATAAAGAAAGATTTTAAGTGATTTACAAGTGATAAAGCATAAAAATCAGAGTGGGTTACAAAAGAAATAAAATATAAATATGCAAGCTAATTCCTAAACTTTACCAAGCTGAATAAGATTTGAAAGCAAAAAAGGTTTCAGTCACCTAAAAACTTTCAGCAGTCCATACTAACTGGAAAGCCTTCCAGCTAGGACCACTCCCCCCAGTTCAATGATATTCCTATTGTCTTTCAAGCGATCTTGCAGCCATGAGTAGAGATGGGGGAGGAGAGGCAATTTGTGTGTTGTTTGTTCTTCATTCTTATACCACAAGCCCTTGTGCTGGAAAAATCCTTATTGGGTTATGGGGTTAGGCAGTTCTATTGCACACATGCTCTGGAATCTGCCCTTCATATAAATTATAAATTCTTTGGTTTATACCTTCCCCCTGCTGGTGAATGTCCATTTAAGTAGCTAATAGTTTCTCAACACCTGTACTCAGGTCATATGTTGTCTCTAAGGATGAGTCTGTGGGGGGTTCCCCAGAACCATAACACATTTTAGTAACATTATACAGTAAAATCTCATAGTTTCACATGCAGTGCTGTTACACACATCATAACAGGACAATGATGTTCAACAAATTATGAGTTTTCAAATGATACCTCACATGGCATACTTTGTACAATTTATATCACAACCATATATAAGGGGAGAACATGGGGTACACTATATTACATGGGGTACAGGGTGTCACACCCATATTATTTACCTTTTTTTCCTTTTCTTCTTTCTTTATCTCCTCACCCCACTTTTATTCCCTAGTCATTTTCAAGAATACATTTACAGGCTTTATTCCATCCATAAAGTCTAGGACTCCGTAGCCAGCAGGATCATAACTAACAGTCTCAGTGTGGCAGTAATAGAAATCCTGTTGCCATGTAAGCCATGAGCATTTACCTTAAAAATTATAATATTTTTTTACACCCAAAGAATTTCAGAGAACTTTATAACAAATGCATGAGGTCCTGTGTACTGCACAGCGAGCTGGACCTAAATTCTGAACCAAGGTCCCTGGTTTCTCCAGTACATTGGTGAGACAGAATGGAAATTCTGGAACAGTTTCATTTAAATGTGTATCATAGAGGTGTATAATGAACTAAAATATGAAAACCATTAAGTCTCCATGTTATATTTTGATATTCAATTGAATTCATTTTACCCAGTCTCCTACATGAGATCTACAACGACTGCAAGCAGTTGGTGCCACAGTTCAGCATCTCATTAAAAAAGGACATAGACTTATAGATCCATAGGGTTAGAAGAAACTGCAAGTGTTATCTAGTCTAACCCCCTGCCAAGATACAGGAATTGTTGTGTCTGAACCATCCAAGACATATGGCTATACTGCCTCATCTAAACCAGCACAGAACTTCTCATTGAGCAATGAAGTTCAGAACTGCTGCAGAGGGAAAGGTCCCACTCCTGAATGACCAGCAACAATTCCTGCAGCACCAGATTTTACTTGGAAGTCTCCAGTCCAAGTTCTGACCAGGCATGATCTTATGAAATAAAGGAAATAATCATGGGTTTGTCAGAGATTATGACTGTTACCTCTGGTGAACTCATACTTTGTTCAGAGAGAGGTTCACAGTCAGGGGGTCTTGTTGGGTCCATCATTGTTCCTATATTCCTACCCATCTAGTGATATTTCCCAAGTGTCTAACATCAGAGTGTCTAGGCTGTGCACAGGAAATTTTTTAAAAAAAGTCAAATCATTCCAGGACAGATAGTCAATTCTACATTCATTTTTTTTTATTTAGATTCTGGTTTCATCTATCTTTGAGTTCACTGACAGGTTTTTCTTCTGCCTTGGTTCTCTGGGGAACACTGACAGTAAAGAGGTTCATCACAGCATGATCTGATGATGGGAAGAGTTTGACTTTTCCTGAATTTCTTTGGAAGTATATTAAAGAGCAATGACAGTTCATTATTATTAGAGTTGGGCAAAAATTTTCGCAGAAACCATTTTTTTAACAAAAAATGCATTCAGGTTGACTGAAACAATTAGTGAATTTAGAGTCAATTTCAGCTAATTGTTTTAGTTGAATAAAAAATAAATTTCAGAAACTTTAAATGGTTCATTTTGACATTTCTGAAATGAAATTATATATACAAATATAAGAACAGCCATACTGGATCAGACCAATGGTCCACCTAGCATAGTATCCTGTCTGCTGATAGTGGACTGTGCCAGATACTTCAGAGGGACTGAACAGAACAAGGTGATTACCAGATGATCCACACAATGTCATCCAGTCCCAGCTTCTGGCAGTTAGAAGTTTAAGGATGCACGGAACATGGAATTGCATCTCTGACCATCTTGACCAATAGTCAATAATAGTCAATACCCTCCATGAACTTATTCAGTTCTTTTTGAACCCAGTCATACTTTTGGCCTTCACAACATCCCCTGGCAATAAATTCCACAGGTTGACTGTGTTGTTCTGTGTGTTTCCTTATGTTTGTTTCAAAACTCCAGCCAATTAACTTCATTGGGTGACTCCTGATTCGACCACATGTTTTCACTTTTTGTTTTAGGAAGGCATTTTGTTTAAGAATTTCCTTCAATTTTATTAAAACAAAACCAAAAACAAACAAGAAAACAAAAAAAATTAAAAGGTTAAAAACTCTCAAAAACAAAATGTTCAATTTTTGACATTTATTGCTAGAAATGTGTGTATGTGTGTGTGTGTGCGTGTGTATATATTAAGTGAAGGTTGTTTTAAGTAGTTGAAAAACCTCCACACACTTGAGTGTGGATACCATTCTGTCCTCTCACACTGAGTACTTTCCTCAGAATTAGAGCTAGGATCTCCCCACTGGCTTTTACCATGCAGGAGGGATGTGGCACTGCATAGGTACTGCTATGAGTTTGAGAGCTAGAAATACTTCTGTGGGCTTTCTGATGAAACAACATTAAATTCAACCAAGAGAGTCGAGTATTTACCCCACAACATAGCAACACTGTTGCGAAGGTCAGCACTACACACTGCAAACTGATCTTGGATGAGACGATTGAACAAAGAAAAATGTCACAGCCTCCTGGTGCTCTGACTGAGCAGGTAATTTGTCATGAGCCTACATGTGTTAGTGTACCTGTAGCTCCTACGGGGTGCTAGTACCAGGTTAAGAATATAAGAATGGCCATCGTGGGTCAGACCAAAGGTCCATCTAGCCCAGTATCCTGTCTTCTGACAGTGGCCAATGCCAGATGCCCCAGAGGGAATGAACAAAACAGGTAATCATCATTTTTTGTCTACAATAAACCCGGCCAAGTGCCTTTGCCACTGAACTGAGCCTGTGGTCTTTCTTATGAACACCATCAAAGTCTGATGAATTAACATGCTGCAGTGTCTGCTAGTGCAGCTGACATCAGAGCTCCAAAAAGAACAACACTGGCAGTCGTAACAACATTCCACAGCACTAGCAACAACAGGCAGCAAATGATAGCTCCCTTTCAGGTAGCAAACAATTTGGTTACACCTTGGTACTTTTTCCTGTTATGTGAGTCTCTCTCGCTATCCTCATATTAAAGGATATTAGATATTAGAGGATAAAATCCTCATATTAAAGGCTCAATAGCAGTGAGCAGAGGTAATATGAGTGTCTACTGAAGGCAGCAGCTTATACCACACAGGAAGCATCTGGCTCACATTGCTAGTGAGAAACCCTGCACCTGACCAGAGAACTCAGAGCATAGAAACATTTAGAGTTAAAGACAAGTCAGCTAAGAAGAGTAAATTTCTAATGTTTTTCTTCCAGATTAATTTATGTTTGCAAAGTTAATTTGTGTGAACGTATACAGATGCTAGAAAAGTATAAAAGGTCAAAATCGCTCAATTTCTAGGGCCTTTGTGCAGTTTTTTCTCTACTTTCTTAGATTCTCAGCCTTCATTGAGAAACACACAGCAAACAAACTCACAAGGAACCCCACTAACATAGTTCATATCTTTTTCCACTTTCACAGAATCAATGATGCTGCTAACCTGTTTATCTCACCTTGCAGGAAACCGGCTGTGGTCAAACATCAATAACTGAGAGTAACAGCTCAGTTATGCATATACAACATCTCACAAACTTCAGGCTGTTTTAACTTGCACCAGGTTGTTTCCAGACTAGAGAACTGAACTGCTTGTTACTGAATGACTAGGCTAGGCTGGTTTAAGTGCATCCTCTCTAGACATGCTAATTCATGTTAAGAAACATTTCAGATTTGCCCTGCATTCACATTAGCTCTATTATAAACCTTTTCAATTACAATGGTTTCTTGGCACATCACCCAATAAAACCCAGAAGTGGATTTCTGGAGATTTTTGAAATGCCACCATTGAGGACTGGTTGAATCATTCCAGGTCACACCGACACTAATGCAATTCAAACCAAAATGGGTTAAAATAACTACTTACATTTTTAACACTGCTGAAAGCAAGTCTCCAGCAAAAGGTATTTGTCATGCCTTTGCAGTGCTTCTGTGAGTGGACACAGGGTAGTAAACATACTGCGGGAGCACAGGGTTCCTACCATGGTACTTTCTCCCAGTATAGACAAGGTAAGGTGAATGGGTCATGACCAGCAGGACCATCTTGTAGAGCAAGGAGATCTTTGTCCCTAGCACAGGGTGCTGAAAGAAGAGTATCAGACAAATTCCTCACAGTGGATCCTGAGAGCTCAGCCTTAGACCTGGGGGACTTCCCAGATACTTATGTCAAAGAAACTTTGTCTTCACTACTGGAAAGATGGAATTCTTGCTTATTATTCTTTATCGTCTTTATGCTTTTTGTCTCAGTGAGGTTGTAGAAATGCATAATAAATCAGAGGTGATTATATATTTAAACACTGTAGGCAAAATTTTCAAAAGCACCTAAGAGATTTAGGAACTTAGGCCCAGAGCCTCAAAGGTATTTAGATGCCTAACTCTCTTTGAGGATCTGGGCAAGACTTTTTTAAGGTGTTTGATTTACTACCCCATAAACCGAGATAAAAAACTAGCACTATATAGTGCCAATGAATTCAGCTTGAATTCTGGAAGAACAAAATAAAAATAGCCGACAAGAAATGTTTTCATCTCTTTTGCTGTCTCACAGGGCCTGAGCTATGAAACAGAAGCAGAGATCCCGAGGATCAGCGTGGGCTAGCCCTAAAAGACATTCAGACCTGACAGATTACTGTAACACTGTCATTGTCACTTTTTAAACCATAGCCTGTAACTTATTTGTGTATATATACTTGCCTGCTTTAACCTTGTAATAACTGTCTCATCTCTTTTTTCGTGTTAATACATTTTTAATTAGTATATTACAGGATTGGCTACAAACATTGTCTTTGGTGAGAGATCAAAGGTACAAATTGACCTGGAGTAAGTGACTGGTCTCTTGGGAGGAAGCATCTTTCATGTATAGCAACCATCATTAAATCCAGCTTGCCTGGGTGGCAAAATAGACTGGAAGGTCCAAGGGGACTGTCCATGGTAAGACTGTCACAGTACTTTAGGGGGTTGTGTTTGTTACTGAGTTTGTGAAATCTAATTATAGCATACACATCCAGTTTGGGGTCTCTGCCCTGCTTCTCTGGACAGTCTTCCTTGAGGCTGGCACTCATGGTCGTGAACCACTCTAGACAGCATGTCAGAAGGTCTTATTGCCTACCTCCACAAAAGGAAAGTTTAAGGCAAGTTGGTATTTAGTCAAGTTGTTTGCATGAAGAGGTTATTTTAGGATGAACCATCCCGCACGTCATCAAGGTGGGTGTCCTTCCCTCTCAGATTGAGGTATTGAGAACTTTCCTTTATATTAGAACTGGAAAATCCTATTAGTTTTCACTGTTCAGGAGGGATGCAGATCCACTTCACAGACAACGCACTTCAGACCAACATTCCTTTCCTGAATCTTGACAAGAGATACAGGCTGAATTTCTAAACAGCGCCTGGACGTTTGCCTCATCATACTGCAACGCTGTGACAAAGTGGGGACCATGTCACTTGAGCTAATTTTTGTTGAGAAAATTGAAAAAGGAAAAATGTCAAACTGAACAAATGTCTCTCTCTTGGCTCCAAACAATTCTGATTCTGCTCTGCTACTCTTTCCTAGTATTTAAATCCCCAGGGGAGAAAGACCATCTGACTGTCCTCTTTTTGTTGGGTTAGCAGCAGCCAACAGAAGAAATGAGAATGTGATTTGAAGGCTCTGGCTTCTGCCACAGAGGAAGTGTTTGTCAGAAGCCCTGCACCCTAAGCAGTACACTCAGAACAAGTTACAAATAAGAAGGTGAATAGGAGTAAAATTCTGCAGTTTTACTTCCACATTAACTCATATTTTTTACTAAATCAATTCAATGTTTTAATGTGTATGTGTTTGTGTACGAGTGAGACATTAGAAAGCTGCAGGTACAAAAATCAATTTGGAGAGCCCTTCTGTAGTGTTTTCTGCATTCCTCAGATTCTGAGTTTTCTTATGCAAGAAAAAAAAACCCAACCAACCAAGACTTCTAACACAGTAGTTATAGTTATTTCCACTGTGCAGAGCTTCACAGTGTAACCGATGCTGCTAATCTGGTCACCTTACAGGAAACTGGCAGCAACCCAGCAGCAATAACTGAGAGGATCAGCTCCGTTATGTGTACAAAACATTTCGTAAACAGTTTAAATACATACTTTAGAACTGAGCCACTAGTTAGCAAATAGGTAGTGTAGAAATGGTTTAAACACAAATGGTTCAGTGTCTCCACTCCAGTCAGGCTGCTGATGCTGGTTTGCAGGTTTGTCCTGCATCTTCACAACCACTCTTCTAAAATTCTGTAAGTTGCAGTGCCCTGTGGGCACCTATCCCATCATTCCCAGCACAAGTGTGAGAAATAGTGGGTTCTGGGAGATTATGAAAGGCCACTGTTGTACAGTTGTTATTACTGGGAGGGCTCCTTGATCCATTTCAGCCAGTCCTGTCCACAGTCATTCTAAAATGATCCAGACTGAAATGGTTGGGACCTCACAGTATTTACCTCTGTTGGAAGGAAGCCTATTACCAACAGCATCTGGCATAAATGTGAATCATTGGGATCACTTTGGTAAGTGGACATGAGGTGTGTATCTAGTGAACTAGGAAGACCGTAGTGTTCTTGGCATGGTACATTTCTCTAATGGGGACAAAAGGAAACTGACTGTGTCATGAGGCACAAGGACAGCTTGTCCCCAAGCACAATGTACTGGAGTTGAGGAGGTGAAGTGATAGAGAATCACTTTTGACCATGCCCAGTCCATGGAATGCAAAGGTGGGATCACATCTTCCAGTTGTGCACTCTGTGTAACATCATCTTTAATTATCTAGTGATGTCAATGAGAACTTCTACTCCGTGACTATAACAGCTCACAGCAGGGTTTCACTTTTGCTATCATCTTGTTCATGATGTACTTGAGGTTTGCTTACTCCTTTGAGAAGCTGGGGGGGGGGGGACATGTGGTTTTGCCTTTGCTGTTTTGGCCCCAAGGACATGGATATTGATTCCACAGGATATCCATTTCAGTCCATTCCACATACTTTTAAAGAACACCTTCAAGCTATTTTCCCCAAAAGGAATTTTTAATCTGACCAATGTTATCTTCATATCTGAATTTATTTATCATGGCTTTTTTTTCCTGTGATTGAATGAAATACAATAAAATAAAAAGAAATCATACAAGGTGGCAACTAAATCAGATTTTTTTCAATTTTCAACAATTTATTGAAAAAAAAACTATTTTAATCAGATAATGGACTAATTACCATTTTACAATAAATTATCACTGAATTGGAAAAAGAAAAAAGAGAACAGCTTTGCCTGTTGGGAGGGCTGAGATTGGCTGTGGGTATCCAAAAGACATGTGGTTTATCAGATTTCTTTCTGTTATAAGAGGCCAATCCCAGCTCCTTTTGACACAGACTCATGAACAACGTATGATCTCAGCAAAGTACATTATAACTTTACAATTTAAACACAGCCTTTGAAGAGGAAAAGATGAAAGGGTTAGTATTTATTTGGAGATATTTTTTGCTGGGTTTGGAATGCCCAGTTTTTATGATTTTCATGATCTATCTTGTACGGACACATCAGACTCTGGCACATGAGCTGGCAGCTCACAAATGTAGCGCTTTGTATCTTTGCAGTCATCAGAGAAGAGTTCTCTTCCTCTGATGACTGCACAGTCACCATTCACATATCCTTTCTTTACTGCAAACCTATGATAGAAAAAATGTTATTTCCAGCCATTCTAGTTATATCTATATCACTATCTTGTTTTTTCAAGGGCAAAAATGTCTAATCTGAACACCGTGGTAGATGGCATCAACAAATAATTTTAATAATAATGAAACAATTGTGGAGAAACAAAGGGGACATTGTTAAAATCAATTATTAAATTTGGCATTTATGAATGCAATGAATAACTACGTTGAATAGAGTCAGGAGTAGTGCATCACATGCTGTGCAAACTTTTCACTTAACTGCCAGTGCACCTTAGACATGACACACAACCTCTTCTCTACATCTTCTTCTTTTTTTTGGTCCTACTCTGCTCAGGAGTTCCAATGCACTTTATTATTTACCTGTAGCATCCCCTTCCCTTCAACTTTTGGTGTTTCATCACCTATGGAGTTTGGGCAATATTTCTCAACTTCACTGGCAACATCTTCTGATGACTTGATCCTTCAAAGCACTCTAAAAATATATTTCAGTGATGACATGTTGTTCCTTACTATTTCATTCTGGGTTTCTCTCCCTTATAGCACTGTGAATGCACTTCTTGGAAATGAGAAGTTTCTAGTTGTGTCTGGAACTTACTGCTCAGTGGGGAAAGCTGTGCCATTCCCCCACATCCAGGGTCTGTCGGTCTTGTCACGTAATAATCCTACCAAGTGCGAAGTTGCCAGAGGGTTTATGAAATCCTGTAGGAGGACAAAGCCAATTCATGAAGTTACATTCCTTTCCCTGCCCATTTCAAGGTTGTATGCATATCAGATATCTGCTCATTTCATTTGTGTATGAATATCAGGTACAATGCTGATGCAGCCTCATGGTTGAGCAACTCTGCTGGTCAGACTGATCACATTCCTCGTCATCTCCAAGAATGGTTTCAGAGTAGCAGCCGTGTTAGTCTGTATTCACAAAAAGAAAAGGAGTACTTGTGGCACCTTAGAGACTAACAAATTTGTTAGTCTCTAAGGTGCCACAAGTACTCCTTTTCTATCTCCAAGAATGTTTGCTATAGATTTTCTAGAAATTGTGAAAGAATTCTCTGTGGGTTAAATCTCTATTGACTCTCTTGTCTGGAGGACAATACCTCCCCTAGATTGCTCAAAGTGATTTATGGGGTTATTTTTATCACAGGAATAATTGTACCTTGCATATGAGAAGAACTGGGGACACTGGGGTTTTGCCTTTCAAAAGGGGCATTTTAAATGAATTTAGGGTTCAGATATGGCTCTAATGCTGGGGAGAGAAGAGGAGGAGCAAGGTAATTAGCCTTCAAGAAAAAAATCTTAAAATGCTAGATGAAGCCTAATCTAATATTCTGTAATCTTCTTTTCACAGACAAATCTTTATTGGCAGTTTTGACTATGCCACTCTCCAAAAGAGGAAGATACTCTACCAGCTCTTGTTTGCTTTCTATCTGAAGGAGTCTGGAGCCATGAGAAGAGCAGGTCATTTGATTCTCCAGGCATGGTTTGTATTCAGTAGAGAGACTGCTGAATTGGAATGAATTTGCAAACTGGATACAATTAACTTAGGCTTGAATAGAGACTGGGAGTGGATGGGTCATTACACAAAGTAAAACTATTTCCCCATGTTATTTCTCCCCCCACCCCACCCCACACTGTTCCTCAGACATTCTTGTTAACTGCTGGAAATGGCCCACCTTGATTATCACCACAAAAGTTTTTCCTCCTCCCCCGCCCCCTTGCTGGTAGTAGCTCATCTTAAGTGATCACTCTCCTTACAGTGTGTATGATAAAACCCATTGTTTCATGTTCTCTGTGTGTGTATATAAATCTCCCCACTGTATTTTCCAATGAATACATCCAAAGAAGTGAGCTGTAGCTCACAAAAGATTATCTCAAATAAATCTATTAGTTTCTAAGGTGCCACTCCTGTTCTTTTTGTGAATACAGACTAACACGGCTGCTACTCTGAAACCAGTAGAAAAGTGGTAACATTTCTCTCCATGGGGAAACCAATTTGCTGGGCAAAGAGCAAACTTCTATCTTTAAAAAGAAAATACAATTTATGTTCCCTCTATCGCTGTTACCCTTGTCTTCCCTCCCCAGTTCACTCTGCTTGATTGTTTCATCCACTTATTGTGTTTTGTCTGTATTAACAAAAAGAAAAGGAGTACTTGTGGCACCTTAGAGACTAACAAATTTATTAGAGCATAAGCTTTCGTGAGCTACAGCTCACTTCATCGGATGCATTCCTTGATGAAGTGAGCTGTAGCTCACGAAAGCTTATGCTCTAATAAATTTGTTAGTCTCTAAGGTGCCACAAGTACTCCTTTTCTTTTTGCGAATACAGACTAACACGGCTGCTACTCTGAAACCTGTCTGTATTAAGTTTCTCATCTAGCTCATGTAGGAACAGTCTCTTATGGTGTACTTGTACAACTTCTAATAAACTGAAGGCCCATACCTGATTGGGGCCTCTAGATGTTCCTTTATTAGAATTATTAAGTTAAAATTGTAATAATAGATTTTCTGTTGTAGTTTGATTTTCAGTCAAGTGCTTCACAAACTATCTGGAGACTCACAAGCACTGACATGGTTGCTGACATTTTGAAACTGGCATGAGGATTCTTGTGCCATAGCAAATAGTCTAATTGTTATTGTACCAGTTTCACTTTCCTTTTATACACAAATCATGTTTGTTTGTTTTTCCTCCAGGGGAATTTTTTGGATTCTATACATCAAGTGTGTCTGCTATTGTAATTGATTGGCTGTTTCTTTGTCAGTAATTATTGAGCAGGATTCTTGCACAATGGATAAAATTCAGTGATGATATGCATGTGAGGCTTCTTCACACAGAGTTAGACTGCATTTATCACTCAGTTACTGATGCGCAGGTGTTAGGAAATCTAAGATGGTGAAACCTATATGCTGAGAAACACCAGAGATGGAACGCGTTAAAGTGGGAGGTTGACTAGTTTATCTTACAGCTTCTTAACAGATGACCAGAGTGGCAACAGATGAGGAAGAAAAACCAGCTGGTCTGCAAGGAGAAGACTTGCTGCTGGCCCCCTCAGACAGTAGACAGTGCTCAGTCCCCGAGCCAGGTCCCCCATCCATCATGGTCAAGAACCAATATGAGGTACTGGCAGCAGGAGGTGAAGAGCAGACCCCAATGGCTTCTGAAGAAAAAACACCTGCCCTCAAGGCTGAGAAATTCATGGCCAACACATGCAAAAGGAGGAGGCATTGGATGGTGGTGACCAGGGACTCTCTTTTCATGGGAACAGAGGCATCCATCTGCTGATCTGACATGATGTCCTGGGAAATGTTCTGCCTTCCTAGAGTTCATGTCCAAGATGTTACGGAAAGGTTGCCAAGGCTCATCCATCTTTCTGACCACTTCCCCATGCAGCTTCATCCACATGGGCACTAATGATACTGACAGGTATGACCCTAGGCAGATCTTCAGTGACTACAGGGCTCTGGGAGAAAGGGTGAAGGAGTGAGGGCTGTTGAGGGTAAGGGGACAGGCAGGGATGCATGCATCCTGGAGATAAATGAATGGCTGTGAAACTCAATCGGAAGGCTTCGACTTCCTCAACTATGGGATGCTGTTCCACAGAGAATGTCTCCTGGGAAGAGTTGGGGTCCACCTGACCAAGAAGGGAAGAGCATCTTTGTACCGGGACTAGCCAACAAAATGAGGAGGGCTTCAAACTAGGTTCAAAGGGGACAGGTGACAAAAGCCCACAGGTAGGTATAAAAAAGGGTGACCTTAACATAAGGCTAAATATTTGGAAGGGGAGGGATGGAAAGTTACAATAGTATCATCATAGGAGCAATAAAAGGTATAACAATGGGGGAATTGGATCAACATTTTAGATATCTGTACAGAAATGTATATGAATGGATGGGTGAGGTTCTGTGGCCTGCAACGTGCAGGAGGTCAGACTAGATGATCATGAAGGTCTCTTCTGACCTCAAAGTCTGTGAGTCTATAAATGTAAGGAATATGGAGAATTACTAATGAGAACAGGAAATATTAGTATGCATTAGTATTATACCTAAATTGGCTTCGCAGAGACTTGGTGGGATAAATCTCATGATTGGAATATTGGTATAGAGGGTAACAGCTTGTTCAGAAAAGACAGGCAGGAAAAAAAAGGAAAGAGGTGTCTCATTATACATCAAGAGTATATACACTTGTTCTGAGGTCCAGAAGAAGGTGAGAGGTAGATAAGTTGAAAGTCTCTGGGTGAAGATAAAAGGGGAAAAAACACAAGAATCTCACAGTAGGGTTCTACTATAGACCACCAGCTAAGGAAGAGGAGTGGAGAAGGCATTTCTAGAACAAATAACAGAAATATCCAAAACAACTATCCTGGTGGTAATGGGGAACTTTATCTACCCAGACATCCATTGGAAAAGTAATATGGCAAAACACAGACTGTTCTTGGAATGTATTAGGGGCAATTTTTTATTTCAGAAGGTGGAAGCAGCAACTGGGTGGCAGCCATTTTAGATTTAATTCTGACTAACAGGGAGGAAGTGGTTGCAAATGTTATTGGCCCAGTGGATAGGAAGGATACTATGGATTTTCTATATCTTGTTTTAGTAAGGCTTTTGACACAGTCTCACAAGACATTCTCATAAGCAAACTAGGGTAATGTGGTCTATATGAAATTTATATAGGTGGGTGCAAAACTGGTTGCAAGACAGTACTCAGACTGTAGTTATCAATGGTTCACTGTCCTGGGTCTAGCATTATTCAATATTTTCATTAGTGAATTAGATAATGGAGTGGAGAGTAGATTTGTAGATGACTAAATTTGTAGATGACTCCAAGCTGGGAAGGCTTGCAAGCACACTGGAGAACAAGATTAGAATTCAAATTGACATTAACAAATTGGAGACCTACACTGAAATCAAGGAGATGAAATTCAATAATGGCAAGGGCAAAGTACTACACTTAGGAAGAAAAAAAATCGAATAATCAAATGTGCAACTGCTAAATGGAGAATAACTGACCAGGAAGTAGTACTGCTGAAAAGGATCTGGAGGGGGTTATAGTGGATCACAAATTGAATCAGAGTCAACAGTGTGATGCAGTTGTGAAAAAGGGTAATATCATTCTTGGACATATTAACAGGAGTGTTGTATGTAAGACACAGGAAGTAACTGTGCTGATTTACTTAGCACTGGTGAGCCTTCAGCTGGAGTCCTGAGTCCATTTCAGGGTGCCACCCTTTAAAAAAGGATGTGGACGTATTGAAGAGAGTCCAGAGGAGAGCAAGAAAAATGATCAAAGGTTTAGAAAAGATTGAAAAGACTGGGCATGTTAAACCTAGAGAAAGGAAAACTGAGTGGGGACCTCATAACAGTCTTGAGATATACTAAGGACGGTTATGAAAAGGGTTGTGATCAACTGATTTCCATGTTCACTGAAGATAGGGCAAGGACTCATCAATTTAGTCTAAGGGAGATTTAGGTTAGATATTAGGAAAAACTTTCCAACTCTAAGGTTAGCTCTGGAATATGCTTCCAAGGGAGGTTGTGGACTCCCTGTCTTTGGAGGTTCTTAAGAGCAGGTTGGACAAATGCTTTTCCAGGGGGATGGTCCAAGTTTATTTGATCCTGCCACAGTGCAGGTGGCTGGACTAACTGACATCTCAGAGACCCTTCCAGCTCTCCATTTCTATGATTCTATTATTATTATTGTTTCCTCACGTTAACTATTTTTCTTGCTATACTCCTTTCCGGTTGCCTTTCAACATATGAGTTAAAACAACTTTGCCTCCTTTACATTTCCTCAGGACTCACTTCTGACTTTTGCAGTGAGTGCAAATGTTTGGTAAATAAGAATAAAAAGAACTGAAATCTAGTTAACCCAAAATGTCATAATCTACTATACATCAGTCTAGCAACAACGTTGGGGATTTAATTTGAAATGATTTCAGTCTAAAGTTACAGCACATACAAGAAAAAATGTTGCCTTTTTGAAGGCAATCTTTCCTGTTCAAAACCTTTGGCAGTTTCCATTCTTACCTGGGATAATTTCCTGAAACTGGTTCAGGTTTTCCTGCTGTCTACACGGTATTTGGGACATCTGAAAAACTTAAAAGCCAAAATCATATAACAATACAATGTACCCCTTAAAAGTAAATTGTAGCAGAGTTTAATCAATATATTGTGCCTTATAGGAACACAAAGGGCGAAGTTCTACCCGCAGCCATGCCATCGGGCAGAATGTCTGTTATATTGTAATAACAACAAATTATAACATTATATGTAACATGACAGGTATTTTGTCCTTGTTAAAAGTAATCTTAAAAATAAAGATTTTGAACTTAGTAGCACCCTCAAAAAGTGTGTGGCTAAAAAGCTTGACTCTGTAAGGATTCGCTAAAAAGAGCAATTGAAAATATCCTGATTTCCAACATCTATGTTGAACACAGGTAGTGTCTGAAGTGACCACTAAGCAGAAAAATGCCCCTGTGCCCCTTCTGGCTCTTGGTCATGTGGCTAATTGGAGCTGTTATTACAAGGGGTTGTCAATTTCAGTTGTCCCTGGAAACCCCGCAAAGGGGGTGGTTCCAGAGCACAGAGGACAAGCGGGTGGAAGTGCAGCTATCACCATGGGTTTGGGAGTGTGGGAGAGAGAATATGAAAGAACCCAGCTGGTGCCCCTGCCCTGCCCCCTAAAGCCATAATTAGGCATCTGAATAAGTGGCCTGATTTTCAGAGGTGCTAATCATTTGCAGCTCTTCACTGACTTACACCCCATGAGATTCACTCTCCAGCAGTTACACAAGGAGTATGCCAACACAGAGCCTGTCTCTCAATATCTCTTTTGCTCATGCTTACCATTGGCAGCCAAGACACCCACTGCTATCACCAAAGCCAAGCATAAGATCCCCAAAATCCCTGCTACAAGCCCCCATGCAGGAGCTGGAGCAGAAGAATCTGAGAGAGAGAAAAGGGAGAAGTACAGACTTATGGGGGAAAATGTTTTTAAGCCCTAAACCAGGCATAAGCCCTGGAAGTATTTTTTCTTACTTTTGCAACAATGCTCCTTTTTTGTCTCTGCTCTTATTGTAAAGTCTTATGGAATTTAAGAATGAAGATAACAATAGCATTATAAGAGAATTTGAGTAGGGTTTATTAAAACAATACTTTATAAGTCTATAGAATTTAATAGAGAATGAGATCTTCACTAAAAATTTTAGCCATCTTATAGCAACAATACAATTCTCTACTAATTACATTGTGTAGAATGATTTAAAAACAAACAAACAGGACAAATGTTCTTATTTTCTCTTAAATTGTATCAGATTTATCCACAAGAGTGGCCTGTTCTGCTTTTCGGTCCTATTCTCCTTGTTAATGAAACACAGCTTGACCACACACCTATCCATTCACCTCCACCTACCTGCACCCCTATTCAGTTGTGTCAGAACAGGGTCGTCAGAACTCTCAAACTATGGAATGAAAACTCTTTCCATGCTCAAGATTTTACAGGTCAGGATGCCTGAATAGCAGGATCTAGTTTTAAAGAGGCCATAGGAAGGAGGCAGACTGTATTACATGGGACCTGATGGCAACAGAACAGCGTCCTGGGGTCCTAGCAGAACACCATTAAGGTCTATTTCTTCCACCTTAGCACTTATATGGAGCTTTTCAACTGTAGCACTTAAAAAAGGTGGGAAAGTTTTATCCTCATTCTACAGATGGAGGAATTGAAACAGAGAGAGGTGAAGTGCTTTGCCCTGGCTTACCAAGGGAGTGAATAAAACCCAATGATCCTGGCTGTCAGTTTGAAGCCCTATGCTTCTATGCAGCAATTAGTGAAAGAGGGGAAGCATGATATTCATTCACTGCTAGTACCATGTACACTCATGAAGGTGGAGTAAAGAAAAGGAGGCTCAGAACAAAGAGTTCTAGGAAGAATTTAAAGGGCTCTCTCTTCCCTCTTGGAAGTCCCACCATCCAGGGTACCTTAAAACAGCATTAAGGGCTCAGCTGTGCCTTTTAGGAACTGTCCTATGTTCAGCCAGTGTGGACCTGACACAGTGTGGAATCACAGACAGCTGCAGCGGCACAGGAGCTAGCAAACAGCTCTAAACAGGGGAGTTTGAGTGGGAGTTTGCAAGGGGAGTTTGGATTGTGGTGCTTGTTTGGGGTTTGCTTTTTCTGGGGGGTGTTTGGTGTGGCTTGTGTTTCCCAGATTAACAGTATTTAGGTGGGAAAGTGATGACGAATACAGAGGCAGCTGTGGGAGTGCCTCCTGTAGTGGAAGACACATTGAGGATGACTGGATGTGGAAGCTGTAGTATGTACATGATCCTGCAGGGGGGAACCGGTAAGAGTTTTTTCTGCATGAAATGCCGTCTGATAGAGCTGATGGAGGAAAAGATCCGAGGTTTGGAGATGCAGGTGGAAAGTCTGGTTGAGTTTAGGAAGGGGTTTGAGCAGATGATGGAGCAAAGATATGAGGTATCTGAAGGGAAAAGCTCAGACTCACAGATGGAAGCAGGGCTGGGGAATTTTGAGGGGAGACTGGGTGAGGAAAGTGGTCAGTGGAAACACGTGACTAAAAGAACCAGGCAGAGGAAAAGACGGGCTAGTGAAGGAGAAATAGAGCTTAGGAATAGGTTTGCAGAGTTGGAAAATGAAGAAGGGGCTCAGCAGGTACTTGTTGAAGGTGGAAGGGTAAGGAAGAAGAGAAGAGAGGCTAGTCCTATAGGAAAAGTGGAAGAGTCAAGGGAGACTACACCAAATATGAGCCCCAGGAGGATACAGGATGGGTTGAAGAAGATTATAAGGGAAAATAGGAATGGAACGAACTTGCAGCCAGAGGGAACAGGGGAGAGACTGGAGAATAGCACCGTCACCAGGAAAAGGCAGGTCTATGTGATCGGGGACTCTTTATTGAGAAGAATAGACAGGCCTGTAACTAGAGCTGATCCAGAGAATAGAAGGGTGTGCTGTCTTCTGGGTGCTAAGATATGGGATGTAGACCTGAGGTTGAAAAGGATCCTAAAGGGAGCGGGAAAGAATCCCCGAATTATCCTTCATGTGGGAACAAACGATACGGCTAGATTCTCGCTGGAAAGTATTAAGGGAGACTATGCTAGGCTGGGGAAGACGCTTAAGGAAATTGAGGTTCAGGTGATCTTTAGCGGGATCCTTCCTGTTCCTAGAGAAGGGCAACAAAGGTGTAACAAGATTATGACTGTCAACAGATGGCTTAGGCAGTGGTGCTATAAGGTGGGCTTTGGGATGTATGGCCACTGGGAGGCATTCATGGACAGAGGACAGTTCTCTTGGGATGGACAACATCTGAGTAGGGAAGGAATTAGACTTCTAGGATCGAGGCTGGCACAACGGATAAAGAGAGCTTTAAACTAGGAATTAGGGGGAGATGGATGAGAGATGTCCAGGAAATCTCCACGCCGGATTTTAACATTGAGAGGGAAGAAGACGAAGTAAGAAAGGATACAGCCGTGGGTAGGAGAATGTATATAAGGAGCGAGGGCGGTGTGGATACTAGTCTAATAGGTTATACTGGCTGTAGAATGACTGTGCCTAATAGGGTACAAAATGTGAGCGAGGCCAAACAGCAAAAATTAAGCTGTTTATACACCAATGCGAGAAGCCTAGGTAACAAAATGGAGGAACTAGAGCTACTGGTGCAGGAAGTGAAACCAGATATTATAGGGATAACAGAAACATGGTGGAATAGTAGTCATGACTGGACTACAGGTATTGAAGGGTATGTGCTGTTTAGGAAAGACAGAAACAAAGGTAAAGGTGGTGGAGTAGAATTGTATATCAATGATGAGGTAGAATGTAAAGAAATAAGAAGCGATGCAATGGATAAGACAGAGTCCGTCTGGGCAAAAATTACATTGGGGAAGAAAACTAGTAAAGCCTTTCCTACGATAGTGCTTGGGGTGTGCTATAGACCTCCGGGATCTAATTTGGATATGGATAGAGCCCTTTTTAATGTCTTTAATCAAGTAAATACTAATGGAAACTGTGTGATCATGGGAGACTTTAACTTCCCAGATATAGACTGGAGGACCAGTGCTAGTAATAATAATAGGGCTCATATTTTCCTAGATGCGATAGCTGATGGATTCCTTCATCAAGTAGTTGCTGAACCGACTAGAGGGGATGCCATTTTAGATTTAATTTTGGTGAGTAGCGAGGACTCATAGAAGAAATGGTTGTAGGGGACAATCTTGGCTCAAGTGATCATGAGCTAATTCAGTTCAAACTGAACGGAAAGATTAACAAAAATAAATCTGCAATTAGAGTTTTTGATTTCAAAAGGGCTGACTTTCAAAAATTAAGGAAATTAGTTAGGGAAGTGGATTGGACTGAAGAACTTATGGATCTAAAGGTAGAGGAGGCCTGGGATTACTTTAAATCAAAGCTGCAGAAGCTATCGGAAGCCTGTATCCCAAGAAAGGGGAAAAAATTCATAGGAAGGAGTTGTAGACCAAGCTGGATGAGCAAGCATCTTAGAGAGGTGATTAAGAAGAAGCAGAAAGCACACAGGGAGTGGAAGATGGGAGGGATCAGCAAGGAAAGCTACCTAATTGAGGTCAGAACATGTCGGGATAAAGTGAGACAGGCTAAAAGTCGAGTAGAGTTGGACCTTGCAAAGGGAATTAAAACCAATAGTAAAAGGTTCTATAGCCATATAAATAAGAAGAAAACAAAGAAATAAGAAGTGGGGCCACTTAACACTGAGGATGGAGTGGAGGTTAAAGATAATCTAGGCATGGCCCAATATCTAAACAAATACTTTGCCTCAGTCTTTAATAAGTCTAAAGAGGATCTTAGGGATAATGGTAGCATGACAAATGGGAATGAGGATATGGAGGTAGATATTACCATATCTGAGGTAGAAGCTTAACTGAAGTAGCTTAATGGGACTAAATCGGGGGGCCCAGATAATCTTCATCCAAGAATATTAAAGGAATTGGCACCTGAAATTGCAAGCCCATTAGCAAGAATTTTTAATGAATCTGTAAACTCAGGAGTTGTACCGAATGATTGGAGATTTGCTGATATAGTTCCTATTTTTAAGAAAGGGGAAAAAAAGTGATCCGGGTAACTACAGGTCAGTTAGTTTGACATCTGTAGTATGCAAGGTCCTGGAAAAAATTTTGAAGGAGAAATTAGTTAAGGACATTGAAGTCAATGGTAAATGGGACAAAATACAACATGGTTTTACAAAAGGTAGATCGTGCCAAACCAACCTAATCTCCTTTTTTTAAAAGGTAACAGATTTTTAGATAAAGGAAATGCAGTGGATCTAATTTACCTAGATTTCAGTAAGGCATTTCATACCATGCCACATGGGGACTTATTAGTTAAATTGGGGAAGATGGGGATCAATATGAACATCAAAAGGTGGATAAGGAATTGGTTAAAGGGGAGACTGCAACGGGTCCTACTGAAAGGCGAACTGTCAGGTTGGAGGGAGGTTACCAGTGGAGTTCCTCAGGGATCGGTTTTGGGACCAGTCTTATTTAATCTTTTTATTACTGACCTTGGCACAAAAAGTGGGAGTGTGCTAATAAAGTTTGCAGAAGATACAAAGCTGGGAGGTATTGCCAATTCGGAGAAGGATCGGGATATTATACAGGAGGATCTGGATGACCTTGTAAACTGGAGTAATAGTAATAGGATGAAATGTAATAGTGAGAAGTGTAAGGTTATGCATTTAGGGATTAATAACAAGAATTTTAGTTATAAGCTGGGGACGCATCAATTAGAAGTAACGGAAGAGGAGAAGGACCTTGGAGTATTGGTTGATCATAGGATGACTATGAGCTGCCAATGTGATATGGCTGTGAAAAAAGCTAATGCGGTTTTGGGATGCATCAGGAGAGGTATTTCCAGTAGGGATAAGGAGGTTTTAGTACCGTTATACAAGGCACTGGTGAGACCTCACCTAGAATACTGTGTGCAGTTCTGGTCTCCCATGTTTAAAAAGGATGAATTCAAACTGGAGCAGGTACAGAGAAGGGCTACTAGGATGATCCG
The DNA here is from genome assembly GCF_009764565.3 of Dermochelys coriacea. Lineage (NCBI taxonomy): Eukaryota > Metazoa > Chordata > Testudines > Dermochelyidae > Dermochelys > Dermochelys coriacea. The sequence continues at coordinate 214,896,774 of NC_050068.2, forward strand.
AGGAATGGAAAACGTGTCTTATGAAAGGAGACTTAAGGAGCTTGGCTTGTTTAGCTTAACTAAAAGAAGGTTGAGGGGAGATATGATTGCTCTCTATAAATATATCAGAGGGATAAATATAGGAGAGGGAGAGGAATTATTTCAGCTCATCACCAATGTGGACACAAGAACAAATGGGTATAAACTGGCCACCAGGAAGTTTAGACTTGAAATCAGATGAAGGTTTTTAACCATCAGAGGAGTGAAGTTTTGGAATAGCCTTCCAAGGGAAACAGTGGGGGCAAAAGATCTATCTGGTTTTAAGATTCTACTTGATAAGTTTATGGAGGAGATGGTATGATGGGATTATGGGATTTTGCTAAGTAATTGATCTTTAAATATTCAGGGTAAATAGGCCAAATACCCTGAGATGGGATATTAGATGGATGGGATCTGAGTTACCCAGGAAAGAATTTTCTGTAGTATCTGGTTGGTGAATCTTGCCCATATGCTCAGGGTTTAGCTGATCGCCATATTTGGGGTCGGGAAGGAATTTTCCTCCAGGGCAGATTGGAGAGGCCCTGGAGGTTTTTCGCCTTCCTTTGTAGCATGGGGCATGGTTGACTTGAGGGAGGCTTCTCTGCTCCTTGAAGTCTTTAAACCATGATTTAAGGACTTCAATAGCTCAGACATGGGTGAGGTTTTTCATAGGAGTGGGTGGGTGAGATTTTGTGGCCTGCGCTGTGCAGGAGGTCGGACTAGATAATCAGAATGGTCCCTTCTGACCTTAGTATCTATGAATCTAAACCTCCCCCTGGGTGAGGATTGTCTCTCCTGGGGAACAGTCCCTCCCTAAACTCTCAAGTGGGCAAAGGGAGAGCACACACTACACCATCTTATAGGGCAGTGTAGCTGCTCTTCTGAATTACATAGTACAGGAGGAGGCTAGATAAGGCCACAGCTGTGTCTCCCTCGCCATGAGGTGGCCAATGCCTCTGTGCGTTCTATGGGGTAGCAGTCCCTGCAGCTAGGAAGAAAATGCCTGGCCACTGCAGTTGGGGGTAGAAGGCAGGGCAGTCCTGGCACGCACCGCTCTCCTCCCCTCAAACATTCATATAGTGGTTGAGAACCATCTGGCCCCAATTCTCCCATACTACATACATTCAGAATTATCTTTATATCTTAATATGAAGAATGTGCAAGGAGGCCAGGTGGATAATGCTTGTGGGCATCTCAGCCATTGAATGTCTTGATGTTGGATATTTAAGTCTTGAATCTTTATGCAGAGTTTTGCTTTTAATGTTTTCATACAGTTCAATGTAGACTTTAGACAGTTAAACAGCAGTAAATATGGAGGTCAGCAGAATGCATAGCATATAGTACCTTTGCTCTGGGACTTCATAGTCCTTTCTCTCCTCTCCTGCTCAGAAGCATTGTTGCATTTCTGTCCTGTATAGGTCACCACCTCCTCATTTCCTTCTAGTGAGTTATGGCATTGTAATAGTGAATTCCATTCAATGCACTGACAAGGTAGATGGATCTTATTAAAATCCAATGGAGCTATGAGACTACCACTGCAGTACGTAGGGCATGGCAGGACTTTTGTCTGAAAAGATTTAGTCCCACAGTACAATGGTCTATAGTAGCCTGTCAGTGTACTGGGATCAGCCAACATCTGTGAATTCAGCACATGCATCTTGTCATAAAAATAAAGGGAAGGGTAATCACCTTTCTGTATACAGTGCTATAAAATCCCTCCTGGCCAGAGGCAAAACCCCTTCACCTATAAAGGGGTTAAGAAGCTACGATGACCTCACTGGCACCTGACCAAAATGACCAATGAGGAGACAAGATACTTTCAAAGCTGGAGGGGGGGGGGAAACAAAGGGTCTGTCTGTCTGTCTAATGCTTTTTGCTGGGAACAGATCAGGAATGCCGTCTCAGAAACTCTGTTAAGTAAGTTAGTAAGTAAGCTAGCTAGAAATGCGTTAGAATTCCTTTTGTTTAATGGCTGGTAAAATACACTGTGCTGAATGGAATGTATATTCCTGTTTTTGTGTCTTTTTGTAACTTAAGGTTTTGCCTAGAGGGATTCTCTATGTTTTGAATCTGATTACACTGCAAGGTACTTATTATCCTGTTTTTTACAGAGGTGATTCTTTTACCTTTTCTTTAAATAAATTTTTTCTTTTAAGAACTGATTGCTTTTTTCATTGTTCTTAAGATCCAACGGTTTGGGTCTGTGTTCACCTATACAAATTGGTGAGGATTTTTATCAAGCTTTCTCCAGGAAAGGGGGTGTAGGGCTTGGGGGGATATTTTGGGGGAGGACGTCTCCCTGTTCTTTTTTTAAATCGCTTGGTGGTTACAGTATTGGGTTCAAGGAAAAGTTTGTACCTTGGGGAAGTTTTTAACCTAAACTGGTAAGAATAAGCGTCTTTCATGAAGGTCCCCACATCTGTACCCTAGAGTTCACAGTGGAGAAGGAACCTTGACACATCTTATCACCTTTTTTCCGGTATCTGACTCCTCTTTATAGTCCGACCCAAATTGTTAACTTGCACTGAAAATTGTTCAAGTGACTAATATAATTCTTTGCACATAGAATATGAATCATGAAAATTAGAGTTAAAAAAGATGAGCATTAAAAGTTATAGAAATCTCCAGCTAAAATAATGTATCTACTCCATTACCCATGTGACTCATGCATTCTGCTAATGAAAAACTTGAAATGTAAAATTTCACTTTACATAATTCAAAACAAATTGAACTGTGACCTACAAAACATATTTATAAACTTATTCAACATATCCAGGGCTTTTTCTTTGATTTAAAGCCTGCTCCTGCTCCCATTGAAGTCAATAGCTCTAATCCAATTAACTTCAGTGGAAATAGGCCACTAGGTATTATGCTCTTTTAGATGGAGATCATGTTTTCTTTCTGTTTTTTTTCAGGAGCATTTTAAAATGTCATGTTCTCTAAAACTAATTGCTCAACTTCTTGGAAGCTCAGGAAATCCTCTGTTGGACAGAAATGATTTTAAGGCTCTGGGACGGTAAATAAATGTGGGCAATTAAGGATCAGAGATGACTTCATGATGTTAACTATTACAATCAGGCAAAGCAGAAAGTAAATGGTATTTTATTTGGGTATGAGTAGGTTTCAGACGGGAGAGTAGAATTCAGCTGTCACCTCCTTTAATCCTCCCACAACAAGGCATGACAAAAAGACAATGTCTCCTTGAATACTGGGCAAATCAACAACATCCATTTTCAAGGAATGGTTTGCGATAACACAACTGCTAGGCACAAGTTCTGCAGAAAAGTATCTAGGGGTTACAGTGGACAAGAAGCTGGATATGAGTCAACAGTGTGCCCTTGTTGCCAAGAAGACTGTCGTCATTTTGGGTTTTATAAGTAGGAGCATTGTCGGCAGATCGAGGGACATGATCATTCCCCTCTATTCGGCATTGGTGAGGCCTCATATGGAGTACTGTGTCCAGTTTTGGACCCCACACTACAAGAAGGATGTGGAAAAATTGGAAAGAGTCCAGTGGAGGGCAACAAAAATGATAAGGGGACTGGAGCACCTGACTTATGAGGAGAGACTGAGAAACTGGAATTATTTAGTCTACAGAAGAGAAGAATGAGGGGGGATTTGATAGCTACCTGAAAGAGGGTTCCAAAGAGTATGGATCTAGACTGTACTCAGTAGTAGCAGATGACAGAACAAGGAGTAATGGTCTCAAGTTGCAGAGGGGGAGGTTTAGGTTGGATATTAGGAAAAATTATTTCACTAGGAGGGTGGTGAAGCACTGGAATGGGTTACCTAGGGAGGTGGTGGAATCTCCTTCCTTAGAGGTTTTTAAGGTGAGGCTTGACAAAGCCCTGGCTGGGATGATTTAGTTGGGGATTAGGTCCTGCTTTGAGCAGGGGGTTGGACTAGATGACTCCCTGAGGTCCCTTCCAACACTGATAGTCTATGATTCTATGAATAAAAGAATTGTGTTCCAGGGCTCCAGAGATACAATAACTTTTGCTTCTCATGCCCAGAATACTGTGTACCATTGTAGGGGCATTTCAATGCTTCATAGATATTAACAAATTACTAAAATAACTGTGCCTGGCACTGAAGAAAAAGGTAAAAATATAAGTAGATAAAGTCAGATACAATGTGTACAGCTCATTGTAAAGGAAGAGATTTAACATGGAATATAGACAGTAATAGCAGATATGTTCTCATATGCTTACAAACATACCGCACCTTTGTCCCTGGTGTTCTTAGGTGTCTTTTTCCATTGCTGCTTGGAAGGAGTTTGAAATTTCAGGTCTACATAGGTCGCTGCCTGATCGCTCATTTCTGGTGCATTCTGGGATAGAAAGGTTGAATTGAGTAGGCTGAGATGTACAATGGGATCTGATGGAAACTGATACTTATGTTACGGAACTACAGCAACTGTTATGATCTCACAGCAGAATAAACTGTGGGGTGTGGGTTGGAAGAACTGAGCCTCCCTCTCACTGCACCTTGAATGTGGCACATAGTTCTGGGTGCGGGACACCTTAATACACACTGGCAAACTAGAAGGATTCAGAGAAGAAAAACAAACAAACAAATAAAATCCTGGCGGGACAGATTCAGTAGAAGAGTTTAAAAAACAAAGCTACGATTTCATGTGCCCTGGCAGTGGAGGGAGGCTGGACACAATCTGGCTCCTAATACTGGAGAACTCGATAGTATCGGGAAGTGTTAGCTCTGCCAGTAGCAAAAGAATCCCCAGTGAATCAATTTGGGGGTAAGGAGAGGACAGGATGGTGACCTTCTACTCCTGCTGACAGGGATGGCTGTGCTGAGGGAAATGCTTACAGCACATGTCAAATGTGCAACATTACAAGGGGTGCCCCTCTCTGCTCTCCCCTTTAGGTTTCTAGAGACTCTGGGTCTGATTCTCCACTTGTTTTATACCATTGACTTTAATAGGGATTTTGCTCCTAAATCATTCAGGAACTTTTGAAAACACCACCCCTAGGTGCCTAAATATAGATTTTGGAGAACTTTAGTCTCCAGTGCCTCCAAGTACTGCCTCTTGAGTGATGCACCTCCTCCACTTGCTCCTCCCTTTGAGCTGTAGCTCACTAAAGCTTATGCTCTAATAAATTTGTTAGTCTCTAAGGTGCCACAAGTACTCCTTTTCTTTATACTTTAGCATAACATACATTGAGTTTCAGTATAGACAGAATCATGGGGTCATATTCTGTTCAGAGACACTCTTGTGTACATTTGGAGTAATTCCATGGAAGTCAGTGGGAGTTACTTCAAATTTACATTTTCCAGATGAAGTCAGAATGTGGCCATGGTGCAGAAAATCATAGAAGTCAAGGCGCCTTTACCAACTTTATGTTATTTAATTCATTGTGTGGGAGTCTGTGACAAGGGTAAAACAGCAGCGTGGAGTGGTTAAAGGGATCCATGACTATCATGTGACAGGTCAGAAAGAGGAAGCTGAGTCCAGAGGAGTCACAGGGCCAGGGGGTCCCTCTTCCTGACTGGCTGAGGCAGGAAGGCCTCTGGGGACGATGACCAATGTTTTCAGTTGAGGGTGTTTTCGTTTTTTTTTTTTGTTCCCATTTTGTTTGTTCACATTATTGTAAATAATAAAGAAGGGCATGAAAAGGGACTTGGGCCTGGATATTTTTTGCCTTCCCGGGCTCGTGAAATAGACACCTCCCCCCACACCACACACATTGTCAATGTAGGTGTGTTATATCAGTCAGACTGAGGTTTATACTTTCATATGTTTAATGTAGGATTCTATCTAATAATAGAATCATAGAATATTAGGGCTGGAAGAGACCTAAGGAGGTCATGTAGTCCAATCCCCTGCCTCCAATCTGTAGTTCCCTGGGTTCTCTTTCTTCCCTTTTTAAAATATGGGCACTATATTTGCCTTTTTCCAATTGTCTGGGACCTCCCCCAATCACCATGAATTTTCAAAGATAATGGCCAATGACTCTGAAGTCACATCAGCCAACTCCCTCAGCACCCTAAGATGCATTAGATCTGGACCCATGGACTTGTGCACATCCAGCTTTTCTAAATAGTCCTTAACCTGTTCTTTCACCACGGAGGGCTGCTCACCTCCTCCCGATACTGTGTTGACCAGTGCAGCAGTCTGGGAGCTGACCTTGTCTGTGAAGACCGAGGCAAAAAAAGGATTGAGTATTTCAGCTTTTTCCACATCATCTGTCACTAGGTTGCCTTCCCTCCTAGGTAAGGGTCCCCCACTTTTCCTGACCTTCTTCTTGTTGCTAACATATCAGTAGAAACCCTTATTGTTACCCTTCACATCCCTTGCTAGTTGCAATTCCAGTTGTGCCTTCGCCTTTCTGATTACACCCCTGCATGTTTGAGCAATATTTTTATACTCCTCCCTAGTCATCTGTCCAAAGTTCCACTTTTTGTAAGCTTCCTTTTTGAGTTTAAGCTCACCAAAGATTTCACTGTTAAACCCAGCTGGTCGCCTGCCATATTTGCTAGTCTTTCTGCACTTCCGGATGGTTTGTTCCAGCACCTACAATAAGGCTTCTTTAAAATACAGCCAGCTCTCCTGGACTCCTTTCCCCCTCATATTAGCTTCCCAGGGGATCCTGCCCATCAGTTCCCTAAGGGAGTAAAAGTCTGCTTTTCTGAAGTCCAGGGTCTGTATTTTGCTACTCTCCTTTCTTCTTTTGTCAAGATCCTGAACTCAACCATCTGAAGGTTACTGCTGCCCAGGTTGCCACCCACTTCTACTTCCCCTACCAATTTTTCCCTGTTTGTAAGAAGCAGGTCAAGAGGAGAACAACCCTTGGTTGGTTCCTCCTGTAGTTCCACCAGGAATTTGTCCCCAACACTTTCCAAAAACTTCCTGGATTGTCTGTGCATTGCTGTATTGCTCTCCCAGCAGATGTCAGGGTGATTGAAGTCCCCCCCTTAATAACAGGGCCTGTGATCTGGAAACTTCAGTTAGTTGTCCGAAGAAAGCTTCGTCTACCTCATCCTTCTGATCCGGTGGTCTATAGCAGATGCCCACCACAACATCACCCTTGTTGCTCTTGCCTCTAAACTTAACCCAAAGATTCTCAACAGGCTTTTCTCCAGTTTCAAACTGGAGCTCTGAGGAATCATAATGCTTTCTTACATACAATGACAGGTTTCAGAGTAGCAGCCATGTTAGTCTGTATTCGCAAAAAGAAAAGGAGTACTTGTGGCACCTTAGAGACTAACAAATTCAACTCCTCCACCTTTCCTCTCGTACCTGTCCTTCCTGAACAGTTTATACCCAACCATGACAGTGCTCCAGTCATGTGAACTGCCTCACCAAGTTTCTGTTATTCCAATCATGTCATAGTTCCTTGATTGTGCCAGGACTTCCAATTCTTCCTGCTTGTTTCCCAGGCTTCTTGCGTTCTTGTACATGCACCTAAGATAACTAGCCGATTGCCCTACTTTCTCAGTATGAATCAGGAGACTTCCCATCTTGTACCCTCCTCCATGTGTTTCCTCCCATCCCACTCCCTCACTTACCTCATGCTTTATCCAATCTAATTTTAAATGTTTCTTGCAGAGGGATTTCCACCTTTGACCTTGGGAAAAATTTGTTTGTCTTAACTCCCTCCCTGTACACCTAAATCTACAAACTCACACCACCCCAATCACCCATTTCCCTCCTTGATGTTGATACACTTTCAATATTTCTAGACAGTTATTGTGCGTTCCCTTTTAGTCATGGTTTGAACAAAGTTTCTTCCACACTTTTAGATCTTAAGTCTTTCTTTATAAATCAATCCCTTCAGCCCCATTAAGAAAGTGCATGTCTTTTCTCTGAATTGGTTCCAAACTGCTCACCACTTTCTGCTTCTTAATTTTTATAAGTCATGTTTATATAAATCCTTGAGTCCAGGTCCATGGTCAAAATATTCAAAAACAGCTGCTAAAAATTAGGCTTCTCATTCTAAGCAGCCTGATTTTAAAAAGCACAGAGCAGGTCTTCTAGATTTCAGACGGGGCTGAGCATACTCAATATTTTTTTAAAAAGAAAAGGAGTACTTGTGGCACCTTAGAGACTAACAAATTTATTTGAGCATAAGCTTTCGTGAACTACAGCTCTCTTCATCGGATGCATTATCACATCATGAAGTGAGTTGTAGCTCATGAAAGCTTATGCTCAAATAAATTTGTTAGTCTCTAAGGTGCCACAAGTACTCCTTTTCTTTTTGCGAATACAGACTAACACGGCTGCTACTCTGAAACCTGTCAATATTTTTTAACATAAATCAGTTTTTCAGGTGACTAGATATGGATATAAAAGGCTAAGTTTAGGCACCCATTTTTTTAAAATCTTGGCCCATCTTCCCTGTGTTCGATACAGCAAGATACATAGTAGGTGTTCAACAAATAGGTAATAAAATACTAATAATAGTGTATCGAAATGGAAGTGAACAGAACAGACTGTGGAATTCTAGGTATGCTCTCATCAGTGCCATAGAGAAAGAGACTGTCCCATAACTCAATGCATCTACCTATCCACAAAATGTTATTACCTTTTTTGCTAACTACTGCATTGCAAACATATATTTAATCTGTTTTCCATTTCTCGCAATCACTGAGTAGCAAAGTTTTGGATTATTACACCAGACGTAATAGTTTTAATTTTATTTTCTGCTCATTTTGCTTAACTTTCCAAATTGCTTCAGCTTATCTATCTGACCTTGTTTGTGTTTGCAACACCCCTCCATTGAGTACCATCTGAGAATTACATTACATTAATTTACATTACATTATCAGGCTATTTAGTCCAGCTTCCAGAATATTTGTGAAGATAACAAAGATCCTGCCACTAAACTCAGTCCATTTCTAATTATCATTACCCTTGGTTCACAGTACTTCAACTTCCTGTCTTCTCCAGCTTATGTTGATCTTGCAGATTTGGTGAATACAGTTATAAAGTCTACATACTAGACCAAAGTTGAATAAAATACAAATATATCATATTCTAACACTGGGTTTGCCTGAGATAATAAATCCTTTCAGTGTCTCTTACTAAAAATAATGATAAAATAGTATTATATTCCATACTGTCGCTGTTAAATTTTAGTCAGAAGAAAAATATAGTAAAGTTTGCAGATCTATGTCCATTTCAGGAGAACTAATCACTCATTTCTTGAATTATACAAAAACAATAAGCTATATACCTCTTACAACAGCTATATCCTTTACCAATGACAGGCCCTGAAGAATGTGGAGATGATACCTTTGTAGCTCTTTCACAGGAGGCTGGAGTGCAGGAACTAGACTTTGAAGTACCACTAATGTCCTTCATGAAAATCCCTTGAGGATGGAAAGACACCGTCTGGGGTCACCCTTTCATTGCCTTGTAAGGAGATGGACAACAGGAGCTGAGAGGGGAAGAATTATTCACTCTGCAATGCTGCATTTGAAACTGCACAGGAAGTTCTCACTCTGCTAGTTTGAAGTGCGCTGCGCCCGCACAAAGCGCTCACAGGATCTTCTCTCTTTGTAGTTGTACGCAAGGCCTAAGGTGTTAAATTTAACCTGCTTGAGGTCAGTTAAATTTTGAATTTATTAAACAAGGTTGCCTAAACAACAATTGATGAGCTAGTGTCTAAGCACTTCTTAAACCACAGGCGAGATTTGTCTGTCAGTTACACTGGTGTAAACTCAGAGTAACTCCACTGAAGTGAACACATTCACTCCCTATTTATACTGATGTAAATAAGATCAGAATCTAGCCCATGGCCTCTGTTCACGTTCCCTACTTGCCTTAC